>NC_068295.1:33498145-33824216 GCF_025860055.1 Xyrauchen texanus
AACTTCTAAGGAAGATGTGTTAACTAATCAGTATGTAATAGCATTTTATAGTTAAGTAACGATTAGCTAATCAGTAACTATTGAATTCAGTCATGCCTCCTGATGAACTACTTTTAATTATCTACTAATTCAGCAACAGGAGAAATAACTATTGAGTAACTACTAATGAACAGTCGATTAATTACAATTACAATAATATCATAACAATTAGCCATTACAATATTCAGGTTGTGGCCCTTTCTTCTTCCTTACTTCTAATGTTATTATTACTATGGAAATGCAATACGCATTTCGTGGAATTACTACACTCCCAAAATGAGTCATTACAGCGAATTTAGTAGTTTTGGCCTGTATGGTCAATTGCTTTGTGAGTGTGGTCTGTAACCAGAAATCAACAACGGAATGGAACCCCATACCCACTATAAGTGACTACTACTTAACACAACTATAAAATGCTATTACATACTGATTAGTTAACACATCTTCCTTAGTAGTTAATAGTAGTGACTTAAGTGTTAATGAAGAATTACCTATTAGGTCTGCAGTAATTCCTTATTAGTTATGCATTAAGTAAGATACAGTATTCTAAAGTGTTACCGCTGCTCTTCACAAAACATGACTAGACTAACTGTCCAAAAAACTTAAGTGACCTAAACATAGGTCAGTCTTACACTAACAAAAAAATGCATGATCATGTTTGTGGACATGGTACCATGGCAATAGCATGATATTTTTGAAGTACCTCGGAACAGGGTCATTTTTAGGGGGAGACAACCAGAAACATTATGCTGGGCCCTGAGGCAAGTGGGGTCCCACTCAGGTCCTTAATGGTATAGGATTCTCATTGAGTATTATACTCATGGTATCATCACCTGATACCATCAGTTTTCCATGTTAACTATCGAATACATTTTTACTGTAATAAGGATCTAGTGAGAATGTAATGTATATATACACCCTATTTTTCTAATAAATATTTTTTTTTATACTATATCTAAGTTGCAGTTACATACAGACATTTGAGGGTCTGAAATCATAGGAAGTCTAAAATTAACAGGTTTCCTTCGGAACGAAACTTCAATGTGTATTCAAGACAGATTGACAGCTCTCTGCACGTGTGTCTTACGGATCAATGAAGATATAATGTGAAGTACCGTTAAAGGTTGACCATAATAGGTGTTTTAGGTTGGTTTATTTCTCCAACATTTTTTGTTTGCTAATACGACATCTCAAACATTATACATGTTCAAAGTGAGGCAACCTCCATTTCTGTCCATTTGTGGAAGACAGAGAGCAAGGAAGGGATGTGCTTCATATTCCAAACAGCCAAACCAATTGAACACCAGCAAGACCAGCTTAAATAATATAATAATCTTTTTTCAGCAGGTCACATAAAAACATATTACTATACCTAAATCATGCAAAAGAATTTTTACATATCACAGCAGCTTCCTGCTGAAATGAACATTAGAGGAGATAAATCAACAACTTGTATTCCCTTTCACACAAATCACGAATAAAAGATAACATTATCTGTTAATGAATGCTATCTTTTTGCCTTGTTCCTCACACGATATCTTATGTAAACAGTTTACAATCACGCATGACTTGTAAGGTAATAATTTTTTATTTTGCATTACATAACCAACAACATTTACAAGCTTCATAGAAGTGCCACAACATGACGTGATTACTTCAGCAATTGCATTTCACCCTTTCTTCTTATGACTCCGTTGGTTAGATTTAGAATTAAGGTTTAGGGAAGGGTGGTCAGTTTTCTTAATTTAAAAGTTGATAGATCTTTGACCTTAAAAAGGGTGGCAGAGGACGAATCCCAGTTGACTCTATGACTGAGACCGTCAACCTGCGCATCTTATCACATGGCTTATTGACACGTTGAGACATAGCGTGCATGGAGGCTTCACACCATCCACTGCAGCATCCACACTCATTTAAGGTTAAATGACACACTTAATGATCACTTTTCTATTTTTATCTTTCACGCATGCATTACATGCAAGACAAAAGAAACTATATATGGAGCTCAGATTTGTAATATCATGAAGGTAACAAGGTCTGCCTGAAAATAAACATAATAAATAAGAGACTGACAAATCATCAGTAGTCTACATATGTAATACATATGTGGTTAGACTATCCAGCATTTTGATAAAATTATAAAAAAGCAAGATGGCATGCTAACTCAAGCAATCCAGACTGGTAATGTAAACAATTGGGAACAGAATGTTTGTTGTACATACGAAGTTCACTATATTTTTATTCAGCACTAGTACAAATGGTAAATGGTCGGCACTTATATAGCACCTTTTCAACCTTAGCAGTTTTCAAAGGTTTACACTGTGACTCATTCACCCATTCACAAACACATTCACACACCAATGATGGCAGAGCTGCCATGCAATGGCCTGCCATTGGGAGCAACTTCAGTGTCTTCCCCAAGGACACCTCGGCATGTGGAGTCATGTGGGCCAGGAATCAAACCGCCAACACTGCGATTATTGTGAGAGACACTTATAAAATGGGTAAAGGTGATTGTTGTTTAAGTCAGCCATAGGTCTGTATTATTTCACTTATTTACAGTAACATCAAGAGGTAGCTATATACCGAGTCATATTACCTTGGATGTAATGATTAAACACACTCTTTTGTTCTCTGAAGGCATATAATATTATATATATATAGTAGTATATATACTTCTCGACTACAAATTATTATTATTATTTCAGACTTGCAGTTAAAAAGAGGTTTGATTACTCAATTCCACTGGTAAATGTCCTTTGCCCATTTGATTATGAAATTAGGTTCTTGATGAAACTTGCTGTTATAGGTGAAGGATCCAATTTACTGATTAAGTTGATCTTTTCTTCAAAATACATTAAAGAAAACATTATAATAAGTATCACTAAAGAACACCTTTTTGTGTTTTCACAATGTTGTTTCACAACTGTTTCCCTCTCTTTGTGATTGTCCAAGTGAGAGATGGATCAACACTAGTTTGCTCTTCCTTGCATTCCCAGATATCATCCTCGATTTTCTCAACCCATATTCAACAACCTAAATATTGAGACCTCAATTTCACGACCTGAAATCCAGCACTTGATTAATAAAAACTTGAATTTCACAACCTGATTTTTTTTTAGGTGAATTCACAAAATATTTTCAAATATTTTAAATTAAAAGCAAAACATTTCGATAACATCAAATTCCACCCAGTCCATGAATTTTCAAATTCAAGGTCTGGTGATATAAAAATAATGGCATAAATTCGCTTGACATTTTCAATTAGTCACAATGTTGTTACTGTCCTGAGGAGTGAGGAGTCGTGTCCTGCCTATCATTATTTTACAAATTAAACCAGTTACAAGCTACTTACCATTGAGAGGACAGAAATAACATACTGCAACTTAAACATGGCGAAATGCATACATTTTAATGGTGATTGATATCTTATTTGTTTTAAGAATAGCTCAGCAGCAGATTCATTACAGAGCTTGCAGCCAATTTATTCAAAGTATGAAGGGTGCATTTAGTTAAGAGTATTTATACAGGTTTTTACCTGATTACCACATTTATACATGTTGTAGTTGGCTTATAGTTGAGTGTAAACAACAAGTGAAAGATATTTTTAGAGTTATGAAAAGCCCTTTATGAAGTGAATAGTTCAAACCCCCAGTTTTTCAGCTGATAGAAGTGATGTTTCAAATGTATGTGATTTGTGTACACTAGTTTTGCATGTTAGCCAAACTCTGTTTAACACTTATATCTCAAATAATGTACATATTCATCCAGAGTGGGGTGATGGTAAATAATTCAACTTACATTTGTAAGGTTCTGTCTTCATAGAAGTTTTGTTAGTTACCACATTCACCATTAATTACAATTGTTTTGCTACATAGGGTAAGTCGCCACAATTAAGAGGATGAAGTGTCCAACATTGCACACTCCTACCAACCAACTTTTGCCTACTAACTATAAATAGTCTACAGCAGGTGTATTCAATTAAAGTTCCAAGAGGTCCGGTCTCGCCATTTCCACCCCACCAAAAGTCCTGACAATAATAACTTGTTCCCCATCTGTCTCTCACTTCGATGTTGTGTCGAATGAAGCAACACTAGGGGACTTTCTTGAAGGCCTCGGTTACCTCTGAACTTGAGAAATAGCCAATGAGAATTTGGCAGATAAAATTTGCATGTCCCTCCTCCAGACATACGGGTATAAAACAAGGGAATCGTGCATTCAGATTTCTTCTTCGGAGCCAAGCGGTTGTGCGATCAGCGAGCAGAGATCACTACAGTTCCACTCACCTCTGTAGAGCATCTGCTGTTGGATCTATGGCGCATATCAGTGTCTTTCTCCTTCTCTGCACGGCAGTGCAGCTTTGCCCCTGGGCGCATCGACAGTGCTTCTAAAAAGAGAGTATTTTTCTTAAAAGAGTTTATTTCTCTAAAAGAGCAAACACACAGCTGGCATTGATCGTCCTTATCACGACGCGTCTTTGTAAAGATGTCCTTCCGCCCCTGTGTAGTTCCTGGATGCAGTCGATTTAATAAAGCTCCTGATGGTCATAGACACTGCCTCATGTGTCTGGGCCGCGATCACTCTGAGCCGGAGTTTGTGGATGGTTCATGTTCTCACTGCGAGAACTTTACCATGGCAACGTTGCGGTTGCGGCTTTCCTTCTTAAAGAGGAACGCCACTACAGCTGCCCCCCGCGTCGCTCCTTCTTCCCACGGGATTGAGGACGACCCGGCTGGCGATGAAGGCGATTTGGGGATGGCAGCAGGCGACAGGGCATGCTCAGCGGAGAGTGGATGCTCCACCCCCAGGCAGTCCAAGAGACCTCCCACTGCCCGCACTGGTACTCCCTAGTGGAGGTTCCCCTCGGGATAGATACGCTGGCACACAGCTGCCTCCGGGGGCTGCGCATGTACGCATTTCCCCCAGTGAGCCTACTTGCACGGGTGCTGTGCAAGGTCAGGGAGGATGAGGAACAAGTCATTCTAGTAGCCCCCTATTGGCTCACACAGACTTGGTTCTTAGATCTCACGATCCTCGCGATAGCACCTCCCTGGCGAATTCCCCTGAGGAAGGACCTTCTTTCTCAGGGATGGAGCACCCTCTGGCCTCTGCACCCAGACCTCTGGATCCTCCACGTCTGGCCCCTGGACGGGATGCGGAAGATCTAAGTGGCCTACCACCTACTGTCGTAGACATGATCAACCAAGCCAGAGCTCCCTCTACCAGGCAACTTTACGCCCTGAAGTGGCACTTGTATGTGAATTGGTGTTCTTCCCGATCCAAAGACCCGCAGAGATGCACAGTCGGGTAAGTACTCTAATTTCTGCAGGAGATACTGGAGGGGAGGCTGTCCACTGCCGCTAGAATCAGTCGAGCTCAAAGCCCTCTCCTTGAAGACGGTCCTCCTGATCGCGCTCACTTACATCAAGAGGGTTGGGGACCTGAAAGCGTTCTCTGTCAGCGACACTTGCCTGGAGGTCGTTCCGGCAGACACCCATGTCATCCTAAGACAGCGACCAGGCTACATGACTAAGGTTCCTACGACACCCTTCAGGGACCAGGTAGTGAACCTGCAAGCACTGCCCCGGGTGGAGGCAGACCCAGCCTTTTCATTGCTGTGTCCGGTGCATGCTTTGCTTACCGCACGCAGAGCTTTAGATGTTCTGAGCAGCTCTTTGCTCTGTCTCCAAACAGAGGCTATCCCACTGGGTCGTTGACACCATTGCTTTGGCCTATCACACCCAGGCCGTAACCGCCCCCTTGTGGGTTCGAGCACACTTGACGAGAAGTGTGGCATCCTCGTGGGCACTGGCCAACGGCACCTCCCTAGCAGACATTTGCAGAGCAGCGGGCTGGACAACACCAAATACCTTCACAAGATTTTACAATCTCAGGGTCGAGTCGGTCTCGTCCCGTGTTCTCTCAGGTCTGAGCACGTAGAACTCAGGAATGTCTGACTGGGTGTTTCCGCTTGCATATAGCGCCTTTCCCCTCCACTGAGGTGATCATGTGCGCTCTTTCGCCCAGGAGAGTCCACTAAACTCAAACTCCCTGGATGTTCTTCCTCCCTAGCCCTCTGGTCCGTGAATTCAGCGGAGGAATTCCCCGACCAGACCCACTACAGGTACTAAAATTAACTCTGTACTGGAATAGGTGCTCCACAGGATGGACCTTTGTGGATTAATCCCCCTGTGTGTATTTTCCACAGTACGGTTGCCCTACTGTCGGACCTGCATCTCCCTTGGCAGTCCCCGCTACCCCCAGTTGCCTTGTTTGTAGCAACTCCTCCCTCACAGCAGGTAGGATCTACAATCGCGCCATTTCCACACATGGCCTGAAAACCCATGTGACATATTTCGCCACACTTTACCTCCCCCCAGCCTGGGCAGGTGGTGGTTTCCGTGGGGCCCCAGCGAGAAAAGGCGCAGCTGACATGGCCTGCTCCCATGCCTCCAGGATGCAGGGAACTTGAAAAGTTTATGATGATTTTTATGGGGCGTTGGGGAAGGGTACATCTAGGTTACTGTTGTAACCTCCATTCCCTGATGGAGGGAACGAGATGTTGTGTCCCCCCCGGCCACGGCGCTGAAGCGAGCCACTGTAATGGCCGAACCTTATTCTCAGCTCCTCGGTGCAAAATCTGAATGAACAGATGCATGATTCCCTCCTTTTATACCCATATGTCCGGGGGAGGGACATGCAAATTATGTCTGCCAAATTCTCATTGGCCTTTTCTCAAGTTGAGAGGTAACCGAGGCCTTCAAGAAAGTCCCCTAGTGTCACTTCATTCGACACAACGTCTTGTTCCCTCCCTCAGGGAATGGAGGTTACAACAGTAACCTAGATGTTTAATAACCATTCTGACAATATGTGTAAGAAATGCAATTTTTTTTTTTATATTTATTACACATTTCCAAGTTTGCAGCAATAATATTTTGTAAAATAAAAAAAGAAATAATAAATCATAAACAAAAAAAGTTTTAATACTCTTAATAACTGAGCAAGAATGAGGATATTGGGGGCCCAAAGACAACCAAAGTACTGGGCTATGGGGGATCTTCTATTGTTTATATATATATATATATATATATATATATATATATATATATATATATATACACATACACACACACACTGACAGCTAAAAGTTTGGAATAATGTACAGATTTAGCTGTTTCAGAAGGAAATTGGTACTTTATCTCACCAAAGTTGCATTCAACTGATCACAAAGTATAGTCAGGACAGTACTGATGTAAAAAACATTGCCATCACTATTCGAAAAAAGTTATTTTTGATCAAATCTAGACAGGCCCCATTTCCAGCAGTCATCACTCCAACACCTTATTCTTGAGTAATTTGCTAAATTGATCATTTGGTACTGCTCACATGCCATTATGTCAAACACAGTTGAAAGCTATTTGGTTCATTAAATTCATACATTAAATAGTCTTTGTTTTTGAGTTTCCACAGTATGCAATAGACTGGCATGTCTTAAGGTCAATATTAGGTCAAAAATGGCAAAAAAGACACTCGTCAGTTAATCATTGTTTTGAGGAATGAAGGCTATACAATGCTTGAAACTGCCAAAAAAGTGTAGATTTCATACAAAGGTGTACACTTCAGTCTTCAAAGACAAAGGACAACTGGCTCTAACAAGGACAGAAAGAGATGTGGAAGTCCAGATGTACAACTGAACAAGAGGATAAGTACATCAGAGTCTCTAGTGCAGGGGTGCCTCCAGGTGTGCAGGCCTTATGGGAAGAATTGCAAAGAAAAAGCCACTTTTGAAACAGAAAAACAAAAAGAAAATGTTAGAGTGGGCAAAGAAATACAGACATTGGACAACAGATAATTGGAAAAGAGTGTTATGGATCTTAACCACATTGAGCTTTTGAGGGATCAGCTAGACTGTAAGGTGCATGAGAAGTACCCGCCACATCTCTGGCAAGTGCTACAGGAAGTGTGGGGTGAAATGCCATCTGAGTATCTGGACAAACTGACAGCTAGGATGCCAAGGATCTGAAAGCTGTCATTGATGCATGTGGATGATTTTTTTAATGAGAATTCTTTGAAGAAGTTTAAGAAGTTCTGAACATTTTTCTTTAATTCTAATAGTAATTTTTTACGTTATTAATGTCCTGACTATACATTGTGATCAGTTGAATGCCATTTTGGTGAATAAAAGGACCAATTTCTTTCCATAAGAGCAAAATCTTTACATCATTCCAAACTTTTGGTTGCCAGTGTGTGTGTGTGTATGCATATATATATATATATATATATATATATATATATATATATATATATATATATATATATATATATATATACATATTTTACATTCAGATACCTATGGGGGCATAGGAGGCATAGGTATTTGAGGGGTAACCTCTGAGATAAAATGTGAATCTACCAAAGACAAACAAACAATGTACATCTAAATAGTTCAGTTTAAAAATACTGTTTGCTATAGTTAAATATAAATGGGCTGACTATCAAATAGGCAATGGAAATGTTGTTCATCATAAGCAGAAAATTTTTGGTTCCAAGTTTTGGTTGTCTTTTTTGCCATTCATTTAAACAAAAATCTTTGTGTTTATTATCAATAGGCTAAAAACATGTTGATTAATATAGCTAATTTTAGATGGGAAAAAATCATTTATATTCTAAAGTGCTCTGGAGCCACGATAACAAACCTTGCTTAGCTGAACTCTCTGAATCATACCAGACAAATTAAGATTGTTTAACTTGATTGCTTCATTTTCGTTTTCTGCAGTGTATTTTAGCGAAAGATGATGGTATCGTCTGTATTGCTGCTCACTGCTTTTTTCTGTAACGGTCTACTGTTGTAAAAATAACCACGTCCATGTCAGCAACTCAACTATGCACTTCCTCATGTTGCGGGCTGGATGAGAGGGGCAATGTTTTCGGAGTGCGAAAGGGCATAAATTAAGCGTGTTCAGAAAAATATTCAAGGATATAGTGCTGAAAGATCTGTGCTATCTATGCCCCAGAGTGGTTGTGGTGTATACAGCTCCGTTGTTTGTTTTATCGCACTGCTAACCTAAAGTGTAGAAACGGTGAGATGGGGCAACATTTGTCATGATGTCTTGTGGTCCGGATGGAACCAATCCGGACCCAGTCCACTAATTGGTGACCGCTGGTCTACAGTTTGACTAATGACATGATTATAAGTTTAGTCACGAAACTATACATGGTGCAAGCTGATGGGTCATTTGAACATGTTATCTGTTAGCCAATTAGCTTGCATACTGTGGTGCAAGATGGTAAATCCTTTTACGCAATCTGTTAGTCAGTGATGTTTTGTACACTCTTTTGTCTAACATTTAAATTGCCTTTGCAATTTTTACATTAAATTGTGTGCAGATATGCCAGATTTACTGCAGCTGGTTAAGAGAGTTTTCTGTCTGAAACCCTCCTCCTCCCAAGCACCAACTTTCTAGATCTGCTTCAAAAGGATTGTATGTACCATATGTCTAATTTTGCTGCAGCAGCATATCCTACATGTTGATGCAGCATGTCTTACGTACTGTATGTTAAATTGTGCAGCAATCAGCAGTGTATGTTCTATCAGTGGCAAGTCTTTGTATTTGCATTGCAGCAGCAGTGTAAGCAGATCTAGTCCGCCATGACCAAACCTACCAATTGGTCAAATCCATTATAACACCTTAAATTTTTTTCAAGTTGTCATGAATGAACATTTGTGATTATTACTATTGCGATTATTATTAAATGATGTATTATGGTTTATTGCTTTATCTGCAAAATGTTAATTCAACAAAAATATTCCAAAAATGTTTTATGGTACTGCCATGGTTTTCTGGATATACACAATGGCAACGCAAAGTTGTTTTTTTTTACTTGTACCACGGTATTCAGTGAAGTACACAAATAAATACAAAGAAACCAGACATGGAATGAAGATTGATATGCTTTAATAAGATATCAGTGCAGAGATACAGCTTCTTATTGGGTAAAATTTCCCATACAGTAATGTCAACAATAATCATAACAACAGTATAATAACAATGTCAATATAAATGTAGCATATTAAAATATGTACGTACTTTGCTTACTATGACTAAAACATCCAACATTATAATAAGACACTATCCAAAGAAACTGCCTATTTTATGCATGAGCATCCTAATGTTGTCTTTAAAGTTGAAGAAACACCAATCAGGCAAAAGTTAGGAGAGTGTATTGATTCAAAAACTGCTATGTCTAAACAGAGTCTAAGATTGGCGAATTTGTAGTAGTTGTAGACAGACTTACCATCGCTTTCTGTACATTCAAATGCACAACTATCACTGAAACTTCAAAATCATGGCTGCACTGTGAGAAGCAACTGTATGATACGAGTTAACTCTTTCCTATTTGTTTTTGACTTTGGCATTCATTTTTGAAAATTCAAGTAATAGTTATAAAGCAATACTTTGTGGGTTGGCTCTATTGTACATGGCTAAATGCTGCACAGCGCTCAGTGACACCTACATTTGATTGCGTTAAGGCACCTCTGGCACAGTTTATACATGAAAGTATTGCCTTAATGAACTGCTATTAAAGTACTACAAGCCTAAATACAAGCTTAGCACAGCTGTAATACACTGAATTGCCATATTTATTTGCATTCCTGTGAAATCCACGTTTTTTATTACATTTATTAATTTAAAGATGCACTCAGTATTTTTTCATCATTAAAAAAGTTTTACTCAAAGTTTTATTTGAAACATAGGTAATTAACAATTACATGAAATGAAGACTCATATCAGTTACCTTATAAAAGCGGTTTTATTCTACATGGGAACTGCCATGTTTGAATCACATGACTAGTCAAATACTACTATCTTAATCTCAGTAACAGCCTTGATATTGGACACATTTACTTTTGGATTAAATGAATCATGCTGACGGTGTATAGTGGATTTCTACAATGGCATCTTTAACGGAAAACGATTGATTTTAAATTATCCTGCATCCACACAGTGTTAGTCCAAGATTATACAAGTTACTGAGTGCACATTTAAATGTATACATTTAATCTGGTTTATAGTATATGATGAATTCCATGCACTTTACCTTAACAGAGGTGACAAAAATATAGTTTTCCCTGTTTTTGAAACATTTAAACATTTGAAAGAAGGATCAATCTTATCCAAGTTGTGTAGAGGTTAAAAAGATTTGGACAGACTGAGAAACTATTATCTCTTTCTCTGTCCCACGCAGCTTGGACACCTGTTATCTCTCTACCTGTCACAAACTCTCATATAATGTCAACTGTAATTGCCTGTCACAGAGCCAGATAGGAGTGGCAATCTACAGTGGGGTACACAAGTCTGTAAACACTAGTAAAAGGCTTCTATTTTCTTTCTATTAAATTTTTTCAGCTGAACAAATTGCATGACTTGAAAAAATAATATGAATTTCAGAGTTTCGTAGTATTTGGTATGTCCTTTTTGATTTAATGACAGCATGCACTAGAGCTGACATGAACTATTTTGTACAAAAAGAGTATACATTTGCCTACATTTTTTTTAGTAGTCTAGAAACTTTTTATTTAATTATTATTATTTATTTTATTTTTTCAAAATCCTAAAACAATCTGTTCTCAGACTTTTGGACCTCACTGTAAATAAATCTAATCTAAAACTAATATTGAAATAATGTTTCGAGATGTAGTTTCAAATCTCTCTGTGACATCTGGACAGTAATACACTTATAAACCTCAAACATGCTAACGAACAGGAAACCAACAAAAGCAATTGTTGGTAAATACAGAATAAATATGAATGATTAGCTAAGGTACCAGATGTAAACAAAATTTATACTCTATGGGTGAATGTCATGATATCATGCTGGTCACATTTCATTTACTGTATATAATATGAAGAAAATGAGACCCAATTTGTCGACCAATATTTTTGCAATATTAAATTGTTTTCAATAATTTAATAAAGTGTTTTATGTATTCCAGTAAAAATGACTTCAATACAATTTGTTTTTCATTTTTAAGTGTTAGTAGCATAGATCAAAGGCAATACAACACACTAATAAAACACTACCATGGTATATAAATATTTGAAATAATAATAATAAAAAAATAATCCTTATTTTTCTAATATTAAAGTAATAAGATTTTTCCCCATTACAATATTGAGAATTTATGTGGCATTTTGGAGGAAAATTAGGGGAAATTACCATGAAAATTAGGGTTTGTGTTCTTTAAGCCAAACAAACATAATATTATTATTGCACACATCATTGTTTTCTTGAGTCTGGAGTAAAACATTTCATGAGATTCACTCTTCTACTGAATCAGCTTTACTTATTTGTGCATAACCACACTCTTGTATACCATCTTACACAGCTAAACCACAATAAAGCAACACATCTCCAGTCTGTTAACAATATTGAAAAATATTACTTTCAAAACTTGCTCTTCCTGGATTGTGTGCCAAACCTTATCTTTGTACCTAGAATTATTTAGAATCTTAGATACAAGTCATTTACAATTTACATAAAAATGTATCAGAACTTCTAAGGCATATGCTTGGCTACATGTGTTTGTTTGTGAACGCGTGTCTACGCATAACAGAACAGCAGATTAGACAATCAACAACTACAGTCCTTGTGACATAACTATATATTGTCACCAGCCAAAAAGGCCTTGTATGGTCATAACTAAACGTTTTAAGAAATAGTTTGGATATCAAAATGAATGTTTCAACTTTAAAGACAACCTCAAGGCAATTAAAATAGGTTGCTAAATGTTATAATATAATACCGTGTCTTAGCCAGACGCGACTTGTTAAAGTGACAAGCGATAAAAGGTATCTCTTGCATCAGTTTCTTTTTGTCGATTGTTTGTCTCCGATTTCTGTGAATACTCGCTAGCACCACCCATTGTGAACTCACATTAGTCCAAAATCCTACTCCTCATAACTGTACATGAAACATAAATTATGCTCTGATTGGCCAACATAGTCTCATGACAATTTATAATCATTTGTACAAGATGGCGAAATCGTATTACATATAACTTATCATTATATTTCTTATGAAAAGATATGACTTTTATTCCCATAAAGACCAACCAATCAACAAACAGAATTTCAAATCGATTCTATGCAGGCTAAAATTTTAGCGAGCCTCCAACACTTTATTTGAACAAAGGAAACATCAGTATACAAACTGCATACTCATTCCATTTCTATTTATGCAATACAAATGACTCATGTAAAATGCATATTAAAAGTAACTAGTTAATGTACTCTAATTACTTAAGTAATTAAGTAGTGAAGTAAAATTCTTGTAATCAGATTACAGTTACTGACTTTCAAATAACTGAATTACATTTTAAGTATATTATAGAGTTATGCAAATTTCTAATATCTTATTTATGTAGAATACATGAATTATGGCCCCGTAACGAGTTATTGTGAAGGAGCAATGTGAGGTGCTGAATGTACGACTTGTGTGTAACAATGAACAAGAAAGGAATATAGATATTATTTTTAATTTGTATAAAAGATGTGTTTTAGAAAGTAACTTAAAAGTAATTCGTTCTGTGATTACTTGTTCAATTAAGCAATTAGTAAAGTAATCTTATTTAAATTTTAGATAAATAAATGTAGTGGATTACAATTTTTAAGTAACTTACCCAACAATGCTCATGCATGTCAATAACCTGTAATACGCTTGTATCGTTCCAAACCCCGAATTTTTCATTTTTCCGTGGTACACTAAAGTTATTTTCCTATTAAATCATTGTTAGGTTCAGGGGTTGAAATAGGGGTTAAACTTAGAAAAAAATGTAATAACATTGTTCGTTGGTTTTTAATTTTCTCTATGGGAGTAAAAGTTGTACGATTTTGTATGAGCCAACTTGAACGAATCCATACAATTTCGGCATCTCATACAATTATTAATAGCTGTCATGAGTCCGGGTTGGATTGTCTGTGATTGTGAAACGTCACGCAGCAGTTTCGCGTTCGGTGTGGACAGACAAATTGCTTGTTGCTGGAAATTTTTTGAATTGCATCTGATTAGGACAGTAAAAAACGCATGTGGGTCAAACTGCTTTAAGCACCATCTTTAAACAATTGCAGGACATTTCTAGAATTAAAATACATTTTTAAGGATCCAATCAGCTACATAACAACAAAACCAGATTTTCTTTAAAAAATAAATAAAAACAATATATATATATATATATATATATATATATATATATATATATATATATATATATATATATATATATATATATATATATATATATATATATATATCTATCTATCTATCTATCTTCCCAATTTAAATTTTTAAATCAAACTTGACTGGCCTGCCAATAAACATTATTTGCATTTTCAGAAAAAATGCCACCAAAAAAGGACATGGGACAATACGACTATACGGACTCTGATTCACATCTACTGAGTAGACAAGACAAAGTACCAAGACAATAAAGCGCTACAACACATACATTTATCATCAAAGTAGAAATCTATAGTAGAAATCTCAGAGCATCTTCCTTTAAATATGTATTTTTACAGCTAAATTGACAAAAATATATGTATTTAGAGTGGTCTCCACACTAAGGCAATAAACAGAGTGACAGAACCACAGCAATGCCACTAAATGAACAAAAATAAGGCACAGAAGCCATGAATAACATGAAAGAAGTGGTCAGTGTGGAAAGCGGCTTATTGTGTCAGAGGTAGGAAAGTTAGAACATATGATAGAAAAGAGAACATTTAAAAACAAATAGCCTAGCTTACAGTAGATCATTTTTCATTTCTTTTTTTGTCTGGCATTAATAGATAGACCGAAAAACAAGAGCAGATATACTGCAAATAGCTAAACCAAAATAATCTGACAAGCAGAGAAATAGACCGCCAGCCAAAAACAACAATGCAACAGTTAGACTCCTCCAAAAATTCTGTATGTAACTGAAAAAAGGACATGTACATAAATTATAAAGATGTAGACAAGAATAATAGAATCAAAGCTACGTGTTTCAGTTAGGTGTGACTGTGAGAGATTGTGTCTGCATGTATAGTGGCCACAAAAAGTATTTCTCCACTTAATCCAGACTAAAGAGTGCATGAATGTCTTTGCATTAGAAAACAAAATAGAAAAAAGGGGCATTTATTTTAAAGAAAGAAACACTTTTCAAGCTACACATTTAACAAAAAGGTTTTAAATTATACAACAATAGATATCCTGTTAAAAACGAAAACAAACAGTATCTGGACGCTTTTTGTCCATGTGGTTACTCTGCTAAGACACTTGTGAGAACTTGAAGGCAACTGAAAATCACCTTGAGACCAGTTGGTTAAAAGATATTGCAAACATGCATGAGAAAAGTCAAATTTCTTTACAAGAAAAACTGTGGAAAATGTTTGCAATTATCTAATGCAATGACATTCATACTGTCCTGAACAGTTTTTTTAAATGTGGTTTTAATATCTAAATAATTTTTTAGGCTGGGATGTTTATTGTCACATTGGTGATGGTCAGATGACACCTTGGGTTGGGTTAAGAAGGACTACATTTCTGTGGGATAATAGTGAATACACTGGATTAAGTGGATTGGTCTAATGCCTTTAGGAGGTCACTGCCCTGCAGCAAATGCAGATTTCCTTGCAAGGGGATGTTGACCTCGCAGTCATAACGTGTCAGTTCAGGCAGAGAGTAGGTCTCAAAGGAGGGCCCGATGAGACGACTCGCAATTCCTACAAACACAAGTAGTTCTAAGAATCAGTATTCTGTATTCAACATCCTTCAGCATCTTCCAGTCCAAAAGTCTGAGGTCACACTTAAAATGCTTCTACTCTGCATTTAATTCAATTATTTTCATTACAAATTATATTATCAACACAACAAAGAGCATCTTGTGTGCTTCAATAAAAGCAAGGAAATCAGACCTTCTGTACAAAGGTTTTAATATGGTTAATGTCAAAAATAAGTTTATGACTGACCAGAAATATATAATATTTTGATATATGATATTTTAAATCATAGATTTTCAAAGTGGTCTCAGACGTTTGGACCCCAATGTAAAGTACATGTGCAGAAAAGTTTATGTATCAATCAACAATATAAGCTCACCATCCATTTTAGAGGAGGGCAGCATGTTGAACTCTCTGTAGTTACAACACTGTTGTCTGTAGCGTTTTGTAGCTTGGCCCGCCTGATTGCCTGGATACTGGATCTTCCTGTTCTGGTGGTCCATGCCTCCGTTATGGGCCATGCCTTTGTCTGAGTAAAAACAAATTTGATCATTAATTTAGTGACGTTGTCTGCAAAACAACTGCTAAAGGGCCTGACATACTTCACACAAAATCGAAGAATGAAAGGGTGACCTAGAGCTCCACCTACTTTGAGGCCGACATCTAATTCTGTTTATGATTTTCAGTCAGTCAACATATCGGCGTGCAGTTATTAGCGAGCTGGTAAAAATGCACCTTAAGCTGTATGATCGTTTGTGTAAAGACATTTTTCAAAACCATGTCATGCCATTTTTTTTGTTTAATTAGTCTACAAAAGGGTTCAAATCTATTCAAATACTCTTAAGTGCCCATTCACTCTTTTGATATGAATGCTGCTTCACTCATGTGCCATCTGCAGTGAAAGCCATTCACACATCTGCACAAAGTAAGATATCGCCTGAAGTCAGAAGTTTACATACACAGGTTGAAGTCATTAAAACTCACAAATGCAAATGGCTCTTCCAAATAGACAATGACCCCAAGCATACCTCCAAAGTTGAGGCAAAATAGCTCAAGGAAAAAGTTAAGATATTGGAGTGACCATCACAAAGCCCTGACCTCATTCCAATAGTAAATTTGAGGGGCTCTTAGCCGACCACCTGGAGCGGTCAGGGCCACTGCCAGGGGTGGAGGAGACACCTACTAGCCGCTAAAATATGCCGAGGTCAAGAGAGGACTGCCGACCATGTGCGGGCGGGACTTCTGGCCAACCGCGGCAGGGTGTTCTGTCTGCCAGGGGCCGGAGGACTGCCTCCGATCCACCCGGGGAGGCACAGCTATCGTCCACTAGAGGGTGGAGGAGTGGCCGAGGACCAAGCTACAGCGTATCAGAGAACCGGCAAGTAATTTTTTTTGTTATTCCGTATTTGCCTTTCCCTCTTTTTAAAATATTAGTATTGTTGTGGTGTTTCCCTCCCCTTGTTCCCTCCCAGATCCAGAAAGGCGGGATGACCAGCTGGCAGACGGGGCAGGAAGGGTGGGATGTACGTCATGCATCGTCAGCTAGGATGTCCTGGGATGTTGCTAGGGCGTTGCTATTGCGGTTGCTAGTGTGTTCTGGGTGAACGAGAGAGGAATGTGGTAGGGCGGAGGGCGGGGCTGGGCCGTGATGCTGCACATCCGACCCCTAATCAGGCTGATCAAGCCCGAGATGGATAAAGGTGACCAGAGACAACAGTTTGAGAGAGAGGGAACTACAGGCAGCTGCCCTGTATGTGTTTGTGTTTGTCTTTTTGTTTGAGTTAACCATTAAATATTATATATATTGTTAAGCCGATTCTCGCCTCCTCCTTTCCCAACATTTATCCTTTGTTACACTGAACTAAAACAGGGAATGTTTTCTACGATTACATGTCAGGAATTGTGAAAAACTGAGTTTAAATGTGTTTGGCTAAGGCACATGTAAACTTCTGACTTCAACTGTACCCCTCTTGTCATTAATTTGTCTGTATTCTGCACATTAACACTTTTATACACCGATCTTTGAAGTAGTATCAGTGTCACCATAACATACAATAACAGAGTGTAACCAGCGCATATTATGACTGGTGTTTAGCATGTTAGATGCTAGATGTTCTCTTCCGAAACCTTACATTATTTTTCCCCCATAATATTTGTGGTCTATCAGTGGCCATATGTGTAATAAAAGGGTCATGCTACCTGATAAAGAGTTAGTGCTCAGAGATTTCCTGTCCATGTCGGCACAGCTCTCATGCCTAAGTCTCTTCCACATAGTCTGTTGGGACTTAGTGAAGGGTGTCTCACCCTAAAACAGATAGAATACATTTACTTTAAGAGATGCAACACAATGTAGAAATCACTGGTCCATCCATAATGTATTTTTCAAGTTAAATATGAACAAACCATGGCCATCTGTGTAAATGAGCGCTTGAAACTGTTAGCGAGAGCAAGCGGAGCCGGACTCATCTCTCTGTAGCTCTGCGCAAAGTTGTCCATGAGTCTGTAAAAAAAATTGTGTTATCCAGAGCAAATACAAAGATCAAATATTACTTTCACAGTCTGGCCTGACTGTGCCTCCCTTTATTATCTGTTTGTCTCATCTGAATGATTTTTCTGTGTTTGCCTTGTCTCTCACACACTCTTGTGTCTTGCAGGTGTCACACTGAGTTTTGCCAGCTTCGGTTGCCTTGGCAATGATAATTACTCCAATCAGCTGATCATCCACAGCACCTGCTCTCCTAGATACCCCTCCCTCTATCAGCTCCCTTGGTCTTGAATCCTGTGCTGAATTGTTTTGTGTATTTGTTAGTGTGTCAGTCTGTTTCCTGAGTCTGTCGGTTTTGCTACATAATTTTTGGTCGGTTTTAGTATTTTACTAGTTCTGTATTCAGTTCACCTTTTCTCCATTGAGAGTGTTTTTGTATATATTTTGTCTTTTGCCTAATAAAGTTAATTTATGCCTCATCTCTGCAACAGGGTCCTCCTCCTCTGAGACAACTGTGACAATTATGCCACATGACCAAAAGCATGTGGACACTTGATCACCACATTAATATGTCAATTCAAAACAATAAGCAACATATAAGGAGATGTTAGTTTCAGTCATTCACCATTCACTTTGACTGAGGCTGTTATTATGCTTAATATCTCCTTTTGTGTTCTATGAAGAGAGATAAAGTCCTAAGGCTTTTAAATAACATGATGGTAAATAATCAGAACAGAATTTTCATTTTTGATTTGATTTGTCTTTAAGATATGACAACTAGAATTACTGAAAAGACAAACCCTTTAATTAGAGGCGTGTGTCCACATACTTTTGGCTATGAAGTGTTGTCACAAGAGAAACACGCTAACAAACACAGCATACAATGCAGAAATACCTTGGCAGATAATGTGGTATTTGATTTGCAGGCATGGTTTGGCAAGAATGTTTTGCAGCTAAAGGATCCATCATTCCAGCCTTGCTGTGTAATGGAGGGTCAGGTGGCCATTGCAAATTCTGACACCCTCCCATTAAAGAAAGTGGGGTGCTGGCTGGGTCATGGTAAGGAGGCATCTGCACAGGCCCATTACTGTAGGGTACGTTAGGCCATGACTCTACAGACCCTCCATTAATGGTCTGCTTTTCCCCTCCTGAACTAATGTTGGGCTGGAAATGAGCTGTTGAAGGAGAGCCCAAGGGTTGGAAGAGGCTGGCTATGTTGCTAAAGCTGTGCTGGCTTGTTCTCAGACCTCCAGTGGCCTCAGATGAAGACTCCTCTTGGCAGATGGGATTGAGCTGGAAGTCCTCACCATCCATGGGGATGTAGGGAGCCAGGGTCTCCAAGTCCAGATCACTTATATCAGTCTGAAAGGTATTGGAGAGGTCAGAGGTTAGCAAGACCAGATTCCACATTCAACACCTGATTCTGAGTACTTTTAATAAAGAAATCCTAATTTAAATTATAAATGTGACATTATATATAAAAGCTAATATAATCAATTGAAATTATTCTTGATCTTTTAAGATAACAGTTACTTAAACCATAAAAAACATTCACAACAAACATCCTCCCCAATCCAAAAAGACCATTTATTGAAATTAAGCTGCAAAAATGTAATTTTTCTAAACATTCTAATTTTTAACCTGAAACATTAACAAATGGCTGCCAACATTTAACAACATTTAGGGGTTAAGTATGCCTATTGACCTGTTTCAGTGATGCCACTTTTTCCTGGCAGTCACAATTTTTGTGACCATCAAAAGGAGGAAACTGTGGTGGTGAAACCTCAAAAAAATGCTTTTGATCCATGCTAAGTCCCAGGAAAGGTGTATTCAGTTCTGAAGTCAGCACAAATATTGCCAAATTTGACTTTTGAGGACTAAATATATTTTATCCACAATTCAACTCTGTACTCAGACGAGTCTGAGTATGACCAGCGAGTGCACATGCCAACCGGTACATCACCATAAACATCTTTCATTCAGAATATACAAATGTCTTTGTGTTGTTTTATGATCTGATTTGATCAAAATATTAGAAAACGTCTGAGATAATCTCATCTGTATGAATGTAAGAGCTGCATGTAACTCATGAAGAATGCACAGAAAGCAACTGAGGCAAATTAGTGAATAAGAATAATATGTTTATATTGTAGTTTGGTGGTCTGAATAAAGTCTGTGCTTCAAGATCTTATGATGTGTTGTTTATTGGCTAACATTAGTACATACACAATAAATATATACCATATATTCACATTATAGTGCTTTTTTATTCATTACAATGTGTTACAATTATCACATACCTTTATAAATCTGGGTGTTATGAATAGAATACACATTTCCAGTTTAATTGTATCCAAATCAATGTTGTTATAAACATAATTGAAGAGTGTATAGATAACAGACATGTCTGAATAAATGAACAAAGACCCACAAGTGTTTTTATTCGTGCTCTCCCCCTTCATCGCTGATTGACTTTGACGAAATGAAGCCATCTCACTTAAAAGATAAAACTTTTTTTTTAAAGAAAAATTAAACTTTTTCCGCATCCCACAGCGCACGCAGCACAATTAAAAAATATGGAATTTTTGTCACAAACATGGCGGCCTGGTGATGCAGTGACGTCACATGAAACAGGTGAATACAGTAATTCGAAACATAGTCCATCCAGTCACATTGAGGTAATAAGAATGAAGCAGGATTCATACAACTATTCCTAATAACAGAGGAAGTAACAAAAGTAAAAAGTGGTTTCCTAAACTGTGCTGTTCTCCTTTGTAGTACCTGCCACTTTGCAAATATGTCTTAAGACAGCTTTTAACAATGTCTGCAATTGTTTCATTCCAACCTTAACAATTAGTGCTGCACATTTTAGCGCTTTAAAAACATTTTATGTGGAACTTTAGGGGACAGCATTAAATAGTAAAAATGATATGACAACTTAATAATGTGATATCTGCTGCTTTATGATTTGCAGGAGTCAGTCATAGTATGAATGATATTAAAAATAAATCTAGATCAACAAAATATTACAGGTTAAATATCTTTTAACCTCTTGGTTGAAAGAAGATGTCTCTTGTGTGTCCAAGGAAAATAGCTTCTCGGTGATCTCCACCTTCAGGTCACTATCCACTCTGTTGTAGTAATCTTCTGGCCTGCTAGGCTATCCAACAGAGGTGAAACACCATGATCAGATCAGACATCAAAATATACAGTAAAGAGAAGATTTTGTAAGGCGGTTTACCGAAGAGCAACTGCTTATGCTGGGAGTAGCACTACTGTGAGGTGGAGCTTGAGGTACAGAGAAAGTGCTGGCCATCTTGGGCATGTCTGCAGCATAGCTTTGCTTGCGGACATCATGAATTGTGTGAGAGACAGGAGGAGCAATTGAGGAAACTTTGCTGTACATCCGGTGCTGGGGCTGACCTGAAGATAAGGAGAGTAAAGCCCAACTTACAAAAGGTCATGACTTGTATTAAAGGAAGCTAGTTGTGTTACAAAAAGTAACGATAAACCAATATATCAGCCAGGATGATTAACTGGTCGATATCTTGCCATTTTGTGATTATCGACATTGGCTCATAACCCTCAACATCAAGGCATGTGTTGAAGGAAGCTAAATGTGGCACAAAAAAGAAGCAATCAACCTATATATCTGACAGGATAATTAATTGGCTATTATCTAGCCATTTTGAGATTATCGACATTGGCTCATAACTCTTGGTATCTAGACTTGTATTGAAGGAACCTAGATGTATCACTTTAAAAGTAGCAAAAATCTGATCCATCGGCCAGGATGAATAAATAGGCTGATTTCTAACCATTTTCAGATTATAGACATTGGCCAATAACCATTGGTATCAAGACATGTATAGAAGCAAGCAAGATGTGTTTCTCACTCACACCTACAGTGAAATTTAGAGTCTCCAGTTTACTTAACCTGCATGTTTTTGGACTTGTGGGGGAAACCGGAGCACCTGGAGGAATCCCACACAGGGAGAACATGCAAACTCCCCACGGAAAGGCACAGTTTATTTGGGACTCAAACCCAGGATCTTCTTGCTTTGAGGTGACAATGCTAACCACTGCCATCTTTAAATATTATTATATATATTTCAGCAATCATCCATCTTGATCTCTTGGTATCGGAATTGGATATTGAAAAATCTGTCTCGGTTGACCAATACAAAAAGCAGGAAGCCCTTACCAAAGTCAAGCGAGATAATGGTGTCACCAGGTGTAGGTGCCAGCTGGGTGAGGTCTTCAGGTTCCTCTTTGAGTTTGATACATTTTTCACTGCCCAGGCCTTTGCTTGGACAGAAGAAACTGCTTAAGTGGTTAGGCTTGAACAGACACTCAGTCTGGTCCAAAGAGAAGACCATGGATTTCTCTTCAACGTCACTATGAAAAGAGAGCAAGATTTTACGTATGGCCTTTTGTGTATGTATACAGTATGCAGAACAGTGTAAAGAGACAGGAAAGTGGTCATATTTATCACGCCCACATGAATTATCCACTACGCCTGGCTCAAATGCATTTTAATTTATAAAGGAATAGTTCACTCAAAAATGATCATTTTGTCATTATTTACTCGACCACATTTTTCTACATCATATACTGTTATTTCCATGGAACACAAAGGATACATTTAGAAGAAACAAGGGCATCAAAGGACAGTTCATAGTGAACAATTTTCAAATGTTAAAAGGCTTTAAATTTTTGGGTGAACGATTGTTTTAAATTGCATTTTTTGCCCTTAATTGGATTACAAGCCTTGTTGAGAAGGGAATAGTGCAGACAGAGGTTCAAACTAATGAGAGGCTTTACCACCATTCATTTCTGCCTTACCTCAGCACGTAGTTCACGCACACAATGCACTGTGGCTGGGAGTTGCGACTATTGTAGATGACGGTGCCCTGGGTCTCCATCCACACATAGCCCCCATGCTTGGCCAACATCCGGTACTGACTGCTTACAGCCTGGCCTTTAGTGCACACTAGATGGGGAAGAGAACAGATTAAATTAAAAGACATTCTGAGAAGACAAAGTAGGGTGCAAAATCTATGATCACAAGTGATTTTCAATCTTGCATTTTTCCAAAACAAAAAAATAAATATTATTTGAGTGAAAATTTGAAGTGAAAAATGTACATGAATTTGAGAATTTCTTACATCAATTGTATTTGTTATGTCCAACGATTGTTTTAATGACAGCATATGTGGAAAACCTGATTATCATGTTATCCAGAATTATTTCAGAACGTTTTAATGTGCATCATGTTTCAATGAAAGTAAACAAATTTGACCTTTAGTTCAAAGGAAATTTGCTTTAATTTGATTACTGACCTTGAAATAGTATAGTTCACTGAACTATTCTGGGTGTGTGTGCACGTGTGTTTATTTGTGTGTGTGAACATTATACATTAAAAACATTATAAAATTAAATAATAATCAATATAATAATAAAAATCACTCCGTTATTCCAGGAGCACTTCATATCCATGTATACAAATTTGTGGAATCAGTCGATTAAAATGTTCAATCATGATTAATCGCATATTTTTGGTAGTTAATCGAGATTAATCGCAGATTTTAAAAGTGCTGAAAATTTACACTATATATAATTATTTTCTTGTCAAAATTCATTTATTTCCATCTTAGGAAAGAAAACAAAACAATATGTAGCAATATAATGCTTTATTAACATTTTTCAAACAAAATATAAAGACAATGCACAAAAATATCACCAATTCAAGTAACATGAAAAGTTTCCCCAGTCAAAAGTGGAGTTTGACCAATTTAAAAAACTAGTCTCCCCATAGGTTGCATTTTCATTGCAGTAGGTATTAAATCCCTTGAACTCTCATCCTCCACAATATTACTCAACCGGTAGACTGTGGCTTTCCGCTTTGTTACAGCAATCATGAAGCTGCGTTCATGATTTACATCAGGGCAGCAACACCAGTGTCAAGCACCACTTGGAACTCACCATGAAAAGTGCTTACAAACAAAAACATCTCATTCTGCATATTGTTGATAGTTAAGATTTGACATGCTTCTGTGGTATTTAAAATGAGTCTTACATAGGCTGAAACACACTTGATTTTCCCATCTGGGCTGGTTTTATATATCAATTAGAGTTTAGAGCTCTGTTCTCCATCATTTTATCACTGACAGGGACCCGCTGTCAGAGATTCTTTTATTTACTGAGATAACAACCTCCGCTGCCCTATCATAGGAAAGAGAGTTACTGTCAACTAGTGCGATATTTTTTAGCACCATGGTTACAACAGTATTGGCCATAGAATGTCTATGGGACCGCCGCGTATGCTCAAGCTTGTAGTCTCCTTTTGATAGAAGGGCTCTGGCGCTGTGGTGTATACATCAGTGTAATGACTCTGGACGGACAAATTTCAAAGGTTCCGCCCTCCACACAAGTGTTTATGCAGTAACGGTAAATGCGTTAATCTCGATTGAGAAAAATGTACGCGTTAAACTTTAATTAATCGCATGCGTTAATGTGTTAATTATGACAGCTCTAATACAAATACATAACCAGGGGCAGTACTAGGGTCTGTGGATATTCGAAGCCCAAAACTCTGTGGATATGTATGGGGCCATCTTTTCATTCAAATTCAGAATATAAGATAATACACGTTATAATAAAAGTTTAAATGTTTCATCTGTGAGGTGTTATTTATATAGTTTATTTACTTTATTTACTTAATATACTCTTAAAATATTACTAAAAAGTCTCGCTCATCTTACTAATTTGAATATACAGTATATTACTTAATATTAAAATATATTTATATATATTATCAGCTTGATACTTTTGACATAACCATATACTGTATCTATAAGAATATAGAAAAAAAATTCGGGGGTTAAGCCCACATTGTAGCCCACCCTTTGTGCTACCCATGTTCATAACTATGTATACAATGGCATTTTCTATAGCATTTGACAAAAATGTACTCTCTTTCTATTGTTTAATCCTCTGCTCTAGCTTGTAAAGTGGACCTAAAAATTTCTAAATGCTGCATTGTGGCTCTAATTACATTATGATTAAATAATCAGTCAAAATGTTCTCTCAATTATCTCTAAAACAACTGTTATTGAAGAAGAAGGGTCTTGGGTAGCTGTAACATAAACTGAGACAGACAGACAGACAGTCAGACTCATCGAGGGACATCTAACATAAGCATCAGGACAAACAGAGGGACGCAGACAATGAGGGCTTGCTGATCTGAGTTTTGACACTCTGTCTCTCTGGCTCTTTGGCTCTGGACTCAGTCCAGATCAGTCGTGGGAAAGCATTGCTTTTGGGTCATGCAGTTAATTCCCAGCATGTGCATGCTCTGCACTGCAGGAAGACCAAATTGACGTAGCAAATCTTGTGAGTGTCTACGCACAGCGAGAAAGGAAGTTGCATAAAGGCTGTTCTCTTAGGAGCCAGTGGCCTATGCATCTACATTATATCACGTCTGTATGAAGAGTGCTTCTGAATGTATACGCATGTACTCCCTGAGAAATATACAATCTTCAGAACTGTGTTTTGATGTATGGGAATGTTTATTTTCTCCGCTCCATTGATAAATGATGTGAATTCTTAGTAAAAGTTTATTCAAGTGCTTATAAGGAAAATGTCTATGAACACAGGTATATGAGAAAATACTGTATGTTACAAAGAGAAAAAGTCTTTGTGATTTTTAAAATAAACCTGTCAAAAGTGTTGTTTTTTTTTCATAACTTCTAAATTATTTAGCAATTTTATAAAGGAGTGTTGACAAGGGCTGTGTAGCACCAACAACATCACTACAATACACAGCATGATGCAGAGGCCCTGATACGTATTGCTATACAGGACTCATTTTGAACTGAATTTCTCTTTAGTACAGTAACAGTTGTTTATTTTAAACCGTATTACAGTATAGGCAAAACCTTCAATTTTACACCATTCAAAAACAATAAGGTCCAAGAAACTAAAATGAAAATAATGTTTTTAATAGTTTCAATTCCATTTTTGAAATGTGGATGTGATATTTCAATTGCTAATATCAAGAATTATCATTCAATATCATTATCATATCAAACTAGTAAATATTTAGTTATAGATATGTAGAATTCATATCCTGCATGCAATTTAATGCTGAAAGTTATTTTTACATGTCAGGATTACATATCGTGTTAGTCACATCTGGATACAAATGCGTGGGATTGCCTTTTTTTCTCCCCACAATTAATTATGACCTTCGTCAAACACTGTTGTGGAGCTGAGGGGGGTGGGGCCGGGTCGGAATATTGCGCGCCCGGTCCCCAATCGGCCTGATGAGGCGCACGAGGGATAAAGGCGGCCGGTGACGATGGTTCGAGAGAGAGAGAATTACGGGCATGTCCGTCATGTGTGTGTTTATGTTTGTACTTTTGGTTAAAGTTTGCATTAAATTATGATTTATGTTGACAAGCCGGTTCTCGCCTCCTCCTTGCCCATCCTTTAACTGTGTTACAACTGTAAAGTTAAATTTATCGTTGTGCTCCATGTTGTGCACTATTGGGGATGAAACCTGCAAAAATAATAAATAAACAAATACATTTATAAAAAATTTAATAAATCTATATATTTGGGCATAATAAATATATAAATAATTAAATGTGCAAGGAGATAATACATACATATTTAGACCTTTTTGCCAACTTTTTGTGTAAAACGTTTTAGTTATGCTAGCATCCCATCCGATTTGAATAGAGACATAAATCAATAAGGAAAGTCAGATCAGAATAGCCACTGTATTAGCAGCATATGGTATGAGCCTTCCCTTAATTATATACAGTATATAATGTTGACCTGAACCTAAGTTCTTTTAAGGCAAGTCAGGTAACGCCACAGACATAATTGGAGCACCATTCTGTTGATACAAGTAAAGCTCCTATATACTCAAATGTGGAAAAAAATAAATCTCCAAAACGGTTAGTCAAGATTACATTCAAATAACATTTATCAAATTTGCAATGGTAGCAAAAATTTAGCTTCTTTAGCTCAAATCAAGCAAAAAAACACTGTTTTTAAATAATGTACATACATTTTCTCACATTTTCAAAACACAATGTCTCTATCAAAAAGGTGATTGGCTCTTTCAAATGTAAGGCGGCACTATTGCCGCTATATTTAGCTTATGATTTCTGCCATTATGTATAAGTGGGCCATCTCATCCTCTTATGATGTCTATGCTTGAAGGTCATTAGAGCACATGTCCTTCTGTAACACCCACATTCAGACAATAGACGGATATATTATGTTAACAATTGTAACTTAAACGCAGTTTAGAAAACTAATTCCATCTGAACAGTGCTTCAGACAATAGAAAATATTCAGAAAATAGAGGTAGTTCAAACTCTCTCTCTGTCTCATAGAAATGCAGAGTCACAAGGCAGCCCCACTCTCTTTCTCTCAACAAGCCCAATCCAGATCAACACTTTTTCTCTCCTCTACACACTATGAAAAGACTCAAATTACATGTTAACGTCACTGTGGACAGAAGCCACTCCACTTCCAGCATCTGATTAGGGAGCAATCTGGGACACCTGGCCAGGCTGAGGAGCACCATCCATGCTCTTATCTCTTCTGTCACCCATAATGTAGTTCAAGATGTTCTAATGGCTGCCCAGGTCATCCCTAATAGAGAAAATCCAATAAGGCTCTTTTGAATCACATTCATAACTCAAACATTCATGCCAAATGCAATTTGTCTGAAATACAATTTGACCTGGGGACTGGCGACCTCAGTATATCGTTGTTTGCGGTGTGCAGACAGTCAGTGTTTGTGAACGTCACCAGATATTAAGTTTTACCTCTGCTTAGGAGAAGAGAGCGATAAACGAAAGCTAAAGGGCAATTAGGTTCGGGTGGCATGTTGATGGTATAAAGATGAGAAGACAATATGGCAGTTGTTTTTGTGAAATGCGACAGGTTCACTGACTTCAATTTCCGATATATTTTGGGTTATATACAGTTACAATCTTTCGACAACATCTTAGGCACACTATCGATTCCCACAAACAATAATTTTGACTAATTTTTTGTTGTTTTAACAACCTGATCACATGGGAAGTCAGCAAGTAACTTCTGAATCTTCCAGTAACCAGACATCGGCCCTATTCTGCAGAGTTAATAACAAGCATCATTCCCCATCAGACATGTTTGCATCAGTTCAAGAGTGTTAACCTTCTAAATGGCGCAACTAGAAGAGCATTCTGTCAGCAGCGTGGTGAACACAATGTTCCCATCCCACGTTGAAACCAGGAAGTTGCTGTATTCGCATAATCTGTGACAATTGCAAATCAGATTCCATTTTTCTTCTAACATAACATTTTTACTCCACTGTCGGTTAGGTTTAGGGTTGGGGTATGGAGGTAGAGTTAATAAAATATACATTTCTCTTTTTCTGTATTATAGCCTGTGCAGCTGAAAAAACAACTCGCTCCGCAACTTGCTTTTGGCGCCCCTCTGTGGACACTTCATCCAGAAATTTGTGCTCACATGTGTCCTCACATTCCTGCTTCAACCAAAGGGGGCAGTGCTTTGAATTTCAGTAAGTACTGACAAAATTTACCACAAGAAATGAAAGCATAAGCGATGTTTCTCACGAAGGACTCGTGGTAGCATTAAGTCATTCTTTCATTCAGTTCCAGCATCTCATCCTATCATGATCCAGTCTATGTCTCATAAGGCCCACAGCTGACTTCCTATAATCATACGATTCATGGCTTTCACCCAAGCACATGTGAGTTGAACACACAACCTGGCCACACGCTACTATGCCTCACTTTCAAAGCAACAGTCGCTTCAGGTTGGATTACACATTGTGGTGTGCTTACCGTAGGTACTTGCCCCTTAACTCTATTATTCTTTTGGGGGAACAATCATCAAAGCAACTATCTGGTTGTCTTTGGGGTCTAGGTTTTCCTTTATTACATTCTCAATGACCCATTCATCTATCCTTCCATTCCATCAATATTGCTTTTCAAATGGCAATGTTTGTTTACTAGGTGCTCTGGGCTCACTATAACATTAGTGGGTAGCACGTTCCACCTGCGTGCGTTGGGTCACGCGGCCGAGTTCAGTCTCACATGGCTCAACTACTTGCAACAGGATTTGCATACCTGACCGACTCTTGCACAGGAGATCAGGTTTCTATATGCATATAAATTGTTTATGTATAAGTATTTCAGTGTTTGGGTCAGATTTTTTTTCTTTAGTAAGATGTTGGTTCTTATGTGTTGATGGTAGCTCCTATAGCACATCAATCTCTGCAAAGTTACAAAAATCAAAGTACACCACAAATTGAGTTATTGACTCGCAAAAAAAAGAACAGATTCTGAACACCTGAAACGAGTCGTTAGTAATTCCAGACTTATTTCTTGTACTAACCTACATAATTTGGAAACAACAAACCCACCTCTGGTCTTCATTGGCTGCTCACAAACAACTTTGAACTGCCCTTAAACACTACACTAAGCGTTACAGCAATCACAACAGACTGGGACATCTGACCAATTAGAGCAAAGCAGGCTCTCTGAAAGGAGGCATTTCGAATGAATGCTTTAGAATGGATCATTGAACGAGTCGTTTTTGACACAAGAAAAACGTAATGATGCAATTTAAATGATGAGCAAATTAAAGTGTTTTTTTGACGTTGGATGCATGTAAATCTATTGTATGAGACTTTAAAAACTAAATTAGGCACGTTTAAAAACCATAATAGGTGCCCTTTAATGTTTATGTGTGCTTTCTCTCTTAAAGGAGAAGTAAGGTGCTGTGATCAAATTCAAGAAATAATCAAATTAAACAAGGTTTCCTTTTTTACATCACACAAATTTACATGTTTCTGCTGGTCAAAAATTTTTCTCCCAACTAATACTCTACCAAGATTGCTTCATTGCTTAAGTTTCAAAGCAGTTTGGTCATTTTGCTCTTTTCACTAATAATTTGTGTGCTCATAAAAAAAAAACTATAAATTATGTATTGCGTCTACATAGCTGAAAGGAGCCCAGACTTCGCAACTGCAAGTCTCCCTGCAACTGTGGCTTGTCTGTAGTGACTAAGAATCCCACAACACCACACATGGTGTTTTCTACTAGTCAAATAGGCAGCACAAATGTGCTGTCTAAATGCAGTAACTGCGGTGAATTAATTAAACTACACATTACGGTCCGCTCTCCTTTCTCCTCTCAAGCCTCGTTTATCCTTTACAAGTGTATTGCACAAACAACGCTTTTCCCTCCCTCATAAAACTGACTTGTTCTGTGTTGAAGGGTTGACCGTAAACGTTGGTAGAAACTAGAGATGCACCGATCGACCAGCCAGGGACCTGAATTAACCGATTTTCCGCATGCTCGGCCGGACCGGTGACCGGCCGGTCAGCCTCACGTCTTTCCGATTCCAAGCCTGTCCGTTTTGTTGCCAGCGGTGCAGGCAATAACGTCACAGCCGCATGTAAACATGTTATTGGCGTGGAAGATCTTCACTGTGAGTGAAGAATACATAAAGTTCGAAATGTGTAATAATTGTAAGGCCAAAGTAAACCGCGGGGGAACCACCACACTAAATTTCGGAACAACAAACCTAATTAGAGACTGGCTCGTTACAAGCCGCAACATAAAAAGGGGAGTCTGACAACAGGTCTTAGTAAACTCAAAAGAGAATTGTTTTATTGTCAGTAAGCATAAACCACCACAACCGTGGATGGTAACATGGGTCTAGGGTTAACAAAGGGAAAACATAGCATTAGCAAATAATATAACTATATCAAAACTTTACGCTACACGGTAAGAAAAGCACGAGGATAGATCGAAGAGATCTCACTGGGCCAGCCACTCCTAAGACATGGAGCTATCCCAATGAGCCCTTGAGCAAATTACACACAGCATTTTATAGCGATACTAATTATCAATTAGTAAGGGGAGAACCAATTAAATCACACGACTCAGGGACGTCACACCTCCCACTCCAAAAGGAGGTTCCCCTGGAGAACCAACAAGACAGACAAAAATAATCATTGCACACATACAAATACATACAAACCTATTGTTATACATGCGAATGTACAATAACATCGATACTTATCTCCTTGTTTTCCACTCCATTTCGCTCTCAGAATCCTGGGCCCTAGGACATCAGAGAGGGGAAAGGAGAGAACAAACAAACAAAAACACCCACCACTAATGGGTCTTCTTATATCCGTGAGAGAGCATCAGCGATGATGTTATCTCTGCCACGGATGTGTTTAATATCCAAGTGAAAAGGTTGTAAGATAAGGCTCCATCTCATTATTCTTTGGTTTTTACCACGCATCCGATCCAGGAAAGTCAAAGGATTATGGTCAGTGTACACAGTAATGGGACCATAAAGTGAACTCAAGTATACTTCAAAATGTTGAACGGCTAAAACAAGAGCTAAAGCCTCTTTTTCTACCGTTGAATATACTTGTTGGTGTCAATTGAACTTCTTTGAAAAGTAACTGACCGGATGCTCAATGTCGTTGGAGTCTTTTTGTAACAGAACAGCGCCAGCACCATAAGCACTAGCGTCAACCGCAAGCAGAAAAGGTTTCTCGAGTTCGAGTAACTAATACGGGTGCATTCGCCAACAGAGATTTGGCATTCTCGAAGGCATACTGACATTGTTCTGTCCATTTAAAGGGTTTCTTGGGGCTTAGTAAATCAGTCAACGGGGAAACTATATCCGCAAAGTTCTGACAGAAGCCTCTATAGTAACCCACCATCCCAAGAAATCGTCGCAACTCACGACGGGTAGTTGGTATGGGAAAACTACAGACAGACTCTACTTTCGCGTGGATCGGTTTTACACAACCCCGGCCAATTACCTTACCCAAATAAGTCACAGTGGCCTTTCCGAACTCACACTTGGGTTTAGGTTTATTGTCAGATTGGCTTTCACTAGACGTTCAAAAAGTTTTCGAATCTGACAAAGGTGTTCAGACCACGAAGAACTATATAGGACCACATCATCGAGGTACGCTTCACATCCTTTTAGTCCGGCCAACACGTGATTGATCAGCCGCTGAAACGTAGCGGGAGCATTTCTTACCCCGAAAGGCATAACAGTGTATTGCAGGAAGTTATCGGGTGTAACAAATGCAGAAAGTTCCTTAGCGCGAGATGTTAGAGGAACTTGCCAGTATCCTTTCAGAAGATCAAATTTGCTGATGAATTGTGCAGAGCCAACACGGTCAACACAATCATCGATTCTAGGCAAAGGATAACAGTCAGGTTTTGTTAAGGCATTTAGCTTCCTGTAGTCAGTACAAAAACGATACGAATTATCAGGCTTGCTCACTAAAATACACGGAGAGCTCCAAGAACTAAAACTGGGCTCTGCGAAGTTATGAGCAAGTAAATACTCCACTTCTTTTTGGAGTAATTTTCTTTTGATAGGATTTACCCGATATGCATGTTGCTTTACTGGTTGAGCTACACCAACATCAATGTCATGCTCAACGACGTGAGTTCGAGTCGAACATCAGAAAAGAGAGAGAGAAACGAACTTACCAACTTTATTATATCGGTCTTCTCTGATTCGGACAGATGAGACAAATGGTAAGCAAAATTAGCAAGGATTTCCGAGTTATTAAGTCGTCCTTCCACTTCTCCCCGAGAAGGACCTTTCATCTCCTCTGGACTGTCAGCAATCTCTTCAGTTGTTTCTAAAACACTTGGCTCAACCATTTCAGTAGTTGTTACCATAACAACAGACAAATAGGGTACGGGATTCACGTACGGTTTCAATAAATTAATGTGACAAACCTGTATTTTCTTTCGCCGTTCTGGCGTGTTTAACACATAGTTATTATTGGAGAGGCACTTCGCAATCATATAGGGTCCAGCAAACCTAGCCTGAAAAGGACTTGTCAACACAGGTAACAATGCCAGCACTTGATCACCAGTTTGAAATTTTCTGGACTTTACTTTGCGATGAAACAACCTCTGCATTTTCAGCTTGAGACTTACCTAGTTTTCAGTAGAGCAATAGCTCTGGCTTCATAGAGTCGATAACTGAAAACTACTTACGTAATCTAAAACGTTTTCGGAGGTTCGGAAGTTGTCCACTCATCTGCCAAGACAGCAATAGGACCCTTAACAATGTGTCCAAACACTAACTCATTAGGGCTAAAGCCTACGCTCTCTTGCACGACCTCACCGAATAGACAGTAACAACCACGGAAGTCCTTCCTCCCAGTCACAATCCAGTTCAACACAATAAGATCTCAAAAGTGACTTAAGAGTCTGATGGAATCTCTCTAGCGCTCCCTGACTCTGAGGGTGATAAGCACTTGCGATATTGTGTTTGATTTTTAGTTGTCGCATAACTTTAGAAAAGTGTCGAGACATGAAGTTCGAGCCTTGATCAGATTGTATAATTTTTGGAATGCCAAAAATAGACATGAAACTTGATAAAGCCTTTAGAATAGCTCTAGTAGTAATCGATCTAAGAGGATAAGCTGCAGGATAACGTGTAGACTGACACATTACCGTAAGTAAATAAGCATTTCCACTCTTAGATCGTGGTAAAGGACCAACACAATCGATAATCAAGTGTTCAAAAGGGGTGGTAACTGCAGCAATAGGCTGTAAAGGAGCTGGTGGAACTTTTTGATTCGGCTTTCCAGTCATTTGACAAGTATGGCATGACCGAACGTAGTTACCCACATCTCTCTTGATTCTAGGCCAATAAAATTTCCTTAGAACCCTATCACAGGTTTTTCGTACCCCCATGTGACCTGCAATGCCTTGGTGTGATAGCTGTAAGATGGGTTGGCGAAAACTAAGAGGAACTACAATTTGGATCCTCGGTTCGAGTGAAAAATCAGAGCTCATAGGTTGATGTTTACACAGCAAACCATCTTGGAGAAAATAGAAAGGAGATGACGTTTTATCCCCCACTTCTCGGATTAAAGAGAATAATTCCCGAAGTGTATCATCTGACTGCTGCGCTTTAATAAGGTCATCTCGAGTCACACTATAAAGTGGAGACATAGAACAAGTGTCAACATGGTCATCACCAATACACAGACTTTCAAATATGGAATCGGACTTATCCATTTTACGATCCACAACAGACTGCAACTCATTCTTAGAGACCACATTTTCAGCTTCAGGACACACTGTACTAAGTTCTGGCTGAGAATCATTTTCAGAAACCATAAAAGTATCAGAAAGAACACTTTCCACTTCATCTGGCATATTTTTATTTGCCATCGCTCGAAGTTATTGCACAGGCGGGAAATAAATCAGGACGGTCAGAAGACGCAACCCACTTCTCTACAGTAGAACCTACTATGGGTGGAACCCCAGCATCTATCTTTTCCCAGACCTTTCCCCGGCTAAATCATTTCCGAGTATAAACGTGACTCCAGGAACAGGAAGCATCTCACCGAACTCCAACTACTACATCGCCTGAGACTAGTTTGGAATTTAAGTGAATGCGGTGTAGAGGAACTTCCATGAACCCCATCTCTAGCCCTCTCACCAATACATGTGTCCCTGTAGCAGTACGTTCAGACAAAGACAAAAGTCCTTTCGACAAAAAAGATTGCGCTGCACCAGTATCTCTGAGAATACGTACCGGCACAGTCTCCTCAGAATTAGGCAACGACACAGTCCCTTCAGAGAGGAATGGTGAAAAATCAGAGTCATTTTTAACATTCTTCACATCCACCTGTTCAACATCCACCTGTTCGACCTGCTTATTTACTTGACCAGTAGGTTTCCTACCTGACGTGGAAATTAAACCAACAGGTTTAGCAGCTTCTCTTTCTTTTTGAGAATAATACAGTCCGAAATTTTATGTCCTGCCTTTTTACAATAAAAGCAAACTAACTCACCTTTTGTGCGTAGTAGCTGAGGTATTGTCAGCAGAATTTGACGCTAACATTCACAAGCTTTTTATTTTTAGCAGAGACACTCAATCTAGACCTACTCTGATCTGAGTGACTGACAAAAATGTGATGGGTGAGGACAAATTCATCTGCCATTAGAGCAGCATCTGATAATGTACTTACTTTATGTTCATTTAGGTACATGGCGACGGATCTTGGAACACAGTTTTTAAACTCTTCCAACAGAATTAGTTCTCGAAGCTGTTCTTTAGTGTTTACTTTTACTGAGGCACACCAGCGGTCAAACAGATTCTCTTTCTCTCTAGCTGAATTCTAGATAAGAACACTGCTCAGGTTTAAAATTGCTCCTAAATTTCTGACGGTATGCTTCAGGTGCCAATTCATAAGCATGTAAAATAGTGGACTTAACGACTTCATACTCACTACTCTGTTCTATAGTCAGCGCTGAATACACCTCTTGTGCTCTCCCGACTAAAACACATTGCAACAGCAACGTCCAAAATTCTTTAGGCCATTTTAAAGACTGTGCAACACGCTCAAAATGTTGGAAATATTTCTCTACTTCCTTCTCTAAGAACGGCGGCACTAGTCTAATGTTTTTGTAAACATCAAACACAGGTGTCGCGAGCACTGGTTCAACGTGAAGTGGAGCTTCAACAGTTTGTGCATTCAGCTCTAACCCAAGTTTCCTCAGCTGAAACGATCTTTCTTCCCTTTCCTTCTCAAACTGTAACTCCAGCTTACGTAATTCTAAATTCTGTTGTAACTTCTTTATTTCAAAATCATTTTCTAGCTCTTTCTCCTTCAGTGCACACGCGTCACGCTGGGCGCGAAGTTTATCCGCATCAACACACAACTGCTTCTCTAGCAAAGACATTTCACCAAACTTTGCATTTAAACTGTCCGTGTCAGAAGGAGGAGAGACTACAGTCTCTTTAGAATGAATAAGTTGAGACCTTACCTCTAAAATACCCCGCTCGGAAAGTGCGCTATTCACAGTTTCCATCAGAGTTTCCTTACGTCTCTTATCACTACTGGTTACCTCCACATCAAAGTGTTCGGCAATCTGCAACAGCTCTTCCTTCGTACATTTCTCCATTAAGATTTCCGAAGGAAATATGAAGAAATCTTCAATTACTGACGACATTTCTGCAAACGAAAACAAACAGAGCAAACACAAACACAACAGCAGTACAGACGCGCGTGAGACGCTGTTAAACTAGAGCTTAGAAACTACAAATCCTGTCGGCCACTTCGCCAGGAATCGTCACATACACGCTCCGGGTGCGAACCCCACCTTAGTTAATAGATAAACAAAGACTTACCACAAGTCATTCCCGAAATTATCCATTTATCCGGCAGGTATCAGAAACAGATACGGAGACTATAACACAGTGTCACCTTAAATGAACATGAGATTCCAGTTCCTACCTATAATCAGAACTAACTAAACCTTCCTGCTCTTCAAAGGTGTACCGGACTCGGGGCGGCATTAAACGCTGAACTCGAAGACAATTGGCATTTCAAACCAAAAGCCCGAAGCGTACCCCCGACAGAGATTTAAAACCTCCATCCAGAATAACCTTCAAAAATAAGAAAGGCAAAATAACAAAGAAAATAACAAACAGTGCCACGATGGAAGGATTTTAAATCCAGCTGAGACACACTAACTCACTGAAATCTCCTCATTTACAGGTGAACACGCTGAAAATATTACGCATTTACTTACTCGTGTAGCATCCCGGACGAGCCCCCAATTTTTATGTCACGACTGGCTCGTTACAAGCCGCAACATAAAAAGGGGAGTCTGACAACAGGTCTTAGTAAACTCAAAAGAGAATTGTTTTATTGTCAGTAAGCATAAACCACCACAACCGTGGATGGTAACATGGGTCTAGGGTTAACAAAGGGAAAACATAGCATTAGCAAATAATATAACAATATCAAAACTTTACGCTACACGGTAAGAAAAGCACGAGGATAGATCGAAGAGATCTCACTGGGCCAGCCACTCCTAAGACATGGAGCTATCCCAATGAGCCCTTGAGCAAATTACACACAGCATTTTATAGCGATACTAATTATCAATTAGTAAGGGGAGAACCAATTAAATCACACGACTCAGGGACGTCACAGACATTTAAAACACCATCACCCAGCTGAAAATGCCCATTTTAAAAAAGAAGTTAAAAAGTGAAAGCGGCTGAAGCTAGCCAGAGCTCAGAGACAGTCACAAGTCAGCAGCCTCTCCTATCATTCCTTGGTATGAGCAACGAAAATACCAAAGCAATTACGAGGAAAATTATGGAATTCATGGCCCTGGATGACCAGCTGTTCTCCATAGTTGAGGACAGAGGGTTCAGAAATCGAATAAATTTCCTCGATACAGAGTAGGAGGTACTTTCCGACGTCGCGCTGCCCGATTTGTTTAATCTCGTGTCATGTCACACACGCAGCCTGTTATCTGTCAACATTTGGGTACACAAATCCGGGAGAGGGGAAGGGGGGTGCTGGATGGCAGAGGCAGGCTAAATACTATACAAATTGTGCCGTTGTGATTTAATGTGCTGAGTAACGTAATTTTCCCCACCGTGTCCGATATTAAAATCAGTGCGACACACATTGTAAAAGGCGTGGGCATTGTCGATATGGCTTCGGGATATGAAATTAAATTCTTCCATCCAGCTGTTGTTAAATTTACATGTATATTTAGTTTTTTCACCGGAGCACCAGCTGAGTCTTCTCCTTCCCACTACCAGTGATGCTTGATTTAACATCCCGCGTCTACTGCCTGCGCAGATATCAACAGCGCAAACGTGTTGTAGGTTGCCAGGTTGAGGTCATAAATGATTTGTAATGTGTATGATGTGTTGATTGTGTGAGTAGGATGCGTTTCATTCAAGATCTGGCAACTGGACCACCTTGGAATAATATATTGATGTGATTATTCATATAACGTGGTTTGGGCCATACAAATACAAAAATAGTTTTTTTTGGGAGAAATAACAAAACGGGAGACTCCTGGGAAAAACGGGAGTGTTGACCGGTATGGTTACAAGCCGTTCCCGAAGCAGTGCTCAGTTTTACAACTGATATTTGGACATCTAACGTAAGTTGAGCGTATTGGACACTTCAGTTTTTCAGATCTTTGGAATTGTTTTGTTAGACGAGTAATAAAAAGAAAAAGGTAAATTTACAAAAAGTGGAAAATGACACCTGTTATATAAAGCAACTCATTTGCAGTTAATTGTTATTTCTACCTCTTTCCAGTCACAGAGCACTTTATTTTGAGAGTTGTTTAAGTGAGAGAAGATCCTGTAACTTAGTGCAATTTGGGGGAAATTGTAATGATTAATAATTTATTTTATTATGATATAAAATGTAGCATTGAAGAAAGGTAAATTTTGTTTGTATATGCGGTCAATAATAGTTCTTAGAAAGAAAATCGATGAAAAAAAAAATTAAAATCGGTGCATCTCTAGTAGAACCGTGGGCCTTGGTACCTGCAATGACCTATCCATCGCTCTTTCTCAGGACCGCAACACTGGCTTTCTAATCCTTGTCCCTGTTTCACTCACATGGTACCATTTGATGCTGGCACTGCAACTGGATATTAAGAGTGTTGCAGTGGTAGTCATATGATTTCACATGTGATTTTATTTAAAAAAAAAAGTTCAGTTATTTTCAAATAACACATACTTTATGAGAAACTGAAAAAAGAAACAAGGAGAAAAAGTTTCTAACTTTCTTAAAATAAGTATCATAAGACTTTAAAGATCTGATTGAGAAAAAATGCATGAATGACATACGATTCTGGTGGCTTTTGGTGACGTTGTCAGAGTCCAGAGCATGGTAGAACTCGTATGCAGATCGACCGAGAAGATCTTCAGGATTGTAACCCATCAACTCAGAAACTCTAAAAAATGAAATTCAGATAGCATTAACACATGCACATATTGTTCTAAAACTCTCCTCAACTATTTGATCTTCTTGGACCTTTTTAGGCCAATTTAATAATGATCCATTTCATATGGTCTGTTTGGCTGAACTCACTAAACTTGTTTCTACAGAGTTTTCAGAGACTTTGTTCTCAGAGATCTATTACACTTTTCTGTCTGTCTGTCTGTCTGTCTGTCTGTCTGTCTGTCTGTCTGTCTGTCTGCTTTTCCTTTTATCCGAATATTGTTTTCAGGACAAAAACATAAAAAAAGTTTTTTTAACATGTGATTTTTAGGTGAATACTGTTAATGTGACAAAAGTTTTATTTAGCTTAGTTTAGGTAAAAAGGTGATATAGTTTTTTGTGTATTAAGCTGATCCTTATACTAAAGTTGCATAACAGCAGACAGCTGCAGATCACTGACTCCAAGTGTGCATGAGAGTGTGTGTGTGTGTCTAAATGCCTCTCTTCATTAAAGAGCTCTCTATTCTCCAGTCATTGAACTAACCACCAATAAAGACTAACAGACAGACAGACAGACATAGACACAGAGACAGACACAGACACACCACTAGATGGGCATTTCAAAAAGTTTACTTTTCTCATATTCTGCCTGGTAACAAAGGTAAGAGCTCTCTGAGGAAGCTGTGGATGCCGTTACAAAGCTCACCATGGAACATTTTGGAACACATATGTCTTCAACATAATATTCTTTCTCTTGAATCCAATTCCTAACGCAGACTTTATCTAACAAATATCTGGATCAATGACGTAATTCATTCAAAAAAACATTAAAATGCAATTCATATAGACAATGTCTTAAATATGATGAACATGTTTTCAATTTCTGCATTCAAATTTATGTACAAATAGTATAACCCCTTAGTATAAAGACAATATTATAATTTATTAATCATAATATACAAACATTATAATAAAATGATTCAGAATAATAAAACAATAATAGGATTAAAATGATAATAAAATTATTAAAAAAAAAAGAACAAATGTCTTTTTAAAAACATTTTAGAAACGTTGTGAAAATAATAATAATTAAGATGTATTATGTATTGCTTTTTATTTGATGGTCCCCTTTGATCGGAGGAACAGACAAACTGTTGTATAAAATGTAAAATAATCATTTATAAGCACAGATCAAGTCGTTTTACAGTATTAAATACATTGTTCTATCAGATTATTAAACATCACATATTTCTGGTGCTTATTCGTTAAAATAACGTGTCGCCAGATCTCTCTACGCCTTGCAAGTCTGGACTTCTTTAGCAGGGAAACAGGTTTAGTACTTTGGTGTGACGTTATGGTGACATCAATCACAGAAACCATGACGATGAACATTTTGAACCTTGTGTGTGTGTGCATGTGTGTAGGGGACAGCAAGTTCTTTGTCTCAGGAGCCATTAGGAAATGTTATAGTGTACCTGTAAATGATGGCCATCAGTTCAACGATGTCACAGAGAGTTACACAATTGTTACAACAAGTTGTAGTGATTATTTGGGCCTCGAATGTCAATCACAGTTTACTGACTCAATTATTTTTGAAAAACAAGGTTACAGAACTGAAAAAATTTAAGTGTATGTAATTATTTTGGATTAATCTGTTACACATGGTCACAGGTATTTACCTACATTTGGGCAGTTTTATAGTCAAGACCACCTAAACTGAGACCAAGTCAAGACCAAGACCCGAGTGTATTAAGACCGAGAAAAGACCAAGACTTAGAGGGGTTGAGACCAAGTCAAGACAAAGACCAAGGCAGGGCAAAACAGAGTCAAGACCAAGACCAGACCAATGCGAGTCCCACACTGCATGACACACTTACGATAAAATGTGGAACATACAAACAATAGGCACTCCTCATATTGATTTAAAAGATCCACATTCCCATAAAAACACCCACAGAAAACAAATTAAGTTTCTTCGTCATTCACCTCTTTTATTGCCATATATATATATATATATATATATATATATAGTGTGTGTGTGTGTGTGTGTAGAGGTGAATTTTATGTGTGGGAATTTTCCTTTGTTTTCTATGAGCAAACAAGTACAAACAAACACTAAGGAGCTGAAATCAACTTAACCATCCTCATACAAACCATCCTTATACAACACTCCTTTTCCAAGTTTTACCATCCACCTAAAACAAAACATTTTTTGTGTAAGCATCAGATTTTCTGGATGACTCTTTCCCTAGAAAATATAATTAAGTACAGAATATATCAAACAATTATTTAATACTTAAGTCTTCACTTTTCTCTGTCTTTTCTTAAACAATATAGCACGTTTTTTGTTGTTTTTGAACCAATAACACGCCTTGTATAGCAAAAAAAGCAAAATGCAATGCAGCCTTTTTATTATAAGTGAAGGCGCATTACTCAGTCTCCACTCTCTGCTGTCACATCTCTAGCTCTCTCACCAATGAGAGGGAGCGGTACTGTGGCGTGTCATGTTTATGTCAGAGCGGATATTAGCTAATGATGATGTAACAAAACTTTATATGCATTAGCTACATAGCTTTATGTGGCCTGTCTCGACATTGTTGATCCCAAGCAAAAACATAACGTCTAGGTTACGGATGTAACCTCTGTTCCCTGATGGAGGGGACGAGACGTTGTGTAGAAGAAGCGACACTAGGGGTCTCTCTTGCTTCTGAACTATGAAAAAAGGCTAATGAGAATTTGGCAGACAGAATTTGCATGTCCCGCCCCTGGACATACGGGTAATAAAGGCAGGGAAATGCTTCTGTTTCATTCAAGATTTTCCTGAGGAGCCAGAAATGGTCCGGCCACAACAGTAGCTCGGCTCAGCGACATGGCCGGAAGGACACAACGTCTCGTTCCCTCAATAAGGGAACGGAGGTTACATCCGTAACCTAGACATTCCCTGTCTGTCGCTCACTTCGACGTTGTGTCGAAGAAGCGACACTAGGGGTCCAATTTAAATCATGCCATGCGCTGAGCCGTGTACTGCTGACACAGGAGCGGGCAGGTACTTGACATGCAAAAACGACCAGCTGTATCAGACTGCACGTACCCTTACCCAATGCCCCATAATGTCATTGGAAACCCTTATAGTTACCCTAGACAGGAGAACAAGTGACGCTTGCCGAGCAGAGCCTAGCCGGGCCTCTTTTCTCTCTATGTTTCTTGCATAGAGCAAAACGGCTGGGGCCCTTACACGCATCATGGGAAGGGGGTCTTACCCAGTTTCCTCTTCTTTCAGGGGGAAAAGACCCTGCTGAGACCACATCCGCCCAGAGAGGGGGAGGTAAAATGGCGAAATACACCACATGGGCTTTTAGGTCACATGTGGGAAGTGGCGCTGTGGTAGATCCCACCTCTTCAGAGGGAGGAGTTGCTACATACACGGCGACCGGGGGGCAGCGGGAACCCAAGGGAGACACAGGTCCACTCGTAAGGAGACCGTACTGAGGAAAATACACACAGGTGGAATGTCCACGTAGAAGCCCTAACCTGCGGAGCACCTATTCCAGTAAAGGGTAGATTTGAGCACCCGCAGTGGATTGGGTCGGCAAATTCCTCCGCCGAATTGCGGACCCACAGGGCTAGGGGGGAGTCATCCAGGGAGCTGAGTGAGTGGGCTCTACTAAGAGAAAAAGCACACGGTATTACCTCAGCTGAGGGAAAAGGTGCTAGGTGCAAGCGATTCACCCAGTCAATCCGTCAGCGCGTTACCGAGTTCTACCGGCTCGGACCTGAAAAACACAGGACAAGACTTACTCTACCCTGAGATTGTAGAATCTCGCAAAGGTATTAGGTGTTGCCCATCCCACTGCTCTGCATATGTCTGCCAGGGAGATGCCTCTGGCCAGTATCCATGAGGACGCAACACTCCTTGTTGAGTGTGCTCAGACCCGCAAGGGGGGGGCATGGCCTGGGTGCGATAGGGCAATGAAATGGCATCCACCACCCAATGGGAGAGCCTCTATTTGGAGACAGTGTTCCCTTTCCGCTGTCCACCAAAGCAGACAAAGAGCTGCTCAGAGCGTCTAAAGCTCTGCAGGCGGTCCAAGTAGGTACGGAAAACACGTACCGGACCCAGCAATGAAGGGGCTGGGTCTGCCTCCTACCGGGGCAGCGCTTGCAGGTTCACTACCTGGTCTCTGAAGGGCGTGGTAGGAACCTTGGGCACGTAGCCCGGCCGCGGTCTTAGGATCACATGTGTGTCTGCTGGACCGAACTCCAGGCAAGTGTCGCTGGCAGAGAACGCTTGCAGGTCCTCGACCCTCTTGATGGAGCAGGGCCATTTTTAATGAGAGGTCCAACTGATTCTAGCAGCTCGAAGGGGGGTCTCTAAAGGCCCGAGAGGACCACTGAGAGATCCCAGGAGGGGAACAGGCTTGGCCGTGAGGGATTTAACCTCCGGGCACCTCTTAGGAACCTGATAATCAAGTCGTGCTTTCCCAAAGACTTGCCATCTACTGCATCGTGGTGGGCTGCGATAGCAGCTACATACACCTTCAAGGTGGATGGGGACAGTCTCCCCTCCAACCTCTCCTACAGAAATTGGAGCACTGACCTGACGTGCACCTTTGTGGGTCTTTGCCCCGAGAAGAACACCAATTCGCGAACAAGCGCCACTTTAGGGCGTAAAGTTGCCTGGTGGAAGGGGCTCTGGCTTGGTTGATCGTGTCTACGACAGTAGGTGGTAGATCAGCTAGATCTGCCGCGTCCCGTCCAGGGGCCAGACGTGGAGGTTCCAGAGGTCTGGCTGCGGATGCCAGAGCTTGCCCCGTCCCTGAGAAAGAAGGTCTTTCCTCGCCAGGGAGGGGCTGTCATGAGGAGTACGAGGTCCGAGAACCAAGTCCGGGTGGGCCAATAGGGAGCCACTAGAGTGACATGTTCCACGTCCTCCCTGACCATGCATAGCACCTGTGCAAGAAGGCTCACTGGGGGAAATGCGTACTTGCGCAGCCCCGTGGGCCAGCTGTGTGCCAGTGCATATGCCCCGAGGGGAGCGTCGGTTCGGGCATACCAGAGCGGGCAGTGTGAGGTCTCTCAGGAGGCAAACAGGTCTACCTGAGCCTTGCTGAACAGTTCCCAAATCAGCTGGACCGACTGGGAGTGAAGCCTCCACTATCCACTGGGCAAGCATTGTTGTGACAGTGCGTCGGCTACCACATTGAGGTTGCCAGGATTTGAGTCGCTGCTGGCTCCAAAGGAGGAGATGACGGGCGAGTTGTGACATGTGGTGCGAGCGTACGGCGCCTTGGCGATTTATGTACGCTACCTTGGTGGTTCTGTCTGATTTGATCAAGACGTGTTTGCCCGAACTAGCGGTAGAAACTTCTGCAGGGCAAAGAAAACAGTCAGAAACTGCAGGCAGTTGATGTGCCAGCCCAGCGGGGCACCTTTCCAACGGCCCGCAGCTGCGTGCCCGTTGCACACGGCGCCCCAACCCAATCTGGAGGTGTCGGTCGTGACCAGGACGCGTCGGGACACCTGCTGCAATGGGTCTCCTGCCTGCAGAAAGCAGAGGTCTGTCCAGGGTTTGAATGTTTGGCAGCAGGCGGGGGTGACCATCACACGGTGCGTGCCGCGGCGCCATGCTCGTCTTGGGACTCGAGTCTGTAACCAGTGCTGAAGTGGTCTCATATGCATCAACCCCAGCGGCGCGACCGCCGCAGAGGATGCCATATGCCCCAGGAGCTACTGGAAAAGTTTTAAAGGGACCGTTGTGCCTGGCCTGAAGGTGGTGACGCACGCTGACATTGAGACTGAGTCTAACTCGAGAAAAGAGATGCTCTGAATCGGGGAAAGCATGCTCTTTTCCCAGTTGACCTGAAGCCCTAAACGGCTAAGGTGCCTGAGCACCTGGTCCCTGTGGGCGTATAGTAACTCTCAGGAGTGGGCCAGGATGAGCCAGTCGTCGAGGTAGTCGAGTATACGAATGCTGGCTTCTCGGTGTGGGGCAAGGGCTGTCTCTGTGACCTTCATAAAGACGAAGGGGAGGACCTTGCACTGATACGCCTGGCCGTCGAACGCGAACCGTAGAAAGGGTCGATGTCGAGGCAGTATTGAGACGTGGAAGTACGCGTCCTTCAGGTCTACCGCTGCAAACCAATCTAAATGCCGGACCCAAGTTAAAATATGTTTTTGCGTAAGCATTTTGATCGGGAGTTTGTGTAAGGCCCGGTTGAAAACTCGCAAGTCCAAGATTGGTTGTAAGCCGCCGCCTTTCTTGGGTACGATGAAGTAAGGGCTGTAGAGACCCTTCTTCATCTTGGTTGGAGGGACAGGCTCTATCACGTCTTTGAGCAAAAGGGTCACGATTTATGCGTGTAGGGACTTGGCATGTTTACCGTGTACTGTGGAAAAGTGGACGCCCACGAAGGGGGGCGGGGGCCTGGCAAACTTAATTGCATAACTGAGTCGGATGGTCCTGGCCAGCCAGCGAGACGGGTTGGGAAGTGAAAGCCATGCATCCAAGCTCCGTGCTAGGGGCACTAAAGGGACGATTATTTTTGACGTACCCGGCGGGGCTTCGCAGCGGGGCAGAGCAGGTAGTACGGCGTCGGGAGGCGAAAGTGCGTCCTGAGGCTCTGGTGCTGAGAAAAGATTGGGCGTCAACCTCAGCCTGGGCGTGCTGGCCCGAAGGCGGCAGCCCAGACGAGTCCACCGTGTCAGATGCCGGATCGCTCTATGACGCAGTGTCGAGCTCATCCAGCTCGGGGGGGGGGGGGTCAAGAGGACAGGCAGGCTGGCTGTGAGGCGAGCCGCTGTTGCCTCGAGCCCGGTCGGAAGTCAACGAGAGTGCCGGAGGCGGGGGTTCGCGGGGACGTTCGCTGCCATCCCTTGATCGCCTCCATCACCAGCCGCGTCGTACTCAATCCTGTGGGAAGGAGGAGCGACGCAGGGGACAGCTGGAGTGGCGTTCCTTCGGTTGAAGGACAATGAGAACATGAACCCTCCACAAAAGCTGCCCCGGTGTGATCGCAGCCCAGACACACGAATGGAGAGCACACTACCACATCCAGGAACTACACAGGGGCGGAAAGTGCCGATAAATGTTTCTAAGTGCCGATAAATGTTTGATGTTGTCCCAGCCATCTCGGTAAGCATTGTATTGCAAAATGTACATACTGCTGTGTGTTTTCTTTTGGACACTTTTTTGCAGATTAACTCTTTGTGGTATAGTTTAGTGTTTCCCATCCTTTTTTCTGCCACGGCATACTTTTTAGGATTAAAAAATCCCATGGCACACCACTATCCCACATATCAATCATCGATAGTTTTCCTTTTCATGAACTTGTCCATGTTTTCTGTCTGTCTTAGTAGCGTGAACTTGTAATGTTTGAAATTCGGCTATGCAAAAAACGCATTATATTTGTGATTGTATGAAAGCAAAAAGAAAGGATAAAAATTGTATGTAGATATAAAGTACATTTACTTTGTTTTAGGTTTTGTGCCATTTTTTCACAAAAGTATGCAGATTAATTTCATAATTGTTAAAACTATGACAGTCAATAAACTAATCACGACTAATGTCAAGATTTCCAACCAGTCTTGAGAAAGAAGAATAAAACCGTGATAATGTAAAATTCTGTACATTTGAAGTTTATTCCCCCCTTTTTTCACTTAAATAAAACCTTATTCACTTTTTTTCTCAGAGATATTCCACGGGCCCACTTGCACTCCGTTTTGGCGCCCTGGGGGTCACCAGACCCCAGTTTAAAAACCTGCTGTATCCTTATCATGGAAAATGTCAAATACCAGATGTCTTGTGTAATTAGCAGAATGTGTGTTCATGTTTCAGGTTCATGAGTTCAAGTGTGTCACCTGATAATACAATCTGTTGACTTATATATTGACTGCATTGCAAGTATGGTGGTGTGTGTTTGAGGGAGAGGTACCTGTCATCACAGTAAGTAAACTTCATGTCCATGCTGTGGCGACTCAGGAAAGTCTTGCTATCGAGAAGTGTGTCGATGTTTGATGGATGGGGAATTGGCTCACACATCATCACCACACAGGTGAGCGGCGGCTCTTTAAAACCACATAGCACACGTGCAGGGCAGCTGTTATAAACCTTCAAGTGCCCTGTGCAGTGCAGGACCTGCAAGAACGACCATCATCTTTATGAGTTACAAATTTTAGTCTGATTCCAGATCAGTATTTATCATAGAGAAGAAGTTATTCACCTTCCAGTTGGCTGACTTGAGGTTGACTGTGCGTCCACGATTTGTGACTGTGCATTTCATTCGCATGAAGAAATCTCTCTCAGAGCGAAGATCCTTGTTTTTCTTCCCCATGCCTGTAGATTAACACAAACACACACAGACACTTGTTTAATTAAATATCTAAATAAAGACATACCACCAACTTCTATTGTTTTTATATATACACTGGTGGCCAAAAGTTTGGAATAATGTACATATTTTGCTGTTTCAGAAGGAAATTAGTACTTTAATTCAGCAAAGTGGCATTCAACTGATCACAAAGTATAGTCATTACTGATGTAAAAAACAGCACCATCAATATTTGAAAAATGTCATTTTTTATAAAATCTATACAGGCCCCATTTCCAGCAGTCATCACTCCAACATCTTATCCTTGAGTTATCATGCTAAATTGATCATTTGCTACTAGAAAGTCACTTGCCATTATATCAAACACAGTCGAATGCTATTTGGTTCATTAAATTAATACATAAATTGTCTTTGTGTTTGTTTTTGTGTTGCCACAATATGCAATAGACTGGCATGTCTTTAGGTCAATATTTGGTCAAAAATGGTAAAAAAGTAACAGCTTTCTCTAGAAACTCGTCAGTCAATCATTGTTTTGAGGAGTGAAGGCTATTCAATGCTTGAAATTGTAGATTGCATACAAAGGTGTACACTACAGTCTTCAAAGACAAAGGACAACTGGCTCTAACAAGTACAGAAAGAGATGTGGAAGGCCAGATGTACAACTAAACAAGAGGATAAGTACATCAGAGTCTCTAGTTTGAGAAACAGATGTCTCACATGTCCTCAGCTGACAGCTTCATTGAATTCTACCCACTCAACACCAGTTTCATGTACAACAGTAAAGAGAAGACTCAGGGGTGCAGGCCTTACTTAAGAACTTATGATTTTTTTTTTTCAAATTGTAATATTATTTTTTCATGTTATATATTATTTATGAATAAATAAAATAAATAATAATAAATAAATTCTAAAATGTGAAATGTGTTTGTTCAGTGTTAACAGGCACCCTATCTCCACAACCTATCCCTAAAAAAAGATTTAGTATTTTTAGAATTTAAAATTTTTATAAATATTTATTTTATTTTATTTATATTACTTAACCCACATCATACACTAAAAATAACATCTCGTATTTTTATTATTTAAAATCATTTTATTTATACTACCGTTCAAAAGTTTGTGGTCACTTGACTGAAATGTTTCTCATGATCTTAAAAATCTTTTGATATTTGTATGCTTAAGTGTTTGAAATTAGTTTGGTAGACAAAAATATAATTGTGCCACCATATTCATTTCATTATAAAACTAAAATGTAATTCAATGTTTTTGAAATTGATGACTGGACCAAATAATAAAGAAAAGAAGCCAATAAGTGCCCAACATAGATGCTCAATACTGTTTAAAAAGCATCCCAGGGCGATACCTCAAGAAGTTGGTTGAGAAAATGGGTGACTACTTGCTAAAATATAACTTTAATTTTTAAAATATAACAAATAATTTTGATTTATTTAGGATTTTGTTTAGTCGCAACATAATTCCCATATTTCCATTTATGTTATTACATAGTTTTTTCATAGGATTTTACTATTATTCTAAAATGTGAAAAAATAAATAAAAATAAAAATAAAAGAAAGAGTAAGTGACAATCAACTTATGAATGGTAGTGCATATAAAAATGTATTCTATTTTTTATACAACCCAACCCACATCATATCCCTAAAATATATTATTTTTATATTTTATAAATATTTATTGTATTTATATAACCTAACCTATCCCACAAATACCCCCTATAATAAAACATTTGTGATTAGTGATTTAAAAGTGATTTTATTTTTATATTTATATAACTTAACCCACATTATACCCCTAAAAGAACACATTTTTAGAATTTAAAAATAATGGTATTATATAAATTTTAAATGTATTTCATTTATATAATTTATCCCACACATACCCCTAAAATAACATTTTTCATTTTTAGAATAAAAAAAAATACAATTTATTTTTATATTTATATATTTTATTTATGTTCTTTACTTTATTTAATTCCTGTACCAATCCTTTTTCCAATTGAGGACATCCCTAAATGTCCCAAAAGGGAGGTTTTGTCAGATTTTGCTCACTTATGGAGAACATTTTGTCCCCAACTATAGCAGAGTATGTAAACACAATCTCATACATGAAAAGAGAGGTTAGAGCTGGTGAGAACATCTCAGGAAAACATTTCAAGCATTCCCCTTTGTGCACATGGAAACTTCAGCTGAAGAGATATTTTAACATTTTAACACATGTTCTTACAGCACTTTCAATTTAATAATATTGTTTCTGTTAAAATACATTATAAGCTTAAACAAAATAGAATTACAAGCTAAAGCAAAATACAGGTAATGTAGATCTTGTTCTTATTGAACGGCTTGTCTTTGATCTTTCATCGCACACAAGTGAGGAATGTTAATCTCTATGTCTTAAAAAACACAACCCATGAGTTCAGCCCTTATGACATCAATGTTCCTCAAGTCAGTGACAGTTAGAACAGTTACATCATGAGGTCAAAGTTAACCCCCCATTCACATATCTCAGTTGAGTCACACCTTCCACAGATCATTTGCTTTAAACTAAAAATCTGTCATCATCTACCCACCCTCATGTCGATTGAAACTCGTATGATTTTTCCTGCGGCACAAATTTTTTTTCTTTTTAAAATGCTAAAGCTGTTCTTTTTCATACAACTAAAAGGCATGGCGATCACTTGCTATCAGGATCAGTTGAAATTTTGCTTGGTTTATAAAAATACATGTTAGATCAGGATTTGAACCTGGGTCCCCCTGCATCATACACTTGCAAAATGAATTTTCTTTGGTCATATAATCATATCTCGCCTAGGGCACCAAGAGAGCCAGGACTTCCACGATGACCTCTCAAAAATAGGTGCGTGATGCCCCTGCATTTTTTGTTGTTATTGGTGGTTTTAAAAGAGCAGCACATGAGGTCCATGGGTTAGACACAACAAAGGTGACCGAATTGCCCTTTTACAAGCTTTAATCTATCAACAGCTCCAAAAAGGCAAGGAAACACGCTCCAGGCTCCAGTATTTTAACATAGTGAAGATGGCAAACTCTAGCAACAATGAAACTCAACCTAACAAAACAGAGAAGAGATGTTAGAAGAGGTATGCAAAGAGGGGAAAGGCAAAATGAAATGGAGGAAGTCAAATAAAGGAAAGACAGAGGGGTCGTTGTTCTAAAAGGCATGTTTGTTTTTTCTTCACATAACTAATCTTCTCCTATGAAGTTATGATTTTCTTTGCATTAGGCCTTTAGATACTTTAGTATTTCTGAAAGTCAGTTTTTCAAAGCGATAAGAAAGTTTGTTAGTGCACATCTTTTAAACTTGCACCAGATCCTCTCTCTATACTGCTATAACCAATTTAGAGAAATGCACATTCATCTTTCATTTATCAAAAATGTGATGGCATGATTGTCGGTGCCAGACGTGCAGGTTTGAGTATTTCTGTAACTGCTGATCTCCTGGGATTTTCACACACAACAGTCTCTAGAGTTTAATCAGAATGGTGCCAAAAACAAAGAAACATCCAGTGAACAGCAATTCTGTGGACAGAAACGCCTTGTAGATGAGAGAAGTAAACGGAAAATGGGCAGACTGGTCCGAGCTGACAGAAAGGCTACAGTAACTCAGATAACCACTCTGTATGATTGTGGTGAGCAGAATAGCATCTCATAACACACAACACATCGAAACTTGAGGCGGATGGGCAACAACAGCAGAAGACCACGTTGGGCAATTTATTAGGACCATAGTGTTCCTAATACTGATCAGTGAGTGTATACTGGGCTCTGGGAGGGTACAGTGTGGAACTAGTGACAAATTTGCAGCTTTGTGAAAAATTACATGACATACCAGTTTTGAGGCTGAGGTTCTCACGGATCTCCTCGTGGTCACAGGGGTGAGTGAAGTCAAAGATGCTGTGACCTGTTAACTCCACCTACAAACAAAAGACATGTTATATCTAAATGTGTGTTTATAAGACCATTTCCATTTTTTTGTCAAATAAGCAAATTTTCCCTCCAAATACTCTTTACAATACTTCTTTATACTATATTTCTGACTTTTAATCAACATAATTTAAAGGTATAGTACCACAACACTACCAAAATTTTTACATACTTTACAATTTAAATGATATATAATTATTCTTTTAGATTTCTTTGGAATTATGGTAATAACAATTGGGTTGGGTAACGTTAAGAAAAATTAACGTGTTAAACTTTAAATAATCGCATGCGTTAATTCATACATTTTGACAGTTCTAAACTTTTTAGCTTATACAAATTCTTTTAAGTTGATTTTTTTAAGTAAATTTAATTACATTTAGAAAAATAATTATTCTGCGGTGAAATGTAACCTGGACATGTTCTTGACAGGTTTCATGCATAACTAATCTTCTACTCATCAGAATCTTTCTGGTAACAAACTGATAACAGGCTATAGTTTCCCAAAACAGCAGCCATATGCAAGGAAGCAATCATAAGCTAGTACATAAGTCCAAGAGCCAGAGGCTGAGCTTAATCAAGGGAATGGAGAAAGCGACACATCCTTCCTCCAAAACATTGTCTGAAGGAAAAGGGCTTGAGTTGTGGTTAATAAAGGCATCTAATCTGCTTGTGATTAGCAAAGGAAATTTAAAAATGCTACAGAGACAAACAACAGAACCAACAGATTGTAACGAGACTAAAGGCCCTTTCACAAGACTCAATTCAGTGTTCCCCAATGTGCTACAATGCACGCAGACCATGTGTTGTAACTCAACAAATCTCAAAGTTCAAACAATTTTGAACTCTGTTCTCATTTTCGACTGACCTTTCAATGTGCAGTCAACAGTTACTGGACAATTTGCATGATGCATCGAGTTGTGTGAAACAACATCAAGAAAATTTGTGACGCTATCTGCAAAATGTTTGTGTTTAAAGACCCCATAAAATGGCTTGGTTGGCACAGTTTCCTGTATTGAGGTATTTCCTATTGAAACAGGAAGTTTGGGTAGGCAACATTGAAGGGGTCCTCCCTTTTTATTGCCAGCCAAAAGGTTTTAGATACATCACAGCCATCAATCATAATTTGCTACTTGCTAGTTGGTTGCAGGTGGTATTGAGGGGGAGGAGCATTCTCATTCTAGATAGGATCTAATTGGACAAAAATCTATGTAGTGCAAGATGAGTCATCAATATTTTTATTATGTTTTCCCAGAAGAGAACAAGTGTAAATTATAAATGTGTATATCTGATTAAAGTTCGTTTTATGACTTTTAGGAGTTAAATGCCATAGATGGCTTCATAGCTAATAGACATGGACTAAATGTCTCAAAACACCAGTTTTTATAGGGTCTTTAAGTCATGTTATAGGGTTTTATAGTTGAGTATCTGTTTGTTTTGGTATAAACTGTCCCAATTGTCTACTGATCTATTTTTTGGATCTCTGATACAGTATGCGTCAATTCTCACCTGTGTGAGGCCCATGAATTTGTTGATGTTTTCCGATAAGAAGATAATATCTCCATCTGATGTTACCACAGTAACAAATCCACCCAGTGACTTCAGATAACAACTGTCCATCAGTCTGTCTACCTCTGTCGTCTTTGTACTGGTAACACAGCCTGCAACACAACAAAAGAATTTGACATTGTGTGTGTGTGTACCATACAAGAAATTATTTTCTTAATCACTATTTTTGTTCTGTTTCATGCAAAAACATACATTACCTTTAATTGATCATTTGTTTTTAAAAACTGGATCTCAAATTAAGTTTATTTCTTTTAGTCCAATGGCAAATTGTTTTTTCTATTTAAAGGTGCTGTGAAATGTTGGATTAGCCACGCCCTCTATTTCTAAAACCCTGCACTCCAATGATACCAAATTAGCTTTATTGAGGCTGAAATCATGCAAAAATGATTGTTAAAAAACAGAAGAAAATAGCGCCCTCAGCTGACAACTGTTATGAGCAACTTGGCATAACAATAGCAGTAAGCCTCAATAATTAGCTGAAACTACAATACAATTAGAATGCATGAAATTATTGACAGATTGACCGCTGACACATTTTTGTTTGCTGTTAGAGTCTAGATCAGGGATGGGCAACTTTGAAGGGGGTGAGGGCCAACATTTTTTCTCCATTCTACCAAGGGACAAATCCGCACTTTAACAATGTTCACCCCTTTACCAAATTTCCTCATTGTTGATAATCTATGCACAACTAATGCAATGTTCTTTTAAAGATTTTGTTACCTATATTGACATTTTTATTTATAAAAACTAACATAATTATTTTGTAACTTGCGTTTTTACTAAAACATGCCGTTCACTTGTACAAATTCATGTTCAATTGATAAGCAATATACTTCAATTTAAGAAAGTGTATCTCATTTGCATTGTCTACATTAGAAACAGGCAAACACACAAATGACCAGACAACATTTTCAACCACACCTCATAAAACAGCTTATAGGTATTAGTTAAAATCTAATATATTATCATCAATAACAATACTGGATACAAGAACATAATATATCAGTGCATTAATACAAAACATTTCAGCACCACAACACACACGCCCGGACCGAACAGTCCCGTGTGTCAGAGAACATTCTCTCTATTCACAAGACATTTCAACAATCAGTCAGGCATCTCAATTGTGCATTTCTTCAAAGTTTCTCTCTCTTATAACAACTTTTAAATTTTTCACAAGCACGAGTGAAACAGCATCAGATGTCACAGATTTCGTCTGACAAGCTGAGGTAAAATTGAGCTCAATTTACCTTAAAAATGATGAACAAATGTAAGATGTTCTATGCTAGAATCCTACAGTGATCAGCAGATCTGTGACCGCTTATGGTCAATAGTTGTAATAAAATCATAAAAACTGAATGCAATCTTTACATAATACCTTTTTAAAGAAATAAAATCAATCCTCTGTCTTGTCCGACGGTTCCTACTCCCTAAAATATATGAATGAAATAAGTGTTGTGAGATATGTCACCGTCTCTGTGAAAGCTCTATATCAGGGATGGGCAACTGGCGGCCCACGGGCCGTATTCAACGATACAGAGGGCGCGCATACGGCCCGTGGGCGCCAGTTGCCCATCCCTGATATAGAGCTTTCACAGAGACGGTGACATATCTCACAACACTTATTTCATTCATATATTTTAGGGAGTAGGAACAGTTTTATACCTTTCCATTAATAAATTCGATTATAGCACTTTTAATTTAGTTAATTTTGTTATTTTAACTTGTTAATCCTTAATTAATTTAGTTTACATTTAAACAATATGCCAAAAAGTTTAGAAAAAGAAGCTTACTTTGAGGCATATTAGCTTCAAGTAAATGTATATTGCTTTAAGGATGTTTAGATATTTATACTGGAAAACAAGACAAAAATACTGATTAAATGTATATGTTTTTGAGTGTATGTATAGGTTTGTGAATGTGAATCTTGCTCTGGCTCTTAAGTCCCTGGCAGGCATCCAAAATAAACAACAGCAACTTCATCCTGCTACTCTGAACCCCCCCATACAACACTGACATCTCTTCTGTCGTTACACACACACACACTCTCACACACACGCACTCTCACACACACGCACTCTCACACACACGCACAATTATGAGGATTCTACAGTCATAATGGTTTTATACTGTTAACAGTTAACCCCTAACCCTCACAAAAAACTTTCTGCATTTTTACATTTTCAATAAAACATAGTTTTGTATGTTTAAGAGATTTGAATTATGGGAACACTAGAAATGTCCTCATAAACCACGTTTATAGTTAATACCCTTATAATTACCAGCTTGTAACCTAAAAAAGAAAAGTCCTCGTAAACCACTTAAAAATGCCACACACACCAACAAAAATGTAAAAATACACTCACACAAACAGTCAGACACAATGCCCTGCTGTTTTAATGCCACTAAATCTATACAGTCTGTCAATTTCAAGAGGCAAACTCCAGCTGTTACCTTGTATGTGTGAAACCCACATCTGTGACAAACACTTGAGAGGGGGTTATGCAATCAAAGCCAATATTTGTGGTTACGCTTTTCTGAAAATCATACAGACTTTTGGAAACATACACAAACCTACAGAGAACAAAGCAAACATACAGTAATAGGCACATGATCTGTAATATTGCTGTTGTATTTGTGTTTGGTTTCTGATGCAAAACGTTATGGATACATATCATATTTATAAAGTGGGGTCTAAGTGTCACATTGAAATTCTGCTGTTTTTATTTATTCAAACCAGGATTTTTTTTGTATTTTGAAATATTAAAACATGAAATGTTTATATGATAAATATTAAGTAATATGAAAAGTTGTAATATTTGAAATATTTCAGATCCTGCACTTGGTCACGAATCAAATGTAAGCACATTTGTTACATTGACCATGTTATAAGTTATCGTTATACAAAAGATCAGATTTTTTTGCGTCCATTGAAAAACAAGATGCTCATTGGAACATTCGCAAATCATGCTGGATAACACAGATGAACAGATCTTGCACAAACTTATGGTGTTCATGCCAGCTGGAGTGCATGCATCATTCAAGCAAAAGGGAGGCATACAAAATACTAAGAAATTCAGAAATTCATGTCAGTTCAATTTGTTCAAACTGTTACTTTTCACTTGTTTTGTTATTATCACAATGTAATTAAATTGAAAATATGGAAAATGTTTTTATTGAAATAGAAAAGGATGCAAAACAAAAGTTACTAGTTGGATAGTACATATAATACCCTATATCAAAGTCAAGTGACCGTTTGATAAAAACAAATTTCCCACACATTGGTAATACAGAACCAGCACTTAAACCTGGCTACTATGGTAGAATAGTGCAGCAAATCGGGCCGAGCTTCAGGAGGGAGCTGTCGAGCACAAGGACATGGAGAACAGAGCGGCTCCACACTGGGGGGTTGGAAGCCTGTGATTGCTCCAGTGTGCTTCCTCTAGATAAGAAACTTTCTCAAGGCCTAGACTGAGGTCCCAGGGCTGGATCTGTGCCGAGCCCAGAGACCGTGGCCCCACGAGAGTTAAGGTTACATCTTTGAAGGCATTCTTGCACCATGGCTTTCAATTTGAGATAAAACTAAACGGCATCCAAGTTCAGATCGAAGTGAAATAATTGAGTCGGTTTATGTGGTAGAGATAGACATGTATCTATAGGGACGAATGGTCATCTGGGATCTAGAGATTATATCATATTTCCATTCTAATATTGATCTTCTAAGGTCAAAGTACATCTTGCAATACTTGAACCCATCAAGATTGCATTCAAGGAGGATGTTTCAGACCAATCTATTTGTAGTTGCCTTACATAATGCAGGACTAAAAGGGAATGTGCATCAAAGCTCTGCCGAGATGTGTCTGTCCAAAATCAAACCAATCCAATCCAAATTTGTGCCATTCCTTCTTTTCTCTGTAATAACGTAAACATACAATGATGAATGATGGAGGCCTAAAATGTCCTGCCAAATCGATCCTTACAGTTCTGAATATAATTTATTCTTGTAGGTTTATTGCTGTGACTCAGGGTAAGGCAGTTCCTCCGTTGAGTACATTAATAAGCTAAACTGATCATAACAAAATACGACTTCATTTCAGAAAATGAATCTTGAATTAGCTTCATGTTTTTTACCCCACTGACAATTTTTTTTTCTAGGTTTGAGCATGCTTAAACAAAAAAAAATGATTTCAAACCAAACCAAAAAAAAGATGCAAAAATTAAATTAAATAAAGTAACAAAATAAAATAAAACAAGCACTCAATAACTTGTTTATTGTCATAAAAGAAAGCGGTTACGACGCATTTCCACATAAATCTATAGACCTCTGACCTTGGAATTTTGGACAGAATGGACTGGAGGAAATAGCCTCTTAAAGCCGTTCACTAATATAAACCACAACAGTCGCTTTCAACTATGCTTTCAGCATAAATGAGCAAACAATCCAATTTTGCATGATCATACAGTGGCCCCAAAAAGTACTTGGACACTCATATTTAAAAATGTACACATTTCAGTGCAAAGATAACAAAATGTCAAACCAAGTAGCAAACTAATGATGCTTCCCTCAGCCATTTTTTTTAATGACTTCAATTCAACTGGTAATACATTTTTTGTAAATGCCAAATTTTTTGATGTATGAAGTAAGTTTTCCTAAAGTTCACACTAGTGTCCTCGCAGAGTAACCACAGGTGCAGATCATCACATTAACTATGGACATGTTCCACTAACGTTTGACAACAACAATGTTTCAAAATACTATTTGAACACTAAATCTTTTGTTTTATAGTTTGAAACTTTACAAAAATATATTTTTGTGAATTGTAAATAATTGTGCAATATTTCTTTACAATACCACTTGTTTTGAATGCCACACCGTTTGATATATAGTATATACTTTACACATTTTAAATCTAAATATTTTAAATTTTTATTAAATACATTTAATCCAAAAAGAGAATCAAACATTTTTAATTGTAGCTTACAGTATTACATACAGTATTTGGGCAACTGTACTTAGTTGTGAAACTTGACTGTGTCATACTTAAAATAACATCAGTCATTAACATGCACTGATGCCAATCTGATCATATCTCACCCACAACTTATTTCATAACAGCCTTTTTTCCAAAGCAACCCATGGGTGAAAAGAGTGATTCAATGGGCGACCGAATCAGTTCTATACATCAGTGCGTATAGGGGACGGGGATCTTATGTAAAAGGTGTTTCCCATGCACCCTCAGCGTGGGTAGGGTGATGTTTGGAGGAGGGGTTGGATGTGGCGCCAGGGTTCGATTATGTTTTGGCTTGCCCGAGATGGAGAGCGCCAGCCGTAAAGAAAGCACCAATCATACTTCCAGCACGGAGCTCTTAGACCTCCTGATAACACAATCTGATGTACCATCTCATACTGACAGGGCTGCCTTTCAATGTCTGTATCCACTCCCTCACTCTCTCTTACACTCTTACACTCTCTCTCTCTCTCTCTCGCTCTTTCTTTTTCCAATTCTGCATGTACTGGATACCCAAACAAAAAGGTGTCATGGATCTATTTGTTTTGAGGGGGCACCAGTGGCAGTCTTGGTTCACTTGGTGCCCTAGGTGAGATATGGCAACTTTATTATTATTTTATTATTCTTTAATATACAAGACATAGGCCCAAATTTACTAGGATCCAGTACACCAAGATCAAATTGCGTGTGCATTTTGTGGGCCTATTGCGGGTGATTTACAAAGAAAAACTGTGCAAATAACTACATGTGCAAATACATTATGTTGGACAAACCCTCCAAAAGGAGGATTGTGCATTTGGTAATACAGTTTATTTTATTAATCCATACTGTTTATTTATGGCTCTAACTAAATGCCATTTTGTCTTTTTATTGATATATTGTAGGATAGAGCATTTATTATTAACATAATTTATAATTATTGTATATTTGTTTATACAATTATTTTCAGAAAATCCTTGCTATTTAGCAATAAGCTGTAAGAGTAGTTGAGTTTGAGTTTATTTATTATACAGGGGAAAAAACAAAAAAAATGTTTCTCAGGCCCAATTCAGAAGATCTGATTTACAATGTGTTCATGTCCTACAGTCTCAAAGAAAAGGGAAAAAAAAAGAAAAAGAAGCAGCAAGAATAAGGATCGATGATAAAAAAGTGGGGGAAAAAACACTAAAATTTTGTGGCAGAAAAAGCAACAAAGAAACAAAGCAAGACACGAATTTAAGGCAAAAAACGCAGATTTTAATGGTTTTTTTTTTTTTTTTTTAAATGGTATTTTGTTTTTTGTTTTTCATTTCTGATGCAAAATTAAAAGTGAAATCCTCTGTTGTTTACCTTAAATAAGCTAAATTGCTTATTTAGTTGATTATTACTAAATTGCTTACTAATTGATTATTGCTATCACAATAATCCTAGGTGTTTATTCAGCACTTTGGATAAATTAGTAAGGTTTCGACAGAACTTGATATTCCATAGCAGCACAGTAATAATGACTTTATGAATTTCTTTACTGAGAAATTGAAATCACCAGAAACAAAATTGGAATTATGGAATTTGTTTTCACTGTTATGCCGACAATACCCAACTTTCCTTGAAACCCGACAAAATTTCATAATTCTCCAAGTTAGCAGAGTGTATCAATGATTTCAAAGATTGGATGGCTAGAAGACAGATTTATCAAACTATGGAAGCTATCTTAATGAGAAAGAAATATCAGAAATGCAACAAGCTATTGCAGGCACACTGGTTGATGATCTTGCTAAGGCTGTCCTAAAAAGTCCAGTGTTTTCCTTTGTGCTAGATGAGTCCACAGACATAAGTAACATTCTAACAAAATTGTTCAGAAACTCTGAAAATATGGATAAAAGAGCAGACACGATTGTTAAGGATGTTAGACAACTGATGACAAAGAAGAATTTAGATGGAAGAAACCTTGTAGCAGTTTGTACAGATGGTGCTAGAATGAGCTAGATTGAGCAACAACTGGAGTTTACCAACCCCGCACAGTGAGATGGTGGTCAGTTCACAGTGCAGTGTCAATGGTGTGTAGGTCACCGAAAGCTCAGAGAGATGTCCTGGAACACATGACAGCCTCCAACAGTCAAGACTCTGGCAGAGCCAAAAAGATATTGATTGCTGTGAGACAGTTACACTTTGTGGCCCTCTGTCACATGATGAAGGATGTGGGACTTCTCCACAGTCCAACCAATGACTCAAGGAACCAAAGGAGGCATTGAGACAATTAATAGCTCACCCTGGTCCTGCAGAACAGGAGTTCTTCAGCTCTCTTGAAGGAAACAAATTTAAAGGAGACAAACTTTTTGAATGCCACATTCAAAAGCCAGCTTTTGATGACATGAAGTGCAGGTATGTTGAATCCTTGATTGATGAAATTGATAGAAGATTCCCTGCTGACACAATGGATCTTCTTTCATGGTTCACAACTTTGGAAACAAAGAAAGCCGTTGTTGCTAAATAGTCTTCTGAGAATTTCTGCCTCTATGGTGTAGACCAGGGGTCGGGAGCCTATGGCACGCAAGCCACAAGTGGCTCACCTGGTGTCTAACCATTCACCAACACATGATTGTTTAAAACTTTCTAGAGATACTTTTCCTGCAGAAAGTGTGGGTGCAATTGCAAAGCTTGAAGTCAATGACACTGTTTTGATTTCCTTTCTCCCAAATTTGTCATACAGCCTACTCCTGGTGAACAGGGTTTGAAATTAACACCGGCCAAATGCAGATTTTTCAAGCGCAATGGTAGGTAATTTTGCTGATGTACCAGCCACTGTGTAGGGTGACATGTAAGACCTCTCGGAGTGATATATGACAAGAAATTAAACACAAAGATGCACCTTTGACAAAACATGTGAGATTATATATAAGAACAAATGAAAGAAAAGCCACCGATGCGTGCCTGATTTGATATGTGTGCTCAGTGAGCTTGCTGTTCACGAGTGCAATGAAAGCGCTTCTCCAAGACATGCACAGAGTTTTGGGCCTCATTTGCCAATAACTATTGATCTTAGCGGTAAGAGCATTTTCTAGGAGCGATTTTACAAATGTTTGTTATTTTTTACGTGTATGTAAAAAGTAATTTTGCTAATCTACCTGCAACAGGTGGGTGACCTGTGAGAAGTCTCGAGAGTTGCACATGACAAGAAATGCTGTTAGTCACAAAGACAAAAGCTTGAAGAAACATTATTATATTTTATCATCTAAGAACAGACAAAAGAAAAGCTGTCATTGCATGTGTTAGGCACAAAAGACGTTTCACAAAAGCATTTGCCTTAAGATGGTTATTTAGATCTTTAGCTTTAGTGTGCCAATAGGAAATATAAAAGTTAGACTCACAAACATTACTTTTACAAATAGAAAAGATTAGAATAGAAGAACAGGGAGCCATGCAACAGATAGCATGGCTCCCAATGAACACCGTGTCAGTCTGGGGTTACATGAAGAGAAGATATTGAGACATCCTAAATTGATACAAGAACTGTGGCGAAAGAAGAATTTAAATGGAAGATCAGGAGGCCTACAAACTTGGAACATCATATCTGCCAACAACCAAGAAAAGCCGTGTCCAGGAGTACCTAGGAGAATTGGTGCCTTTTTAAAGACAAATGTGTTCACACCAAATATTGATTTAGTTTTATTATGTTTACTGGACTTTGTATGACATTAAGTGATAAATGAAAACTATTTATGTCATTATTTTTAAAGACATGCTCACTATGCAACATTTTTCTCAAGTGCCTAAAACTTCTGCACAGTACTGTATAATATATATATATATATATTCTTATAAACAAAGAAAAAAGTGATTCAATCATAAAATAATACATGACACCTTGAACCTATAATTGAGTTTTATTTTATTTAGGCAGCATTAACTGTATTCCCAAAACGCAATGCAAACACATTCAATAATAATAATAATACACATTTGGAAGCATGTTGTGGGAACACAAGGGAATTCATTAAGCGTATTTATTATGATGCTTATTGTAATTATCTTTACATTTGAAATTGCCTTTAGTTCTTTATTTGTAAGCTATTAGCAATTTTTCAAATGTTGTCATTGATTGATGCTTGCGTGATGGCAAATGGGGCAGTTGGAGACTATTTGGATTTGGGGAGGTGGTTATATATACGATTTTTTTGATCACTTTGTTATTTTAATTGCTTTTTTGATTTCGTTTAAAGTGCAATTTGAATTTAGAAATGTATTTTATTTAAGTTTTTTTGTGTTTCAATAAATTATTAAATTTTTAAAGCAAAATAAATAAAGCAAAAATATTCACTGACCCTCGGCAGGTGGGTTGACAATATAATCGGATATCAAGACATTTTTTAAGGCAATGAAAACTTTTTCATAAACAATTGTTAAATGTTTGTTTGTTTGTATTTTGAGTAGTCTATAGGCATAATAAACATTTTATTTATTGAAAAACTAGTAAAGTAAAATAGCTAATTATTAATTTGTGCTATGGCTCATCTGAAACAATTAATCAACCAAAAATGTAAATATTGGCTCCTTAGTGAAAAAAGGTTCCTGATACCTGATGAAGACAAACTTGAAAATCTGCTGAAACCCTTCTCATCTAATGTGAACGCACAGGAAGTCCAGCAGGAGCTGACAATGCTGAAGCAAGTAATAGTCCCTTGAGATTCATTGCCCTTCCAGCAGTTCGCAGAGGCTGTGTTAAATGAACACAGTGGTGTTTTCACTGAAATGGAGAAGCTCCATCAGATGGTCATACCTATGGCAATTGTTTATGTGAACGCAGATTCATCACCCAAAACAGGATAAAAACAAAGTTCAGAAATTCGCTGAACAATAGCGAATTTAAACAAAATTTATCCACACAGCAGTTAAACCACATTATTTTGTACTGTACCTACAGTAATCAAAATAATTATCAAATAGGTCATAACACTTCAGTGTGAACATTTGACTTTCAATTCACTTCAAGTCCTTTCCTGAGAGGACATAAACCGCACCAGAAGCAATTTAAAAGTAGCAGCCCGCAAGCAAAACTGTGATCTAATTCTGTAATCTCTGTCTGTTCAAACACAGAATGGAATGTTGAATGTTGGGGCTCTTTTGTCCAGCTTCCGGAGATTCTAATTTTATAATCAAAACACACAAACAATATGAACACGCACACATCCTCTTGCCATACCTCCTTGAGTCAAAGAAACTTTCAACAGAACTGCAGCAATGCAAAATCGTGATTCAAATTTTTAACAAAATAATCATGATATTCATTTAAACCATTATTGTGCCGCCCTACTAGTGATTATAAAAAAGCACCAAAAAATTGGTCCGTTTGACATTTGCTCTATATTTCAAGTCTTTTGAAGCCATATGATCATTGAAAATCTTTCCCTCTGACGTAGATCTTCAAACATAATTGCAAGTCTATTAAACCTTGACACACTGCACTTCATTACAAGACATGCAAGAACCTATGCATGATGTCGAAAATGGCACAGCATTTCAATTTGAAATATGTTTTTATTCAATCGTTGTATTCATGGTGTGCTGGCTTTGATTTATAAGATTAGCACATACAGCTAAAGATAATTAACCCTGACAGAGTTACAGCAGGTTCAATATTCACTAACACAATTATATCCTTACATAAAGCACCGCCTCATTTGTATAATACAACAATAACGTTAATGCAGTCTGGCATTACGACTAAAACATTTCCTCATAATAGTGCCATGCTAATGATAGTAAACCCAGATACGAGATCAGACTAGAGCTTTACAATTTGATTATCATCAGAGTGTGTATTTGCAGCGTGGTTCTTATTTTGATATGGCGTCAAATACAGGCGTATGGTCTACCTGTAATGTTGTGCTAACAGGTGCTCTAGAGTCGACTGTTTGATTACCTTTACGTATCATGCTGCACTCTATAGAAATAGCAACATTTATTGTACAAACACTGCAATAATAGGTTTAAGGGTTTAAGAAACTATTATTTTATTAACAAAGTAATATATAAATGATTTAAGAATAACATTATACATAATAATAATAAAATTAAAATAATTTATATCTTAAATTTAAATGATACACGACAAGTCAAAAGTTTGGACTCACTTGACTGAATTTATGTTTCTCATGATCTCACAAAAGTATTTTTATTAACTATCATTAACAAATATTTATTAATGCTGTAAAAACATATTGTTCATAGTTAGCTAATGATACCTAATGCATTAACACATTTTAATGAACGCAACCTCATTGTAAAGTGTTACCCGTGTTTTTTGTTAACACTAAATAATCCATTAATAACCAAATTCCATTTGTATTCTTTTATACCCTGCGTCCCAATTCGCCCCCTATTCGCCCTATAACATATTCCGAGATTAGAATGAGTGTGTCCTAAATCATAGCATGTTTATATGAGTGCACAAAAGTTGCCCGGATGGTCTACTATTTCCAGCAGATTTTCGAAGTGTGTGTTACATTATGTAGAAACATCAGCGGTGCTCCACACGACAGACCCGCGACTGGCAGATCTTTCACGACGTGCTGCTTCTTCTAAGGTAGGAAGCATTGTACTGTAGGGTAGCATAAATGATAGTTTATGCTTTAATAACGAATAAATGATAGTTAAAATAAAAATATGTAACTTGTATTTAATGACAGGATGCACTTAACTATGTGACCAAGGGGTCTTTGGCTTCAAAATGTGATTTTATGACATGACAGTAGGTCTGAATGCTTGCAATCAAAAGTATACACTTTTCTATCACAAAAAGAGTACACACTTTTAGGGCATAAGTAGGCGAATTGGGATGCAGCAATAGTTTTGATTATGCTTTCATTCTAATATGTGAAAAAAGTAATAATTTAGTTGCTTTGTCCAAACATTTGACTGATAGTGCATATTGTAAGAATATAATACTATATCATTAATATTGTTCAACAATGTGCATACAAGAGGAATGAAAATCTCCTGGTGCTGTATTTATTACATAAGACATATTGATATAATGTCCCTGGTAGGATCATAGATATGATTACCCAGATGTGATTTAGTATGTTTGTGTGTGTCTGTGTACCTGAGGCGAGGAGTTTGCGTGTGTGCAGGAAGCTGATGGCCAGTCTCATGATGGAAGCTTTGTCCAGGTGTGAACTGAGGCTATGTGGGAAGGGCAGCTGATGTGCCAGCTCATAAAACACCTCTGTCTCCTTACTGCGTCTGCAGCGCGCCGCATCACGAGACTTCTCCTTACGCCGCTCTGAGCAGCACCTACACAGAGAAAAATAAACAATTAGGGAAAAGCACACATAAGCCCACACCCGAAAAGGAAACATCATTGCATATTCATTATGTGAAATACCCACTTACTTGATATAAACTAAACGTGTCATTTTAAAGCTTAGAATCTGGACTTTACAATGCATATAGCTGATCCTACTGATTCTTAAATCATGCTTTTTAATTGGCTGACAAATTATAACTGTTTAGTTCACATAATTAGCAAATTTATCACAATTATTCAGAGTTGGTAAAAACAGAAAAAGAAGAGATAGCCATGTGTTAAATATCGTTGGAAAGGTCTCAATTACTAAAATTAAGTTTGTTTCACTCAGAGGCCAAACTGCAGAGTATTAGTATATGAAATACCCACTGACACACATATATATATTAAACAAGAATGTCTTTTTTGCCATGTTTTGTCTCATTACTTCCTGAAACATACATATAACACAGACAACGACATATCTTAACTTACAGCAAACGATTCCGATTCAAACGAGCCCAAACACAACATTATCTGAAAAGTAGATCTTGAAATATTCAACTCATCTTTACTTAAAGCAGTTTTTAAATGTTTACGTTATCCAAAATGCTGTTTTTCGTGTATTTTATTTTGAAAAGTTAGCCCTGTTCATGTCTTCAGGTTCCTTGTCTAGTCATGTGATTATCCTGTTCCAGACATGTTTCATGTGTTTTGTTCACATTGGTTCCTTTGTTTATTATTCTTGTCTTGTTATTGGTTCATGTTTCATTGTCTTGTTATATTGTTATCAGTCTTGTATTTTCATTGGTGGTCTTGTTAACTTGTTACCCATGTAAAAGTATTAAATGTTAATGCCCTCATGTTTGCCATTGTCCTTTGTGGAGTATTGTTAATGTAACACATTTTTGTGGTTGTTTTGGTCTAGTCGTTGTCAAGTTCACGTTTAGTTCTTGTTTACTGTTAGTGTTTTTGGAATTTAAGTTGTGTTTAATAAACTGCAATTGGGTTCTTCACGTCATCATCACAGTCTCTTCGTTCAGCAATGTAACAGATAACAGCATTTGGTAGAACGATCTCAATAGCCAAGAGGAATTATAGGGTGTAAGAAGGTCATTGATGTACTCTGGAGACTGGCCATGTAGTCCTTTAAAAACACACAATATAATTTTTAAGTCGACTTGGTATTTAACTGGCAACGAGTGAAGGAAGACAAGATGGGAGTAATATGTTCCCTGTTCCTGGTGCCAGTCAGTAACCTGGCTGAAGCATTCTGCACAAGTTGTAGACGGGATAACTGCTTATGACCGATTCCCGAGTAGAGGGAATTACAGTAGTTGAGACGGGATGAAATAAAAGCATGAATTATCACCTCCAGATCTTTAAATCCAAGAACAGGCTTTATTTAAGAAATAACTCTAAGATGATATAAGTATATGGGCAAATGCCACAAAAGATGGGTCAAAAATAAAAATGTCTGATTTATTGTCTTTTAACCAAAGAAATTATTAGATAGCCAACACTTAACTTCCATCAAACAATTCATGATTGATGTTTGTTACGTATGTGGCGTAACAGGCCTATGTGTTTTCTTTTCTCTCTGTGTGTTTTCTGTTTCAGGAGTCTGCCCCCATTGGTTCCTCCATTTGCCTTTGTTCCAGCCAATCACTGCCTGTCTTGTGTGATCAGCCAATCGCACGTGGAGTCCTGAGATCACCTAGGCCTATAAAATCCAAGATGGCTGTGATATAAGGGAACCTGTTTTGTATTGCTTGTGGTTTTTGTTGACAAGCCTCTCAGTTTGTTTCTGTGCTTTGTTTTCTTTTTTCAACTTTGTAAGGTCCTTGGACCTTTCAGGATACATGTTATATATTTGAATTGGGAACAGGTTAGGGTCCCTACACGTGTTGCAACATGTAGACCTTAACACTGTCTAGTAACACCAGGCAAGGAGTGGTTGCCACCAATTGTAAGTTTTTGTTTTAGCTAGAGTAGGCAGATTTATTTTTTGTTTTTGTTTTCAGTAAGTCTTTTCTGCTTTTGGTTAGTTGGTTTTTCTTGTTCCTTTTTGTTGGCAACACTCTCTTTCCTTTTTCACCATTTTTGTGTTTCCTTTTGTTTGATCATATGTATGTAAATACATTTATTCTCAGTAAAGCCTGCTTCAAGCCTTGTTGGTGGTCTGCTTAAGCTTCTTTGTTTATTTATACAAGGTTGTTCTAGTTGGTTCTGGTTTATGTCCCTTCGATACCCCTAGATTAATAGGGACGTAAAGACATTAGCGATTGCTTGTCTCCCGTTTTTGTGTGACGTAAAGCTGTGTGTCGTCGGCATACAAATAATACAAAATTCCATGTTGGTGGCAGATAGATCCTAGAGGGCACACATATAATGAGAATAATATGGGGCCTAGTACAGAGCCTTGAGGAAGACCATATTTTAAAGGAGCGGTACATGATGCTAAATTTACAGTTTAAATAAGACAAACCATTTTGGCACAGTCCCCTGAATGCCAACCTCACACTTCAACGATCCAAAAGGATAGCATGGTCAATAGTGTCAAAAGCAGCACTAAGGTCAAACATACTCCTTAAAAAGTGTACATGGAAAGACAAATGCACATATGGGCGCTTAACACGCTGTGTGTCTATGTGTGTGTTGTGTGTGTGCACATGTCCGAGGACTTGGTGTAAGCAAAAAATACATCCATATACTGTATGTGCTCATCTAAAGGATTGGGATGCTCCTGAAGACTTAATATTTCTGTATTTTGTAGTCTAATCCATTCATTTGCAATGGCTGGTCACTTTAGACCAGAAACACCACAGGTGTAGCAAACTGAAATAACCAATACAATTTTATGAAAATTTTCCAAAAAAAAAAAAAAAAACAACTTGTGTGTGTGTTCAGATGCCCTGTGTGAACAAAGTCATGGAACTTTATTCCAAATGGATGAAATAAACAACAGTTTTCAGAAAGAAAGAAAACGTTAATTGGTCAATTTTGACTGAAACGCAATATAAGGTTTAAATAAAATAGATTTTCCTATTTTTTTAATATTTTGAATTTGAAGCAAAAAAATAATGACCCATACATTTTGTGAGATTCATCTCAATATAGCCTATTCTGTCCCCATATCACAGATGTATAGCAAGTTTTTACTGTATGTCTTAATACTCTGCATACAGGTACACATGAAAACACAGACACACATTCACACCACTTATCATTAGTCTATGTATTTTTGAGGTTTCAGAGGATAACAGACCCTTTGTGCTCTTGACAGTCTTTCTTATTCAACTCAAGTCACTCTTGCACATTCACACACCAGGCCCAAAACCAAGCCAGTGGAGAAAGGGCCAGTGTCCGGAAGGTGGTATTGAATCCAAACACTCACTCAAGCACAAAGTTGTCCTTTGATTAACAATCTTTGCCTTCAGCAAAGTCAGTTATATCTCACAATCAAAATAATACTGGCATCAATAAAACTAATAAAAAGATCAAGCATATGATGACAGTGGAGTTTGTTTTCTAGTAAGTAATTTTGATACAGCTCTATCAATTCATTGCTTTATTAATTCTACTCAACACAAACTGTCAGTAGATGATGGGTCATCTCTAGATCTCAAGTGGGACAGTTCTAGCTGTTCAAAGCCATCAGTGAGTGCTTCTTCATGTGCTAATAGGAATGATCTCTTATACATCCTGGATTTAATAAACTAAAATATTGATTCGTCCCAAATTAGAATACATCTGTTCAATGACAAGAAATTATATACTGGAACTGGAATTTATTTCCTACCATCTAAAATTAAAAGGAACTGAATGCCACAAATCGCAAACAATTATTTGACTATAGATAATCAGAATGAATCAATAATAACAAAAAAGTCTGAAAGATAGTTCTTTATACTGTGTGTGTGTGTGTATATATATATAAGATAAAAACAAAAACATTAAGGCATGGTTTTCAAAGTTTTCAATGAAGCTGTTCACTGGAAACTTTAAGACAATTAAAACATTACAGTACATTTTTCTGTAAAGCTGCTTTGCAACAATATATCTTGTTAAAAGTGCTATACAAATAAAAATGTCTTGACTTGACTTTTACATTATTGCTACACGTTCTGGGTAGGTGGAATTTATTTCCATGACATTTACATTATAATCAGAGGTTACCAATTATAATAAAAGTGAATGTGTAAGACAGCTAGTAAGATATAAACCTCTGCATGACACAGAAATGTATCCAGCAGAGTGTAATGATGCATGGATTGCAAAGAGCTGTGGTTTGTGGGTCGCTTCAGAAGGTGAATACTGTATATTGCCAGCACCTGAGTGATTTTTTTAATTCACCGTAACTGTGGCATAACATAGCCCCTATGGACACACAGTCACACAGACACAAAAACACCCACATGTTTGACAAGTCAAAACTTTTCAGTTATACTCGTTTCACATGGGGAAAAAAGCATTTAAAATACTTGTGCTTCTTTCAAATCCTCCTGGGAATTGAGTAAATGATTTTTAAGTGATTATAGTTGGAAAGAAATTATGCAATTTTGTATTTCTCTTCTTTTCATTTATTGTAAAGATCATAATCTTTTTAGTGCCAATATAACAGACTTTAAAAGCAATGATGGTCATTATGTGTACAATTGAGGCTTTATGTATTTTATTGTTCTCCTGCATTCCCATAGAATGATGGAAAATGACAAATGTTTTATGAAAAGTTCTATATTTCCTCAATAGTACAAACATTTAAGCAAACATTAAACTAACCACAAATATGATTATTCTGACATGACTTCAACAGACTGATCACACTGTGAATTCAGGGACATTAGCTTAAAAGTTCTGCTGCTGAAATTCATCTGTGCTTACTAAAATTCAAACAACTGCCCCCCCGGTCGAAGCTGGAAGTGTTGTTAAACGTATGGGAAAATAGAACAGAATCACGCAAAAACACATTCAGAGTGAACAACCCCTAAATTGTCCATTCATGTGTGTCTGTGAGTGAGAGTGCGTACCTGTTCACACAAACTCGAACCCGACCTGAACCCCGAAGTCCTACTTGAAAAACTGACCCGAACCAGGCCTATAGCCCATCGGGTTCTCAGGTCCCATTGGGCCCAGGTTGGGTTGCAGAACTCTAGAGCAAACATGCCATCTCTCCAAAGGGAAAGATGAACACACTTGAATTGATACAAAAATGTCAGATGGAGGATTACACTTTTCAGGAATTCGGTAGAATTGGATCGAATTCAGGATACTTGAACATTCGGAAGCAACATGCTGATTTCCCATGTGATCATGTTGACAAAGACAGCATTAGTACAAGTTAGTTCTTAGTATGAATACTCAAGTCTTTTCATGGTACAAAAAGTCATGTCAAATCCTTTTTAGACATTTAAAAAGTAAAAAATACTTCATACACAAAACAACAAAAGGATCAACTCTGTTTCGATTGATTACAGCCTTATAAATCCTATAAATGTTTATTATGATCTGGCAAGATCTTGGCTCCTTTTAGCATTTCTTTGTATTTAAAAAACAAAAGCAGCATATAATAACGGTCAGGCTGACGTTTTGGTCCTCAGCCAGGTCACAACAAGTCCAATTTGCTCTCCACAATAGTCCATGATTTGCCAACATTAACAGAAACAACACTCATTTCCCTTTTCCTCTTGTCCTATTTACAAGACAATAAATAGGTGCTGGGCTGGTTTCCATGGAGACCGTGTTGAGGAGGTTGTGTTCTGCCATTGATGTTCTCTTTTCTCCTGTCCTGCGCCCAACAAGCCTGCAGGGGACAATTGCGTAGACAAGATGCAAGGGCCAATAATTGTCTCGATGGCCAAAGACTTAGCCAATGAATAGCAGTGTTGCTGGAATGAGTGATGTGTAGAGATGGTGTAATGCAGTCAAGGGGACAAGTTTAGCTGCTTAGCTTCAGCAGTAAGCCCCTGCTGGTAGATCCAGTCACTACATGCATGGCATTTACAACTCAGCTGACTGGCTTAAAACAATCTGCTTTGGAACTGATTGTCCATGAGCACAGATGCCAGCATTCTGGTTGGGTACTTGCGGAGGGGCAGGCACCACCCAAGCAACTGTCATTGAGAAAGTGAATGTTAATGCATAGCTTCCGTTACAGGGCTACAGATTGCGACTAAATAATTTCTTGCCACTTTAATTAAAAATTATTGGTGCCATTGGTGACAGTCGGGTTGTGTGCATTCATATGTGGTTTTGTCAGATATCATCTTATCAGTTATTGAATGCATCTAAAGAGCGCACACCAGTGTGTCTTTTCACAGGTTCTGTTGTGATAAACTCGCAGCACACACGCAACAACAACAAATCCAGTGCAAGAGAGTCGTGACTAAATTACTCTTTTGAACTGGGTCTTTTTCATGAATCACCCGAAAAGAACTGAGGGTTTGAACTCAGGGTAGCAGTTTTAATCAGATTCACTTTCTCAGCGAACCTGCCGTGCATGAACGGGGAGTTCAGACATTTAAAAATAAGAGTCCCATGCATATTATATATGTTTATTAAACCTCCGATTAATGGGTTATCAGCCGTCTTCCTTTTCTTCGTCTATCTATCTAAATCGATAACTTCTGAGATTTGGCGACTGAAAACAGCCATTTGGCTCCTTAATGTTTCAGTTTTGGAGCCAATGGCTCTTTTAGTCTGGAGACTTGCTTTAGGTATTATAAACATCCTTGTAATTACAAAGACTTGCCAATAGTGCAAGTATGTCATGATCAATGGCCATTCAATCATTTCTCCAACTAAAGGTCTTACATACTTAATTCACTCCTTCAGACTGGACACACATACTTAATGCAGTGTGCACAACAACGTCCTTGCTACAGATAGACAGTCTACTGTATTGTCCACAGGTCCGGAAGATACTGCAGGACATTAAACAATAGAGATCAAGCATTCACTAAAGGCATGAAACCATCCAGTGTACTTGTTAAACCCTCTAGAGCAGACGCGGAAGTCTACAGGGTTTAATTTAACCCTTCAACAAGACCATACAAAGACCAACAATGAAAAACAGGTAGTGACCTGTAGAATGGCTATTGTCAAAACTTCTGTTGTGGCAAAAATTACACACAAGCCATCCGCAAACATGCTCAACATTGAAAAGTTAAAGTTTATACCTTATTTGATTTCTAAAGTGCAGGGTGACCAGACATCCTCGGTTTCACAAGGGGTGTCCTAAAAACCTCTCTATTACTGTCTAGTTAGAAAGAAGACACAGACATGTACATATATATACACACATGCATAAATATAATGTACACTACCGGTCAAAAATTTTGAAACACTCATTCTTATATATGTATATTTTTTTTTTTCACATTTTAGAATAATAGTAAAGTCATCAAAACTATGGAATAACATAAATGGAAATATGGGAATTATGTTGTGACTAAACAAAATGCAAAATAAATCAAAACTGTTATATTTTAGCAAGTAGTCACCCTTTCTCTAGAATTTGCAGACATGTACTTCTTGAGGCATCACCCTGGAATGCTTTTTAAACAGTATTGAAGGAGTTCCCATCTACTTTGGGCAACTATTGGCTACTTTACTTTATTATTTGGTCCAGGTCATCAATTTCAAAAATGTTTAAATTCAATTTTAGTTTTATAATGAAATAAATTAATATGGTGGCACAATTAAATTTTTGTCTACAAAACAAATTTCAAACATTTAAGCATACGCCTTCAGATCAAAACATTTTTAAGATCATGAGAAACATTTCAGTCAAGCCTTTCAAAAGTTTTGTCCAGTAGTGCATATTGCAAATATATAACAAAGTTTCACTAAAAGTGCATGATTAACAATGCATTCAAGATATACACACTTATATCAAATGTATATTATATATCTATAGATTTTAAACAGTGCATCTATTCCCTGGGTATCGAACCCACACCCATTTCTGGCTCAAATGTTCTATCAGTGGAGTTACAGGAACACTAAACTATTAGAACTGAAAGCAAAGTACTCTGCTCTTTAAATAACTTTACCTGCTTGTGCTGAAATTCACATCTAGCTGAACCAAACTGAGAATTCAAAGTATTCAACACGAGAGTGATAAAAGTCAAACTGTCACAAGGAAATGCTATCCATTTCAGTTTGACAAATAAGATATGGGCCTCCTTAAGTCATTCAGTTTGTGTTGAAATATGAGATGTGTTCAGATTTTAACAAAGCCATAAATAAATATACTAACAGACTTGACTTGGAAAATCAGTTTGAACTATGTTTAGCAAGTGTGCTGAACAGGTGCATCTATGGCCTTGCACGCACAGATGTGGTTAATGATAAAGCGGTTGTACGGCATTGGGAGCAACCAGAAATATAAACACACAACTTGACTAAGCAGTTTTGACCTCTTTAGGCATGCAAACAATGACATGCTACCTTTTGACTTGAGGGACTGTCATTTGCCTAGCAAGAAATAGACTAAATTAAGCACTGTCCCCTCAACTATTCCAGACTCGTACTGACCAGATTCCTCATGGTACTCACCACTGTCCTTCACTGTCCAGAATCTACCCAAACTGTTTCGGTGTCGCACAAGGCTGGGAAACCTCTGAATTTTAACGGTAACTCACAAAAATAACATTCTTAGGCAACAAAGTTGCATATCTCATGTTTATATGGTGTCCATCATTCAGTTCACAGTTACACTTAAGTACCAGTAAGTGGTATAAATACACACACACACACACACACACACACACACACTTCAATTTTACTCCACTGAAGATTAGGTTTAGGGTTTGGTTTGGGTGTGCATGTTATAAAATATGCATTCTTCTTCATTGTATTCCATGCTAACTATGTTTAACCTGACAAAGCAACCAAAAACGCTGTGTTTATGATGCAACACAACCAAAATGAAAAATGAAAAGCTATATATAAGTAAATAAGCATCTTTGAATAGTATATTTGGTGAAGAACAAGGATTTATAATTTTTTTTGTTGTTGGTGGAATAAATAAAAAGTTGGAGCCACCACTCATTAAAGTTGAAGTGTGTAATTTCTATGGTACTAGCATCATTTAGCAAACAAAATAATAATAATAAAAAAATGTCTAGATGTCTAGGCTGCATCCATCTGCTGTCCTGTCACATAACTATTTTCATAACAAACATTTCCATGTTGCTTTGGGAAACACAGCAGCCAGGCGCTAAAATTCCAGTTCCCAAACCCTTGAGTGTTTGTGAACAGAACAAACAGTTTAAGTCTCGGGTAATCAGGTGCAAGGTGGAAAGCCACAAGGTTGCAGCAGTGATAATGACATATCTCACCAGTTTAATGTATAATAACAGTTATAATAATAATAATTTATTTTTGAAAAGCAATAACATGAGAAGTGGTGCAATATCAAGTTTCAAATTGCTCAGAGAAGTACAAGTATGGTGGAAAGTAAGAGACAGTGGAGAAAGAATAGAGTGAGAATTTTTATTAGTAGCATTAGTAGGATTGGGTCAAGTGCTCCTGAAAGAGAATAGTTCAACATGGAGTTTGGAAAGTTGTTCCACTAGAAAGGAATCGTGGAAGTGAAATCCGAAAAAGCAATTTCGTGCCTCTGTGAGATGGAACTATGAGGCACAGTTCACCCCTCGATCGCAAGCTTCTGGAGGGCACATAGACTTGAAGAAGTGAGTGTAAATGGGGGGTGCAGAACCAGTGGCTGTTCCGTAAATGAGCATCAAAGCCTTGAAATTGACACAAGCAACCATTGCCAGATAAGAGAGTTGTGACATGCACACTTGGACTCATTGAAAACCAAACATGCCGCTGCTTTCTGGATTAATTGCACAGGTTTGATTGTACATGCAGGAAGTCCAGTCTAGATATGACAAGAGTGTGGACAAGAGGTTTTGAAGCATGCTCAGATTGGAAGGGTCTGATCTTCCTTATGTTGTACACTGCAAATCTGCATGATCTTGCTGTCTTTGCGATGTGGTCTGTGAAGTTCAACTGATCAACCACAACCCCAAGTCTAGCTGAATGGCAAAGTTATGTTGCTTAGCTGGGCTCGCTGGAACAACGAGAAGTTCCATCTTTGCTAGGTTGAGTTGGAGGTGGTGTTTTTTCATCCAGCACGAAATGTCTACCATGCAGGCTGAAATCCGATCAGCTAATGTAGGATAGTAAGGTTGGAATGAGAGGTAGAGACTTGTGTCATCTGCATAGCAAGGCTAGAAGAGTCATGTGCCTGAATGACACATCCCAGTGATGTCATGTATATGGAGAAGAGATAGAGCCCAAGCACTGAACCCTGAGGTACCCCAATAGATAGTTTGTGCGACTTGGACACTACTCCCCTCCAAGACACCCTAAAGGACCTGCATGTGAGGTAATTCTCAAACCACTGGAGTGCGGTTCCTGAGATGCCCATTCTCAGTGTGGAAAGGAGGATCTGTTGGTTAACTGTATCGAAAGCAGCAGACAGATCCAGCAGAATGAGAACAGACGATCTGGATGCTGCTCTCGACAGCCTCAGAGCTTCGGTGATGGACAGCAGGGCAATCTCAGTTGAGTGTCCACTTTTGAACCCAGACTGGTTGCTGTCTAGCAGGTGTTTCTGGGAGAGAAAAGAGGAGACCTGATAGAACACAAATGCAGGGTTTAGTGTTGGTTACACAAGCCTGCTTAAATGTAGTGGGTAAGACACCAGTGTGGAGCGAAGTGTTAATGTGTGTGAAGGAAGGTAGGATAGAAGGAGAAATGGCCTTGCAGAGATGGGAGGTAATAGGATAAAGGAGATTGGTAGTAGGGTGGCTGGAGAGGAGAAGTTTAGAGACCTCCGACTCAGAAAGTGGAGGAAAAGAGGTGAGGATTGGGTTAAAATTAAAATGATATCTTCCATGCCATTACTAAAGGTGTCAATCAATATTTAATTGAATTAATAACATGATATGCCGCATTAGAATTGAGTTTACCAACATGTCCAGAGATAGATCTAAGAGCTGTTCTTCATCTGTTTGCATCTCACATAGTTGCTTCACATTTCACTGGTTTTCAACATTTATTGCCATAAATGCCACTGTGTCAAGTTAAATGTATTTTGAAACTTTGAAAAATGCGTCTTGAGACCCCTGCACTCTTCTCCGTCCAGCTGTCTTTGAAAAGCTGTTGGTTTGTTGTCTGTACAGCTGTGCATTACCTGTACAGCTGGAGCTGTGTAATGACCCCCTGCTGACAGCGACTCGCAAAAGCATGAAGGTGGAACTTCAAGCTTGAATTGCGCCGCTGGTAAAAACAAAATAAAAATGATTACAGAATTTATGTATGATTGGGGGCATGATTTATTGTATGTTCAGGCTTCCCCAAACATAATTCAAACTTACACACATTAAATTTGAATGTCAAGCAGTTCCCTAATGTTGGAAGTGGCTTTGTGCGGATTTCTTCCGCTTCAGCCTCATAATAGTTTTTACACACACACACACACACACACACACACACACACACACACACACACAGGTGCTCGCTAACAGCACTTGCCCCTACAGTCTGTTAAGGCTAAATGGGGGAATCAAAGAGTTTTACTCCTTGGGAGTGTGCTTTTTTTTTTTTTTTTTTTTTTATTATTATATTGTTTTAAGGTTTGTGATATTATGTGATTTCTTGTTACAATTGTAACCAGTGGGAAATTATGGTGAAAAAGGAAACGATAACACAGCAAAAGCTGCACATTTATAAAAAATTTTTACTTGTTCATTGTAACAATACTTCATGCTTTAAACATTTTAAATCTACTTGGCAACATTGGCTGCTTGGTATCTGTTAATAAAAGTATTTTAAGCCAGTTCAGATCAAATACATAAATATATCAAGTGTATTCGTCAAAAGGCTGAAAGATATTGTGACATACTTTCTTTTTATGTAAACCGCCCAGTCCTAGTTCACAGAATGCACAGTCTTTTCCTTTTTGTATCATTTGGAGGTATCAAGGATGGGCATTTAAGTAGATTTGGACTGATGTGGGCAGTTAAAACCTTTGTTTTCACAAGACTTTCGTGGAAAATTTCAAAGAGCCTCCCTGCTGTTCAACTTGTCTAAACAGAAATGTGCAGTTTATTGTGACAGGATCTCTAGAGGACCTGAATGGAGACTTCACAGTCCCCACCCTCCACTAACGGCATGGGTGCGAGGCTCTGCTCTCAGTCTGGGAGCTTATTTTCTCTTTTTCCTCTTTTATTCCAGTCTCTCTGCTTGACTCCTACTCCTATTCTACTGCATCTCTCTCCCATCTCATCTGCCTTAAAATATACAGATCTTTACTAGTAATTTTCCACTCTTTACCTCCCACAGACCACTGTGTCATGACACTTCCTGTTCACCAACCCCCTACTTCCTCCATCCATTCTTCACGGTGACATCAATTTCTAATATCATCTGCTTTCAGATGAACTTTACTCTCAATATCCTTATGTTTCCCATCATTTAACAACGTCATCCTGACTATCATGTTACACTTGCCCCTGATTTCCTATAATTGCACAGAATTCCTAAAAACGATTTCTGTGTAGAATAAGTGGACTTTGTTTTTCTCATTTAAAATGATATATGTATATAGGGCTTTTGTTTTTCCATTTAAACAGCACCGCAAAACCATAATCAAACACACCAAACCAACAGCCAAGCATGACAAAACAAAAACTTTAATAGAACAACAAATTATCACGGTTAGTTTACAGAGGTTTAGCCACAAAAGTTAATGAATGTCATCCAATGCAATGAATATGAAAATGCGAGTTCTGTTAAGCTTTCTTTTAAATAGAAATCTGCATTGTGGCTGCACGGTTTGGTTAAAAACCATATTGCAATTATGATATGATAAACACTGAACTGATACAACTGTTACTGGATATCATGGCTAAAAGAACCAAGGCATTAAATCACATCGAAACAACAGATCTGAAACAATGCTTTTTGTCTGCATATTAAGTCATGTTTTACCAACACTCTACTGCCAGAAAACACAGTTACTCTTAAAGAGGCAGTTCACATTGACGGCTGTTTGCGTCCATTTGTAATGTAAACATGCAAACATGCACTAGATGGACATCTTTGAATGATCCAAGTTGCGTTCACATTGTACCTGGATAAAAAAAAAAAGTCTCTTTTTGATCTAGTTGTGATGGTCTCAAGCCACTTTTCATTCAGATGTTTATCTGACGATGGTTATTTTAATTAAGTCCTACTCTAAATTATCCTAATTCATTGTGTAGCAAGCAAGGGTCTCTCTCTTTCCTTGCTTTTCATTTGTATATATAAAAACATATATGTCCTCTTATGAAGTCATTTATGTGCTTGAACAACTGAATGGTGTAAGACTATATATACTGTTGTATTGTTGAAATGGGTTACAATATGTCCATCCTTGTGCTTGACGTAAACACCGTTTCTGTGATCTGTCCTATCCTGATTGAGAGGCCTGTGCTTGCACTTGTTGTTTGGCTGTGTTAGAGAACATGATGTTCCAGAGGATCAGAGATTAGCCCAGGCTGCATTGTTGTCTGTTTGTTTAGAAAGATGCCAAATTGACAGGAAAACAGACTGTAAGCAAGCAAGGTGAGGAGCGGGGGCCATGTTGCTTCATCGTCACTTGGGCTGTGGTGTTTTTCTTTACAATAAATGGTCAGCCATGGGAAGTTTTAAATCCTGCTGTACCTCCCACGTAAGGCTGGGCAATATGGCAAGAAATATTATCACAATATTTTTCATATCATTCGATATTGATATCACAATATTGAAATCACATTTGCAAATTGTTTTGAATTTCCAAAAAAATAATTAAAACAAAATCCTAAAAAGTATAATTAGTCTTTACAAAACTGCATTGGGTCACAGACACAGCCAATGCATTGGTGTCTGAGGGATCTTCTATGAAAATATTATGAGTTTATCAATTGAGTGCAGTTGGATGTGAATGTTATAAGATGATCATTTTGAATCTTAATGACTGTGTGTGTGTGTGTGTGTGTGTGTGTGTGTGTGTGTGTGTGTGTATATATAATGTATGATCATTTTCAAGTCAAGTCGTTTTTATTGTCGTTTCAACCATATACATTTAGTACAGTACACAGCGAAACAAGACAACATTCCTCCAGGACCATGGTGCTACATAAAAACAACATAGGACAAACACAGAACCACATGAGACTACACAACTAAATAAAATGTCTATATAAAATATATAATTCTTTTCATGTTATTGGAATACGCCATATACTTTATGGTTGATATGCTTTAGTTATTTTGTTTATCCTATTCACCTGCAGTGCCTTGTCAAATGTATGCATATTAGTGCATTTTTAGTAGTTAAAGCCTAATTTTCATATCAGTGTGGTGATTGTGATGATGTTATTACACTAATTTTACTGTATTCACCTGTAGTGTCTCCATTAAGTACAGTACATTAGCCTGTATTGCCATTATATATTGCCTTAGTTAAACTTTAGCTAACTTATTACATTAGCTATTAGCTCATGAGACATGCATGTTAGCAAGACACAAGTTAACTATTTGTCTTTTGGCAAATTAGCTGTAAAGTCAAGGCACTGGTAGCTTAGTCTTCTGTTCATCACCACTCACCTTCACACAAGCCAAGAGAAACACAACTGGGATAGCAGCAACTTTTTTTTTTATCTAAGAATGTAGGCCTTTAGAACTGTAGAGGTTTAGCTACAGTTGAAGTCAGAAGTTTACATGCACTTACTTTTTCATTAAAGTCACCAAAAAGTCATCAAAGTTTTGGCAAGTCGTTTAGGATGTCTACTTTACCTGACACAAGTAATTTTTCCAACAATTGTTTACAGACAGATTTATTCACTTTTAATTAAATATATCACACTTCCAGTGCGTCAGAAGTTTGCATAGACCAAGTTACCTGTGCCTTTAAGCAGCATGGAACATTCCAGGAAATGATGTCAAATCTTTAGACAATTAGCTTCTGATCGGAGGCGTACTGAATTGGAGGAGTACCTGTGGGTGTATTTTAAGGCCTACCTTCAAACTCAGTGCTTCTTTGCTTGACATCATGGGAAAAAAATCAAAAGAAATCAGAAAAAATTCTGGACCCCACAAGTCTGGTTCATCCTTGGGAGCAATTTTCAAACACCTGAAGGAACCATGTTCATTTGTACAAACAATAGTATGCAAGTATAAACACCATGGGACCACGCAGCCATCATACCGCTCAGGATGGAGACGCATTCTGTCTCCTAAAGATGTTTGTTTTGGTGCAAAAAGTGCAAATCAATCCCAGAACAACCTTGTGAAGATGCTGGAGGAAGCAGGTAAACAAGTATCTATAGCCACAGTAAAATGAGTCCTATATCGACATAACCTGAAAGGCTGCTTAGCAAGGAAGGTGCCACTGCTTCAAAACCACCATAAAAAAAGCCAGACTATATTTTTCAAGTGCACATGTGGACAAATATCTTTTTGGAGAAATATCCTCTGGTCTAATGAAAAAATAATTGAACTGTTTGGCCATAATGACCATTCAAGCCAAAGAACACCATCCCAACCATGAAGCATGGGGGTGGCAGCATCATGCTGTGGGTGTGGTTTGCTGCAGGAGGGGCTGATGCACTTCACAAAATAGATGACATCATGAGGAAGGAAAATTATGTGGATATATTGAAGCAACAGCTCAAGACATCAGCCAGGAAGTTAAAGCTCAGTCGCAAATGGGTCTTCCAAATGGACAATGACCCCAAGAATACCTCCAAAGTTGTGGCAAAATGACTTAAGGACAACAAAGACCCTTGTCTTTGATATTGGAGTATCCATCACAAAGCCCTGACCTCAATCCGATTGAAAATTTGAGGGCAGAACTGAAAAAGCATGAGCGATCCTAACAGGCCAAAGAGAGGTAATGTTTTCAAATATGTCCTCCTCATCTGACATGTTTATTTTAACTGCAAGGGACACACACAGCCGGTAACTTTCTAGGTAACATACACTCGCTTTTTTCATTGTCATGATCTGCTCCTCTCATTACGGTGACGGGTTTGGCTGCAATAATAATTATGAATACGGTACTATGAAAAGTCTTTAACATTCAGCGGCACACAAACCATATTATTTAACATTACTTTGCCAACTTAATTCCTGGTGAGCAAGCAAGCGAGCTTGCAAATTACATAACATCAGGCTTATGTTATTAATGTTAAATATTTTCCCAAGTTTGGCAGGTCTGCGTTAACTCGATTCACAATTTAAACTTTCCAAATCCACCCCAGCCCGTTTACCTTTGCAAAGTACTTAAAAGCACTGTCCTCACTTGAGGAACCAGCCAGATGGAGTGAGGAGGGGGAACGAGTGGGATAAAACCTATTTCATGTTGCTATCGATTTGCAGTCTTTAGAAATTATTGACATTACGCATTTATCAATCCCCAAATAAGATAGAAAATCAGCTGTAAGACCTGCCTAGGTCACATCAGTAAAGTCACATCTGTGTGGCTCAATCTGGAGATAATTTTGACCCATTGTTTGGGCGAAACAGACAAAGTTTCATGGAATAACAGCTGAAAAAAGAAACATAATTCAAGATGGCAGCCACTTTAATTGGTGGGGTCCATTTGATTAATCAAGAGGAGAGTTATTAGACAAAAAAAAAAAAAATTTGTTTCTAGGCTAACTGCTGTTGGGGCTATAGAAGTTATCCTAGAGACCCCAAATTGGTATGGGAGCTATTCATACCCTCCTCTATCAGTGTGGCAAATTTAATAACTTTCCTACTGCATGTACGGTTCTATGGGCTGCCATAGACAGCCATTGGAGAGTAAGAAGAAGAAAACAAACAGATACTATTGGTCTGTTTCAGTGATGTCACTTTTCCCTCACAGTCGCCATATTTGTGACCGTCAGTGGGAGGAATCAGTGGTGGTGAAAGCAAAAATCACCCATAAGACAATATCAAGAAAAATGCTTTTGATCCACGCCAAGTCCCAGGAAAGGTGTATACAGGTCTGAGGTCAGCAATATATTGCCAAATTTGACATTTGTGGACATTTAAATACATTTCATCCATGATTTACCGTACCTCAATTAGGCGGCAAGCCTGATGTGTGACCAGCGAGTACATCACTGTAAGCATCTCTCATTCAGAAGTTACAAATGTTTGTGTTGTTTTCTGCTCTAAATTGTTCAAAAAATTACAAAACGTCTGAGATGATCTCATCTGTATGAATGTAAGAGCTGCTTTAAATCATGAATACACAGAAAGCAACCGAGACATATTAGTGAATAAGAATAATACCTTTACATTGTAGTCTGGCAGTGTGAATACAGTCGGTGCTTCAAGATCTTATGATGTGTTGTTTACTGACTAACATTAGTACATACATTAAATATACACTAATATATACACTCACCTAAAGGATTATTAGGAACACCATACTAATACTGTGTTTGACCCCCTTTAGCCTTCAGAACTGCCTTAATTCTACGTGGCATTGATTCAACAAGGTGCTGAAAGCATTCTTTAGAAATGTTGGCCCATATTGATAGGATAGCATCTTGCAGTTGATGGAGATTTGTGGGGGCACAAAGCTCCCGTTCCACCACATCCCAAAGATGCTCTATTGGGTTGAGATCTGGTGACTGTGGGGGCCATTTTAGTACAGTGAACTCATTGTCATGTTCAAGAAACCAATTTGAAATGATTCGAGCTTTGTGACATGGTGCATTATCCTGCTGGAAGTAGCCATCAGAGGATGGGTACATGGTGGCCATAAAGGGATGGACATGGTCAGAAACAATGCTCAGGTAGGCCGTGGCATTTAATCGATGCCCAATTGGCACTAAGGGGCCTAAAGTGTGCCAAGAAAACATCCCCCACACCATTACACCACCACCACCAGCCTGCACAGTGGTAACAAGGCATGATGGATCCATGTTCTCATTCTGTTTACGCCAAATTCTGACTCTACCATCTGAATGTCTCAACAGAAATCGAGACTCATCAGACCAGGCAACATTTTTCCAGTCTTCAACTGTCCAATTTTGGTGAGCTCTTGCAAATTGTAGCCTCTTTTTCCCATTTGTAGTGGAGATGAGTGGTACCCGGTGGGGTCTTCTGCTGTTGTAGCCCATCCACCTCAAGGTTGTGCGTGTTGTGGCTTCACAAATGCTTTGATGCATACCTCGGTTGTAACGAGTGGTTATTTCAGGCAAAGTTGCTCTTCTATCAGCTTGAATCAGTCGGCCCATTCTCCTCTGACCTCTAGCATCAACAAGGCATTTTCGCCCACAGGACTGCCGCATACTGAATGTTTTTCCCTTTTCACACCATTCTTTGTAAACCCTAGAAATGGTTGTGCGTGAAAATCCCAGTAACTGAGCAGATTGTGAAATACTCAGACCGGCCCGTCTGGCACCAACAACCATGCCACGCTCAAAATTGCTTAAATCACCTTTCTTTCCCATTCTGACATTCAGTTTGGAGTTCAGGAGATTGTCTTGACCAGGACCACACCCCTAAATGCATTGAAGCAACTGCCATGTGATTGGTTGATTAGATAATTGCATTAATGAGAAATTGAACAGGTGTTCCTAATAATCCTTTAGGTGAGTGTATATATTCACATTATAGTGCTTTTTTTTATTTATTACAACATGTTAAAATGAATCGTATACCTTTATACAGTCTGGGTGTTACATAGTCCATTTCCATGTGCATCTCCAGTTGAATTGTATTCGTATCGACGATGTTATAAATATAACTGACATGTGTACAGATAACTGACATGTCTAAATAAATGAGCAAAGACCCACAAGTGTTTTATCCCAGCTCTCCCCCTTTCGTCACTGCTTGACTTTAGCTAAATGAAGCCGTGTCACTTGAAAGATAAAATGTATTGAAAAAAAATAATTACATTTAGGCTCTGGTAATTAAACAGCAGTATCACCTTTTCAAGATTTATAAATAGAAACAAAAAATTGCTGACTTTTACAGCATCCCACAGCACAATGAATATGGCATTTTGGTCACAAACATGACGGCGCAATCAAACAGTGACGTCACATCAAAGTGGTCAATATGTATCCTACCCTTAAAAATGCACAAGGGTACTTCCATTAACATTTTTCAGTGATGATGCAAATGATTCAGAGATGAATCAGAGATTCACTGAAACTGCCAATTTGTTGATAAGTCCTCAGTACACAATTAATTATTGCAAAACTAGTCTAATGAGGCTGGCTTTAGGAAACTTAATTTAACTTTTTAATTTTAAAATCAGTGTGTTATTTACATGTTGCTTAATTTCACATTGCTAGTAAAATCATCACAATTGTATTGTGATCATTGTGTACTTTGTTAATGAAATCTTCATTCTAAAAGTTTGCAATTTAAAGTTTGCCTTATGTAACAGTGTAATTGAGTTAACAGCAATGTCACCACCACCCCACTCTTTCTTTTAAACCACCATACTAAATCCATCAGGCAATATGCCTTCTTTCTAACGTGAGAATTCTTAAAGAGTTCAAAAAGATTTACCTCCAATATCTGGCTAGGAAAGCACTACTGTGGCAAAGCTTGGACCAAAACAGTGTGCACAAGTTGCAGCAGGCTCATAGCCAGCTCTCTGCCTGAGGGTGTAAGGACTGGAGCATTGAGTTAACAGAGCTCTTCACAAAGCAGAGCCTTTCTCTCCATAAATGAGCCATTTCTCTCTCTTCAACTCAAGCACAGAATGAACTAGAGACAAAAGCCTGATGATTCAGGGGTGACGCAACGGAGAGCTAAAACAAATGATGAGTAAAAACTGACCATTAGGAAGTAACCTTGAACTTCAGCAATCAATTAACTTCTATTGAAGAGGACACAAAAACGTCTTGCTTTGTCAAAGCCTTGATTATTACCATAACAATGAATGCAGCAAAGGCTTGCTTATTCCGGTTGTGCAGTGTAGTTGCAAAAAGTATATAATTACATTTATCATTCACCATATTATGACTTATTCAAACTCATCCATATGGCAGCATATATACAGTACAGTATGAGGGGCCATGAATGGGGGACTATGTCTATTTTTACAACATGCATGAATACAAATATGTCAAGTTATACCATGAGGGTTGAGATGTTGAGTTGATATCAATTCTATTTACAGTAAACAGACAAAACATATGGATTCTGCATAGAAAGCACAAACCAATACGCAAACACACCCCTTTGTTTTTGTATAAGAGTGCAGATGTGTTTTACAGTCTCAGAGGCAAGCAGAAAAGCAAGCATTGGTTTTTGAGGACACCTCTGAAACAGTCCAGTAATACATTCAATACAATACAAGTTGTGTACACTAAAATTTTGTTGGACCACCATTAGCTTTGATTAAGGCACTCATTCGTCATGGTATTGTTTTAGCAATCTTATGCAACGACAACACATTTATTTATGTCCAGATTTGCATACATTTTTGGCCAAGATCTTGTATTGATGACGGGAGTGTCGAAATTCTTCTCCAGCACATCCCAAAGACTTTCAATGGGGTTAAGGTCAGAACTCTGTGGTGGCCAATTCATGTTTGAAAATGATTCCTCATACTCGCTGAACCAATCTCTCACAATTTGAGCTTGATGAATCTTAGCATTGCCATCCTGAAATATTCCCGTGCCGTCAATGAAGAAAAAATCCATTAATTGGATAACCTGGTCATTCTTTACATTCAGGTAGTCAGCTGACTTCATTTTATTATCGCATAATGTTGCTGAGCCTACACTTGACCAACTGAAGCAACCCCAGAGCATAACACTGCATTCAGAGGATTGTACAGTGGGCATTATGCATGATGGGTGCATCGCTTCATGAGCTACTCTTCTTACCCTGATGCCCCCATCGCTTTGGTATAGGGTAAATCTGGACTCATCAGACCAACAGGGCTGAAACGATTACATTTTCGTTGTCAAATAGTCGTTTGATCTCATTTAATGTAACATGAGATCACATTAAACTCTAACAATGATGCGCGAGAGCAGCACTACAGCTCACGTCTGACTGAGCAGAGGAAGAATTACACAGCTCACAGTCCAGATGCACTGTAAACCTTCCAAACAGCTTCATCTTATGTAGATCGCAAAGTATGAGGGAATTATACAAAAATACCAAATAAGTAAATACAGAAGCACTATCATTGTAGAATAAACTGAGCCGGAGCACATTAAAGGAAACACCCCGTTGCAAGTATGTCCCGATTTAAGGGGAAAGACTGAAACCGCACCGGCTGGTGCACACTCTCTTCACGGGGACGCTCGTCCCTCGAGCACGCTTAATTCAGCTAGATTATAACGTGATGGCTCATGACTTATTGAATCATAATATATGCGTCACTGTGCATTTCTCATCGTGAAGAAAAATAGCAATATGCAGCTTTATTAATACGAGAGTTTTTTGTTTTTTTGTGAGTTAAAGATGGATTGAAGTGAACAGAAAGGGTAGAGAGAGGGTAGTCTTCGCCCCATTATACACTGCAACAAAATAAGATTTTGATTTGTTTTGGCTTGTTTTCCAATATGTTATCTAAATCTCCTTTAAAACAATGTACATTTCTTTTAGCAGCTATACTGCAGAAGACATTTTTTTTTTTATCTCAAAATGTTGAATATAATATTAAAAATACAAATATTTTAAAATAAATGTCTACAATATCTAAAAATCCTTTAAAAAAGATGCATTCACCTGTGAAGCATCATTTAAGATATTTAGACTTGCTTTTAAAGAATAGATCTTGAATAAAAGTATATATATATATATTTTGTCTTTACTGCACTCACAGACTCAATCCTGCAAGTTCTCGTCACAGTGTGCGTGTGGAAATGCTCTTACTTGCACTATTAAACATAGCCGTGAGTTCTTCTGTTGATTTTTTATGATGTGACTTCAAGCATTTTAGTGTTCTCCAATTCAAGATTTTTTCTGACAACATTTCCTCTGCCATGCTGACAGTTCACCACTATCCTTCCATGTTTTAATAATGCATTGACAGTTCTTAAAACAATTCCAGTGATTTCAGCAATGTCCTTAGCTGTTTTCTTTGCTTAATGCAGGCCAATAATTTGCCCCTTCGGAAACACAATAACATAGTTTCCACGACCACGGGATATGTCTTCCGACATGGTTGTTTAAGAAATGAGAAGCTATACACACTGCATCAGTTGAGGTTGATGCCAGCTGAAACATATTTATCACTGCAATAATGATCCAATTATACTCTCTTAAGTATCTGCTTATTTATATCAAAACAGGCATATACAGGCAAAATGGCCAGGCAGTGTATGAGTTTAGTAGCAATGTTTGTTTATGTTATGCCACCCTGTGATACACCAGATAAAGAGCAAGTTAGGGAAGAACGGTCACGAGAATTAGGCAGACTTGAAGGCCCTCTGACACCACACACACACACACACACACACACACACACACACACACACACACACACACACCAAAGATATGCTTAAGAAATGCTACCTGATAAATAGGGGTTTTACTTATAATGTAATTGAATACTGCTTCTCTTTTCAGTACAAATCATACTATTAAGTACAATTGTTTAGACTCTAAAGTACCAAATTATAGATTAATAATAAGTTAGTAAATGACTTGCATAATAAAATACTGCAAAATTAGTATTCTATTCTATTATAATGAAATTCGAACGCGTATGAATGAACTCCAGAGTATACCTTTCAGATTCGGCAGGACAATCATAACTATTATATAGCTTTTTCGTATAAATGAAATTATATTTCTAATAACATTCTACTTAAAAAAAAATATTATTATGCATATACTGATATTTCAGTAAAAAATAATAAAAAAAAAAACAGGTAATTAGAATCAATATATAGGCTACTCATGCCACTTACTCTCAAACTCAATGACAAAATAAAGGCATGAAAAATGTCAGTCTTATAACGTTATTTTACAAAGAGTTAAACAAATAGCGAGGCTGTAAATGAACTTAACAATCGACCGTCGCAGGAGACCGTCTGGACTCACTTGTTGCTTGTGTTCAATAAAACTTGATCTGCGCGCTCTTGCGCTAAACCAATGGAACAGAACGCTGGTGTCTCGAGGCGCGTTTGTAACAGTTTGAAGTTCTTTTTAACTTGACCCAGGCGTCTAAAAACGCTGCGCTCCTGCACGAGATGTTGAAAATAAACAGCGCGACGCGGCGCCACGATCAAAAACGTCTGTTCAGCGTGTTTGCATAGAGAACAATTGGCAAAACAGTGAGGACGGACGGAAAAAACGCATTCGGTGTGAACAGCTGCTTACAGTGTAGCAATACAACAGAGTACAGCGCAACAAACATACTATACGGCCTGGTGAACTTACCTTTTCTTCTCTTTTTCTGCTATCATCTCTCTGTATTTCACTGTCCTTTCGTAATTTCCGAAGTTCAACACCCAATCTATCAAAGAAGACGTGCCCCAAGTCACCGCAACCACAGATTTTCGCGCAGGAAAAAGAAGTACAATTATAAAATAAAGTCCATTCCAATGGTATGCAAATACCCTCCGCGAGCAGGACAGAAGGGGACTGAAAAGTCTCAGAACACTACCTTACAGACTTGTACTTTACTTTATTAAATCCAAGCGCTGTGCAGCACTGCGTAATGCCGGAGTTCCTCGGTGGTTTTGCGGGTCAGCAGTGAAGTTGGTGATTCACAGACCGCGGTGCAGTTGACAGCCGGGCAATCAATTAGAGCTCCGTGATTGGTTAGTTCCGCCGACGGGAAACGCCCACCTTCAGCACTGAGCGCGTGTTCAATCCCCGTGTTATCTAGAGCAGAGGTGCAGAAGCCTGATCCTAGAGGGTTACTTTCTCAAAAGGCTTCGTGGAAACTTTAAGCAAACACATTTGAATCAGCTAATCAAGGTATTGAGTGTTTTGTTCAAAATGACAGTAACAGGGTGGGATCTCAACTCTGCAGCACATCTGATCTAGAATGTAGAAGAGAACAGAATTGGAGATCATTTTCAAGTCAACTCCTACACCATGAGGTTATAAAAAAGTCCTTTCCAGCTTTACAATCTGAAGCAAATAAAAAGATGTTGCTTGCTTCTTTCTCAGTGTAACTCAGTGTCACTTCCCTTGAATTCTGCGGATACCTTTGACCCTTTGGTGTTCTGTTTTGGGTCTGAAAGACTCCAAAGGCCCTATTAATATCTTATAAAAACATACTCTACACAGAAGTACCAGGTTGAAACATCTGGAATGATCCTAATCATATGAAAACTGATTATACACAAAAATTTACTTTGTGAATTTTTTTTTCAAAAAATAAACAACATAACATGCAACAAATGTTCACCATTAATGTTACTTCACTTCTGCTTGGAGTTCAACAAGGAGTTTTTGCTGGGGTCAGTTCTGTTGACCCCACAAAGAAAGTGTTTTATCATTTCGGATAACAGTCACATTGTAGCCTACTATCTTTGTAATACAAAAGAGGATTAAGTCCAAGGGAACATTTAAAAAAGAATATGAAGAGAAAATAGGTTAATTTAGAAATTATTTATTTGATTTTTACACACAAGTCATTGAGGTGTCAGTGCTCAACGGTAAGAAAGTGTTCAGAATTTTACATGCCCTGCCAACATTTTCACTGGCCCTATCACAAAAAAAGATTTATTGTAAATTCGATTTTTATATTTTAATATTTATATGCTTTACAGTAAAGTGGATTTGCGGTGAAACGATTGATTTGAATTTTTTTACTAATGTCTCCAAGGCTATCAGTTCTCACTATTTATACAAAACCTTATCTAAGTCAGCCAGCTAGATAACATTACCTTGGCGACAAGTTCAGATCAGCAGAATTTGCAACAACAACGTTCAATGCATCACACAAATCCAAATATTGCAGTTTGCAATAAAATAAAAACACTTTTACAAGGTCAATCCATGCAACATTTTCCGACAATGCAGCACTGGCCCGAATGGGCAAGTGACAGTTTCATTAACTGGCCCAAAACTCTCTCACACCGGCCCGCCCTGGCCTTACTGTTGAGTCGTGGATCTCTGGGATCCCAAACATAAAGACAGTATAGTTGTGGAATGGGGAAAGAAACTATTCTTCATTTGTTTCTTTTTCTTTTCTTTATTCAGTTTAGATTTACAGGGACATTGCATATCAATGAACATGTCTGTATATGTGCCAGTTTAGCTATCACAGCACATTTTCAACTGTAGTCCCTGGGCACATATTCTATTAAAAAGCAGATTTAAAAAGGGATATAATTCTTAAAACTCAAGTCAAATAGACATCATAAAACAATATCATACATACATACACAAAAAAAATAACAATATCTTAAAAGCATATTTGATTCGCAATTGATGACAGTTATAGAGTATTATCACACATACTTGATTTTCATGTTGATTTTCTTTTAACCATGATATTAAAGTGCATATGAATGAACGATTCATTTTCGGTTTTACAAGCCCTTAAATGATTAGGCAAAATACTCCAGGTCTGACTTGCTCTCACAGCACAACTGGACTGTCCAAAAGCTGATCTTCGATAGGTATTTCACAGTCCCCTCTAACACTGGATCTGGTGGATCTACCCGTTATCCGTTGTTTAATAAAATCTGTAAGAGGATCTAACCCATGTGAGATTTGATATACAGGAGAAGAATCTGTTAATATAATTAAATTATCCCAGCTCAATATATTATGATTTTGAATAGATTGACTGTGATGATATATTTTGGCCTCATGTCCAGCACCTTAAAAGCCTGATGATACTGATTGTACAGATTCAAGAGTTATACAGGAAATGGGCCCAGCTAGTAAAGCATTATGACAGATATGGGATGATTATTGCATTAAAATACAATGCTGCTGCATTTGTAGTCAAACAGTTTCTGATAAATAAAAATTTTTATTGAAATTAAACTTTACCTTGTTTATAACTTTCTTAACATGCATTTTGAAGTTAAGGTTAGAATCCACAGTGATACAGAGATACTTAAAATAAGAAACTACTTTCAACTTTTTACCCAATCCAAAAGGGCTGTTGTTAAGATGGGTGGTATGTTCCACTACATGCCCCAAAAGAGACAGAAATATACCGGATCATTGCTACACAACAATAAAGGATGCATATTGCTCTGTCCCTCGAGCAGCTTTGGGACTCTCTGATCACTGTCTGGTTCCTCATCTTCCGATCTACAGGCAGAAACTAAAATCAGCTAAACCTGTAGTAAGCACTGTAAAGAGCTGGACCAATGAAGCAGAGGTGTACCTAAAAGCCTGCTTTGAATGCACTGATTAGAGTGTTTTTGAAGCTACAGCCACAGACCTGGATGAGCTCATATATACTGTGACATCATATATCAGTTTGTAAGCTTGTACTTGGCTCATTTTCGGCCTGAAGTCAGCAAGAAAATAATCAGACTCTTCCTATGATATCACCCTCTATCAGAAACTCAGGGATTTTAACATACCTAAACATTGAGTGAGTTAGTGAGTGAGTAACACAATGATGGGTGGGTGGTGGACGGTGCTGGAGTGGGTGTGGATGAGGGCAGTGCTAGGGGTTGCTGTTTATTTTGTTGTTGTTTTATTAAATAAATAAAACAAAAATCATTAAGAGTAAGAAAATGCTCTTTATTAAAATACTACTTTTTCATATTCAGGTTGGCAATGAGCATGTACATGCAGCGTACAAGCACTCTGCACAGTCAAAATCTGTCGCCCCACCCCCCACAGGTCCTGAAGTGGGAGACCCATATAGACTCAATTTTGAAAATGGCTCAGCAGGGGTTGTTCTTCCTTTGCCAGTTGAGAAAGTTCAATCTGCTGTCAGTTGGTAGCTTGCAGAGACCCAACACTTACAGTGCAGTATTAATATATGACAGTATATGTTAATATATAAATAGGATGTAAGAATTTTTTTAATATATGCATTTTATTTACTTTTAAATTTGTAGTATTTTAAAGATTCAAGAATTGCTAAATTAGCTGCAAAAATAAAGGGCATCTTCTCGAACACTTGCTTCTGTTTCACACACAACAATAAAAGACTGAGCACAAGCTGGTCCTGAATAAATTATTTAATCAATTACAATAATGACAATTGTGCATGTGCACAAATTTATTTTTACTCTGTGCTTGTGCATTGTGGGATTTTAGACCTACAAGAGGTAGAGTAGAGGACCTAGTAGATTTTTTAAGCATTATAAAAACAAGGCAAATCAATAATTTCCCTAGTTTGCTGAGCATGAATTTTATCAAAAGACAAAAATAATAGTTTTATAATAATTATAATGAGTTTCAATAATGTCCTCACGTTTTCATGTATAATAAAGTGTGTCTACATATCTTTTCACTTCAGTAAGAACACATCTGATCTATGCTGCCGATCTTTTTGTCGACTGCACACCAACATATAGGTAAAAAACAGGAGATGATATTAAAAATAGCTTCACGTATTTAACACAGATCTATTAATCTGCTTAAATTGGCAAAAACGTCCAATCAAACAGTATCTCGCAATCATAATGTAAAAAGCACAACCTAATGAAGAGTCATGAGCTGATATAAACTCAGTTTATAAAGTCAGGATTGTCCTTTGGTTATTTTTCTGGAGTGCATTTCACATAATGCTGCCAATAATTATTACCTTCACAGATTCCACAAATTAAGAATTCAAGATGTAGTTATTTGAGTTTCATCTGATATAGTGATACCATTCACACAGATTTTACCATTGCTATTATGGTGTTTCCTTATACTATAGCAATTCTTCCAAATCAGTTTAGGATTACTCTTACCCGGATTAATTTTATTGGTAAAAAAATTAGTTTTTGCTTTTTTATTTCTTTTACCATTTTATTTCACAACATAAACATTGATCTGTCTGTACTTAGACTAGATTTAAGAGCTGTTTTGTCATTGTATTTATTCAAGATTGTTTTAGAAGGATTTAGAGAAAATTAGGATGTGTGATAAAAATGTGTGTTTCTGATGTGTTGTTTAATTTTAAAGATAATATTCTTGAATGTAAAGAACAATATTGTAAAGTGATTAATGGAAAGGAGGAAGAGAGAACTGGCTTGACGATATAAATAATAGTTTAATGAAGAACTGAACCAAAAAGACACAAACACACAAAGGTGTCGGACAGCTGCCCGTAAATCTCTCTCTCTGTTGCACGGCCGTCTCCAGTCAGCCCTTATAGCTCTCGGGCTAATCAGCCTGATTAGGGGCCGGGTGTGCGGAATTACGACCCGGCCCCACCTCCGCCCTGCCACAAATATAGAGCAAAGTTGATTATTTTAATGGGAAAATACCATACAAGAAAAATTGGCTCTAATATTTCAAAATAAAGCTACCTCTAATAGAACATTTCCAACAACAAAATAATTCTCAAAAATCTAAATCACAATCTTAAAAACTCACTGGCTTAAGTGAAGATCTTGACAGCAATCTCCTTGATGATCAAGATTTTAAGCTTAATTACATTTCCTATAGCGAAATATAGCTCTCTGTACATATGCCAAGTACTAGGAAGTGCCATGAGACTGCAATTGCAAGATACACAGGGAAATTATTTTTATATTCTGTTCTCACTCAAAACCAACTGGATCACTTCAGAAGACATGGATTAAAACACAGGAGTCCTACTGATTACTTTTATGCTGCTTTTATCTCCTTTTGTGAGTTTCAAAGTTCTGGCCACCATTCACTTGCATTGTATGGACCTATAGAGCAGAGATATTCTTCTAAAAATCTTAGTTTGTGTTCTGCAGAAGAAAGAAAGTTAAACACATCTGGGATGGCATGAGTAAATGATGAGAGAATTTTCATTTTTGGGAGAATTTTTCCTTTAAGAGCATATAATAAGCATGTATAACATCTATAGCATCCATTAAGAACAGACGCTTTGACAGGACACATCCATCACTCTTAAGGGTAGGTCACGATGACCCTTATTTCTGAACAAACTGCTCTTGGGCTACCCTCTTCTATCGTCATTAAATCTGCATGCTTTTCCTGTTATTCATCATGCTGTGCCATCCATTTATCTCTACAGTGGTTAAATTAATTATGGGGATATAACAATAATTATATTTTTGTATATATATATATACACAGAATATGCTTTTAGATTCTTGAAGAACAAAAAAACATCTAAACTACAGAAAGTTTGGAGACCATTTCAGAACATTATTATTTTTTTCTTTTTTACATCTTATTTAATAGGTTACTAACCAAACAATAAACATTCACATCCTTTGAGTACAGTACATTTGGCACACAGTAAAACACGTATCATGACATTACAGTGATGAAATGGCAAATATATCAAATAAAAAAATCTCTTAATGTCTTAAGACATACTGTACAAAAGAAGCTGCACAATACAATAAAAAGAAAAACATAGACACATTTATGATACTTACAGTGACATAAAACACTTATATAACTTATTTTAATATGCACTGTACCTCTGTATGTACAGTACAAAATATGTATTCCTTTGCAATACACAGATTCACGTTTGACCAAAGAGGTACTTTTTCAGGCATGTTTATATTTATTTGGCATGAACATGTCAATGTGTTTCTTATGTAGAGTCCTTTAAAAAATAAAAATAAACACTCAAAAAAATCCATAACACTCATGAAGTCCAAAGAAACATTGAATTGCGCATCATGGCACAAACATTTGGCAGGAGAAGTAATGCGAGTCTCCTGTTAGTGGACTCAGATCCTGTGAGGGCCAACAGACGGCAGTTCAGGAGTGCACACTTGAGGCCTAACAAGCTTTAAAGGTGAAGTGTCATTTATTTATTTTTTGTTAAAATATTAAATACTTAAATAAAAACAAATATCCCAGCAAAATATGCAGAGAGAGAGAGAGAGAGAGAGAGAGAGAGAGAGAGAGAGAGAGAGCGCTTTAGTAAGCATTTATCCCTGAAAAGCATAAACACTGACTCTGTGGTGCTATCAGAACATGCTGTTGGTTTGAGCACCTGACCAGCAATAATGTCTCAACCAATGGCTTGGGGCAGGGCTATCTGTTTGTCCAAACAATGGCAGACAGGAAACGTGTTCAGGAAACCTGTTTGGAAACAGTATTTTTTCAATTCTGTTTGGTGATGTTAGGTGGGCAGAAATTGCACACTTCACCTTTACAAAGTAATCAAACAACTGAAAATGCCCAAAAATGTACACAAAATCAGGCTAAAAATCCATGAAATGAACTGTAAAGCATTCATAAAACAAAAGAGTGAAGGCCTTAATCCCAGATGCTGGCAAGAGTCTATGCAAGGTAAGATATGAAAACAGAAACTGAGGAAAATAGTATTTTTCTTTTAAACAATAATAACACAAAACAAAACTTGTGGTGAAATGTTACAAGATGCTTAATGTCTTGCGAATGCATTCATCTAACATCTAACAACATTTCATTTTGTTTACGAGTTAATTATGTCCAATTCTTTTGAACATATGTTGCATCACTATATTACAGGTCTTGAATAGAGAAAGAATAAAAGTGGGAAAGGTTTAGGGTGCTTCAAATGTGCTTTATTTAGAATGGAAGATCATAAATTTGACTTTCTTTCCACAGGAGCTGATTTTATTGTTTCTTGCCTAACCAGAGTGTATGAAAGCTCAAATCTGTAGCGGGAAGAAATCTAATGCCTGACTGTCTACTTTTAAACTAAAGCATCAAATTGTTAGTAAACGATGGCCTGCGGTGAGCTCACAGCGCATGGGCCATACAGGGTGTTCACGGCATGTGCAGGAGGTACAGCACAGGAGATGGACGCTTTAGTTTTAAGACAGGGTCTCCTCGCCAAAATAGGAGAAGCCCTTGAACTCATCCTGGTTTATCTGTTTGATGATGGTGTCTTCTACTGGCGTGAGCACTGGTTCCTCACAGGTGAAGTCCTGGTCAAAATTGTTCACGTCCCTTTTGGTTTTCTGTGAACAGAGAAGGAAGTGTTGCTTAATGAGTGAATTTGACTTTTAAAGATAGGAATGCACAAAACTCATTTATACAGACACATGCATTCACAGACTTGGCATACATCTAATATCACTGACAGAATTTTTTGACATGAATTGATATTGTATGTAGCATATTATGGTATGGTTAAAAGCTTGATTCTAATTGGCTGACTGAGGTGATTGGTTCAAAAGTCATTTTTATATGTATAGCGTCTTTCACAACACACATCGTTTCAAAGCAGCTTTACAGAAGACCAGCATTAACAGAAAATGAAACTGTAATATCTATAAAGTCTTAGAGTCATCATTGTGTAATTTGATTAAAAATGATTGTAAATTGTGTATAAAATAAATCATTAAATAATTAAATAATAATTGTATTTATAATCCCAGTGAACAAGCTGAAACTCCATAAGATGTTGATTAATGGAGAAAAATAACCTTGGGAGAAACCAGACTCACTGTGGGGGCCAGTTCCCCTCTGGCTAACATCATGAATATAATGTCAATATTACTTATATCTAGTGCAAGTCATGGTTTAAAATGATTAAACTAAGTAAGTGTTAAGGGACAGTGTTTAAACATTGTATGTACTGTAAGATTAATGACCAATGTCTTTAAAGTCCAGCCTGGATTAACCATAGAAGTTCACATAGATGCAATTGTCCTTGATAATTGGCTGATGAAGTATTTGTTGACAATAATTGATAGTGTGTGTATTCCATTTCAAGAGTGTAGTCCAGTGGTTCTCAACCTTTTTTTGATCAATGCCCCCTACTTCATTCCCTTACTTCAATGCCCCCAATTTGTAACCTAATGCCCCCCTCTCTACTAATTTGCTCTCAGTGCCCCCTGACATCCTTGGAACGGCACCGTTGAGAACCCCTGGTGTAGTCCATCATTAGACAGGCAGAGATCAGTGAGGTGCATCGCAGTTCAAACTGGCCGGTAATTTCGGTGAGGTTCGGTGTGGTCCATCCTAAATCCAAGGTTCAGACAATGGCATATGAAGTAACCCATTTCTTATGGTTGGAGATAGCCTCAGTTCATCCTCTGAAGTACATCATAATAGACTGAAGTGATCTCTGGCTGGCACCGGCTGCCTTGGTTAATTTCCTATGACCACAATAGTTCCAGGTTTGTTGACTGCATTACAGTAAATATCACTTTGCTGTGTTCTTTCTGAATTGCTTCCAAGTTTTAAATTATATTAACTTCAAAGATCCATACAATCAAAATACAAATAAATAAATACAATTAAAAAGTCTGGGGTCAAGCAAATCAGATAGAAATATTAATTTATCTTATTCAGTTAATTAATTTTAATATTAATATTGAGGAATATTTATAAATAAATAAATGAACAAAAAACAAACAATACACAGATTTTAGTCAAACAATTTGGATAAAAATAATAATTTAGTTTTTTCTGTTAATTTATTTTAATAATAATATTGAGGAATATTTATAAATAAATGAATACAAATACAACACTTTGGTCAAGCAAATCAGATAAAAATAATAAATTAACTTTTTTTCTGTTAATTTATTTTAACATTAATAGAGGAATATTTATAAATAAATAAACAAAAGAATTTGGTCAAGCAAATCGGATTAAAATAAAAATGTATCTTTTTCTGTTAATCTATTGAAATAATTATATTGAGGAATATTTATAAATAAAAAAATAGAAAGGCTTTGGTCAAGCACATCAGATGAAAATAACAATTAATTATATCTTTATTTAAATATTAATATTGAGGAATATTTATGAATAAATAAACAAAAAATACATAGACAAATATTTATTTCAATCTTAATTAAATTATATAATTATAATAATATATTTTTATATCTATTGAAAGCACTGCAATTTTAGTATCTATGTAAAAGATGAACGGGGTGACTGACAGCCAAAAAACAGTAAAAATATGTATTTATTTATGTCTTTATACTGTATGGCTGAGAGCTGGGGCAGGCACAGGTAATCACACACACGTTGGTATTGGTGGTTTGCGAGGACTCGCCATAGACAAAATTATTTTTATCCTGTACAGATGTACTATTCTATCCCCCAACAGTAACCTTACCCCAAACCTAAGCATCACGGAAACCTTGTGACATTTTTACCTTTTCAAAAAAACATTGTTTAGTATGTTTTTTAACAATTATGGGAACACTAGGTTTGTCCTCATAAACCACATTAATAGCATAATACAACGGCTAGTGTATAAAAAAAAAAAAAAAATCGAATTTGTTTTTATTTCTTTCCAACCCTCATCTCCCTCACACCCTCAAGGGCTCTCATCAGCCTCATAAGCTGCCATGAGAACGGGGCAGCAGACACAATCTGAGAGGCATTCCACTCACACTTACAGAAGCCAGCATGGATCTGTGTATCACACTACAGCTTCTGATGTGTGCTGAATGTCAGAGAGCATCTCACATATCCGGCTGTTCACACTACCAAAAACAGAAGTGTTACACAAACACTTCAAGAACCATAAGTGCCCAAGTGCTGTCATTTTCTTGATAACTGTGTTTGGAGTGGCCTGTGGTGAGACAACACATACACATAGATATACCATGTCCTAAGCAGGCACAACACAATAATGCAACACATAACAAATCCATTTCTTGTTTAAGAAATCTCTGAATTTTTATCCTAACCAGCTAAAACCATAACAAGCAATGACTAACAAAACATTTCAGTGGTGTCACACTTGTTATGCTGCATTCACGTCACGTCGGAATGACTGTAATTCCAAGATGAGAACTCTGAGATTCTACTCAGAGCCGTTCACATCCTCCAACCTCTGAAATAATTTGTTTCTATGGGAACACTCATAACCCCAAAATGGATCCATGTTTTTTATGTTGATTACAGCATAATATTGAATCACTACATTAATGGATTAATTCATCACTATATGTTCTAGCAAAATGTTTAAAAACAAAAAAAGCTCCAGGTAACACTGCCTATAATAAATAAGGGAGTTCTGTTTGTTTATTTGTTTTGATTTTCATTTCCCTGGTAACAGAAAATTCTCTGATTTGTGGATCTCTCTTTAGGATTATGGGTAGTGTAGTTCTTCACAGAGAATTCAGCATTTTTTAAATGAAGTTGAAATCACGCTGACTTGTGGCTTTGACTGAAGCAGTTTTGTGAAAATGACCATCTGACTGCTCATTATCTAGCCTATTACTTGCCAAATAAATAACTAAATGAACAAGAAACATTGATTTAAGTTGAAATTATTTTATTAGATTCATTGTAGAGATCGCACAGTGATTCGACAAGCAGGAAACATGACTCACGATACCCTGATGACCACCGGTCTGATATGTCTTACTCCGATGTGTGGTTGTTACTCAGAAGTATCAGACCACTAGATGGCGCAATTGACCAATCAGAATCAAGTATTCCAGAGCGCTGTGTAATAAAATTGCATATCAAACAGAAATCTATATAAAGTAATTTTATCTGTTGAAACTGCTGCCTATTTTGGTTCTTTCAGCATGACGTCACAAATGTCAAGTCAGGGCTTTCAAAGAATTCTGAGCTTACAACTTGTAATTTTGAGTTCTATGGAGTATTTACTGTAATTCCGACATGACGTGAACAAACCATTAGTCCCGCTCCATAAATGTATTTCAAACATTAAAAAAGTTCTGATTGGCGGTTATTTTGTTGCTTATATTGATCCTTTTCGGTATTTCAAGAATTATCTTTAGAAGTTTTTTTTCCTTTTTCTGACATCTTGGATGTAATTTATTTTGTTTGTGCTGTCAGACGATTACAATTTTAAATCACGATTAATCACATAATTTTTTCGTAGTTAATTTATTTGACTATAAATATACTTATATTCTTGTCAAAATGCATTTATTTCCACCTTAGGAATGAAAACAATACAGTATGTAACAATAAAATGCTTTATTAATATTTTCCAAACAAAGACTTCCACAGTATTAAGATAAAAATGCACTAAAATGACGACAATTCAAGTAACATTAAATGTTTCCCAAAGTTTAAGAGGGAGTTTGACTAATTGAAAAAAAAAATTAATATCTCTCATACTCTCATCCTCCACAATATTAATCAGCCGGTAGACTGTGGCTTTCCACATTGTTACAGCAAACATTATGCATGTCAGGGCCAGTGATAAGCACCGCGTTGAACTCCACATGAAAAGCACTTGCAGAACAAAATGTCTCATTCTGCGTTTTGGTGATAGTTAAGACATTACATACTTCTGTGGTAATTAAAATGCACCTTAACTAGTCTGAAAAATACTTGATTTCTGTCACAAGTTTCACTGGGGTTGTTTTGTACAGCAAATAGCATTAAGAGCTCCTGCCCCATCACTTTATCACTGACACTGAATCACTGCAGTGTGTGTGTTTGTGGTGTGTGCGTCACAACACTGACTCAGTGACTACGGCCGGACAAATCACAAAGGTTATACACTTTCATTATTAGTGGTAAATGCATTCATTTTAACAGCACAAATGTTTTTTTACTTTTAATAATGCATTAAATAACATATACAAATAATAAATAATGACAATACTTACAATGCGTGGTTTAAATGGTGGCTTGACCTTCCTCTGCTCTAAAAGTACCCAGTCAATCTCTTTAAAGAACGGATGCACTTTAATAGCTTCCTCCAGTCCTTGGGATACCACACAACCCAACCGCTTACTGGGGCTTTTCGTCATGAACTAGAAATGGAAAGAACAAATTATTAAGGGGCAAAACACATAAGCTGTTTTTGGCCTTTTATGGTATCCATCCTGAAACCTCAAAGGATTTGTAAGCTTTAATTCATTGTACATCTCTAAAGCTGTTCATAAGTAGAAGGGTTCACGCTTTTGATGTTCCCAAAACACGGATATTCTGTTTCAGTGTCTCCACACTTGATGTACGAATGTCTACAAATACTGTTAAGATCACATTGTCAATGTTGATGCTTGAATGATGTAAGAATGCATCATGTGGAAGGATGGCCTAAGATGACCACAGTGCCAGTGAGACAGATCGTAGTGTGACACGACACTGTCCAAGACAAACACACTGCCTTTCCCACAAGGCTTAGCATACGGGCAGGGAACAGCCAAAGTAAATGTTAGACATGTGAAGGAAAAAGTTGACACACAAAGAACACAGAAAGTGTGCACACACTCATGTGCTTGGACACTATGATTGTAAAACAAGAAAGACTTAAGCAAACAAAACATGCAATGCAACATGAATTCAAGCAAGTCATGCATGCAAAGACACACAGAGAAACAAGTCACATAAATGTATGTGAGTGTTGAGCATTGACCGAAGATACACGGACAAATATGCATTCCCATAGGAAAGAAAAAAATCATAATTAAGATCTATTTATTATCTCAATTGTTTCTCCCAAACAAGAATAAAATTAAATTGAGAACTAATGCAGATTTTAACTTCTCTGAATTCTCTGTGCATAAAAAGACCCAAGTTATCTCACATCTATCTGGCCAGCAGCCATATCACCCTGTAGCTCAAGACTTGTTGCCTACAGAATCTAAGCAGGGTTGAGCCTGGTCAGTACCTGGATGGGAGATCTCCTGGGAAAACTAAGGTTGCTGCTGGAAGAGGTATTAGAGAGTCCAGCAGGGGATGCTCACCTTGTAGGTCCTAATGCCCCAGTATGTTGATGGGGAAAACTATACTGTAAAAAGGCACCATCCTTTGGATGAAACTGAGGTCCTGACTATCTGTGGTCATTAAAAATCCCAGGACACTGTGGCAGCGGGGGTGTGGTCAAGCGCCTGTCTGGGAGAGAAAAGCGGTAAGGGTGCTCACACCTGAGCTAAATTATGTCTAACACCTGTCTCTAATTTCAGTAGAGCGAGGAGAGCGGATAAAGAGCCAGCAGCCGTGTGTGTGTTATAAAAAACCAATTAAAAAGACTTACCTTGTGCCAGACCCCCTGTGTTCCTGTCCTCCTTGAGAAAGTCACTACACTGGTGCTGAAACCCGGGAAAAATTGATGATGGAATAGAGTCCTCCCAGCTGACGGAAGTCCTCCAGTCCCTCGCTACACTCCATCAGAGCCACCAACAATCCCTGCTTGAGCTCCGGCAAGACCAGGATCGTCGGTTCTTCGAGATCATGCGGGCTCAAGCAGAGGACCGGCACGCCATCCGGAGCCTCCTCAGCCAGGAGGCAGCCGCGACCCCGGACACCCGCGCCACATTGCCCCCACCCGCGTTACAGAAGATGGGGCCGGCAGATGATCCAGAGGCATTCATCGATCTGTTCGAACGATCGGCAGAAATTTGGGGGTGGCCCCAAGACCAATGGGCAGCCCGTCTAGTCCCTCTGTTGTCCGGGGAAGCACAGCTCGCGGCGCAACAGCTGCCGGCAACAAGCCTCCTGGCTTATCCTGATCTGAGGAGAGCCATCTTGCAACGGGTTGGTCGGAGTCCCGAAGAAAGTCGCCAGCTCTTCCGGGCCTTGAAGCTCGATAAATCCGACCGCCCGTTTGCGTTCGCCCAGCGGCTCCGTGATGCCTGTCGGAGGTGGCTGCTCGCGGGACCGCTGACGTCGAGGAGCTAGTCGATCAGGTGGTACTGGAGCAGTTTGTCCAGCGTTTGCCCCGAAGACGGCGGAGTGGGTCCAGTGCCACCGCCCGGCGTCGCTGGAGGAAGCCGTCCGACTCGCGGAGGACCACATGGCGGCGATTCCCAGGGCGGATGAGCCCTCTCTCTCTGTCTCCCCTTCCCCTGTGTCTTCCCCTGTTTTTTTTCCCTCCCCTCTTCCCTCTCGCTCTGCTCTCTCCCCAGGGTCCGTTCCTGCCCCCCGCAGGCGAGGAGCGTTTGTGAGACCAGCTTCCCGGCCTTGGGAACACCCGCCTAGCCCTTCCCCGTCCTTCAGCCGCTCTCCTCCTCAGGTGGGGGCACCCGCCAGCACGGGTGCGGCCGCGGCGCCTGGGCCGGTCTGCTGGAGGTGCGGAGACCCAGACCACTTCCGGGATCAGTGTCCGCTGATGGAAATAGGGGCAGTGGTGCGGGTCTCCGATGTTCAGCAGGCTGCCCCCGATCGGGCTGGAGCGTATCGGATTCGGTAAGAATCCAGGGGGTACATACCAAGCTTTGTTGGATACCGGCTGTAACCAGACCACCATCCACCAACGCTTGGTTCAACCCGGGCTCTGGGCTCAGCTAAACTGGTGGGGGTGAGGTGTGTGCATGGGGATATTCACAAGTATCCCGTGGTGACTCTGGCGATCAAATTCCGGGGAGAAAGACATAGTGTGGAGGCAGCGGTTAGTTCCCGCCTCACCCATCCGCTAATCTTGGGTACTGATTGGCCGAATTTTGGAAAATTATTGGAGGGGGTTTGTGCGGATGGGTCCTGCATGGAAGTAAAGGGATGTGTGATGTGCGATGCTTTGGCGGGGGAGGTGGAGCCGGGGCCGTCCTCGGTTGCTCCGAATGATGTGGGAAGGGCGAGGTTGTCGCTCCTCCTCTCCGGAATTCCGGAGGGGACTTCCCTTGGAGCAGTCGCGAGATGAAACCCTTAAGCACGCTTTTGACCAAGTGAGAGTAATCGATGGTCAACAACTCCGGCCGGGTGTCGCCGTTTCATATCCGTATTTTTCGCTTATTAAAGATCGCTTATACAGGGTGACGCAGGACGCCCAAACAAAGGAGGAAGTAACGCAATTATTGATTCCACGGAGCCGCCGGAAATGGTTTTCCAGGCGGCTCACTATAATCCCATGGCCGGTCACCTAGGGGAACGGAAAACACTTCTCCGTCTAATAGCCCGTTTCTATTGGCCGGGCATTGGCGGTGACGTCCGCAGGTGGTGTGCGGCGTGCCGTGAATGTCAGCCGGTAAACCCACCGGCCACCCCAAAAGCGCCATTGCGCCCTCTACCGTTAATCGAGGTCCCCTTCGAAAGAATTGGGATGGACCTCGTCGGGCCATTAGAACGGTCAGCACGCGGACATCGCCGTGTTAGTCCTAGTGGATTACGCGACGCGATATCCGGAAGCAGTGCCTCTGAGCAACATCTCCGCGACGTAGTGTTGCAGGGGCACTCTTCAAGATAATCTCCCGGTGGGGATTCCGAAAGAAATCCTCACCGATCAAGGCACGACTTTTATGTCACGAACACTTCGCGAACTTTACGAGCTCTTGGGCATCAAATCGATTCAGCACTAGCGTTTACCATCCTCAGACAGATGGCCTAGTGGAACGATTTAATAAAACGCTCAAGAACATGATTCAGTAAATTCAGTACACGATGACGCTTAGGAATTGGGATAAGTGGCTAGACCCCCTGTTGTTTGCAGTACGAGAGGTCCCGCAAGCCTCCACCGGGTTCTCCCGTTTGAGCTGCTGTACGGGCGACGCCCGCGGTGTCCTTGACGTCATCCGCGGCGTGGGAGGAGGGACCTTCTAACAGTAAAAATGAAATTCAGTTCGTTCTCGATCTTAGAGCAAAACTCCACACACTGGGGCAACTAACACAGGAGAATTTGCTCCAAGCTCAAGAACGCCAACGCCGGCTGTATGACAGGGGTGCTCGGCTACGGAATTTGCACCGGGAGATAAGGTACTCGTATTACTCCCAACATCGAGCTCTAAATTACTCGCCAAGTGGCAAGGACCCTTTGAGGTCACACGACGAGTGGGGATCTCGATTATGAGGTTAGACGTACCGATAGAGGGGCGCGCCAAATTTATCACCTCAACCTCCTGAAATTATGGAGGGAGGGCGGCCTCTGTGACGCTGGCCACGGTAGTTCCGGAGAGGGCGGAGCTCGGACCGGAGATAAACAAAAACTACAATCTCAACACTCCGGTTCCTTGTGGAGACCAACTCTCACCGCGGCAGCTCACAGAGGTTTCTGAATTACAAAAAGAATTTGCGGACGTGTTTTCCCTCTACCGGGCCGCACAAACATCATACAGCACCACATCGAGACCGAGCCGGGCGCGGTGGTGCGTTGCCGCCTCTATCGCTTACCCGAACATAAAAAGAAAATAGTACGGGAAGAATTAGATGCGATGCTTGATATGGGCGTAATAGAGGAATCCCACAGTGATTGGTCCAGCCCGGTTGTTCTTGTTCCCAAGAGTGATGGGTCTGTTCGATTCTGTGTGGATTACAGAAAAGTCAACGCGGTGTCTAAATTTGACGCGTACCCAATGCCCCGTGTTGATGAACTGCTCGATCGGTTAGGTACTGCTCGATTTTATTCGACCTTGGATTTAACGAAGGGTTATTGGCAGATCCCCTTGACACCAATGTCCCGTGAGAAAACAGCCTTCACTACGCCGTTTGGATTACACCAATTTGTGACGCTTCCTTTCGGTTTGTTTGGGGCACCAGCCACGTTTCAGCGACTCATGGATCAGATCCTCAGACCGCACACCGCGTACGCCGCTGCCTATTTAGATGATATTATCATTTACAGCAATGATTGGCAGCGGCACATGCAACATCTGAGGGCCGTCCTGAGATCGCTGCGGCGGCGGGGCTCACCGCAAACCCCAAGAAGTGCTTGCGGTTGGGCGTGTGGAGGTACGGTATCTGGGGTTCCACTTGGGTCATGGCCAGGTGCGTCCCCAAATTGATAAGACCGCTGGCGATTGCGACTTGCCCTAGACCTAAGACCAAAAAGGGGTGAGGCAGTTCCTGGGGCTGGCTGGCTATTACAGAAGATTTGTACCCAATTATTCGGACGTCACCAGCCCGCTGACTGACCTCACTAAAAAGGGGCTCCAGATCCGGTCCAATGGTCAGAGCAGTGCCAACAGGCGTTTACGCAGGTTAAAGCTGCACTTTGTGGGGGCCGCTTTTGCATGCACCTGACTTCTCTCTCCCCTTTGTATTGCAGACGGACGCTTCAGACAGAGGGCTGGGGGCCGTACTCGCGAGGTGGTGGAGGGAGAGGAGCCCGGTGCTGTACATTAGCCGGAAGCTCTCCTTAAGGGAGACTAAGTACAGCACCATAGAGAAGGAGTGTCTGGCCATCAAGTGGGCGGTCCTCACCCTCCGATACTACCTGCTGGGGCGGGCCTTCACCCTCTGCTCGGATCATGCCCCACTGCAGTGGCTCCACCGCATGAAAGATACTAACGCCCGGATCACCCGTTGGTATCTGGCCCTCCAGCCTTTTAAGTTCAAGGTGGTCCACAGACCGGGGTGCAGATGGCTGCCGCTGACTTCCTCTCCAGAAATGGGGGAGTGGTAGGCAGGTCGGATGACGCCTCGGCCTGAGTCGGGCGGTGGGGGTATGTGGCAGCGGGGGCGTGGTCAAGCGCCCGTCCGGGAGAGAAAAGCGGTAAGGGCGCTCACACCTGAGCTAAATTATGTCTAACACCTGTCTCTAATTTCAGTAGAGCGAGGAGAGCGGATAAAGAGCCAGCAGCCACAGAGCAGAGGGAGACGGACGTACAGCCACTCAGCGTTTCTGTGCTTACGTGTGTGTGTGTGCACATTATAAAAAAACAATTAAAAAGACTTACCTTGTGCCAGACCCCCTGTGTTCCTGTCCTCCTTGAGAAAGTCACTACAGACACTTCTTGAAAAGAGTAGGGGTTCCCCCCATTGTCCTTTATCAATCATGGCTTCCTAATAATCCCTAACCATTAATTGGCTCTATATCTCCACTCTCTTCTCTACACCAAAAGCTGGTGTGTGGTGAGCACACTGTGGCTGCCATTGCATCATCCAGATGGATGCTACACACTGGTGATGGTTGAGGATAGTCTGCTGTTCACTATGTAAAGCGCTTTGAGTGTTGTGTCAGAAAAGAACTATATAAATGTAACATTCATTCATTCGTCTTCTATAGGGTTTTAAAAGAGACCTAAACAATGTCTTTGATCAGCTTTTTCAAGATACCAACATCTGCAATAAAATGTCAAAATTAGTTCTTCAAAGACCAAATAATCTGAGCTATGCTGCCTTACAAAGCCAAATCTACGTAAATAATGAAACAGCTTCAAAGGTTTTTGATGGTTTCACTCTCACACTGTTTTTTCTAAATCAGAACGTAGTTGAGCCAAACCCCTCTATCACAGGATAGATCATAGTCTAAGAAAAACTAATTTGGTTATAACTCAATATTGATAACATGTGTAGTTACTGCATTTTTGCCTGTGCAGGGGAGTATACTATCCACATTCGTTTTACAGCTCTATACACTCTTAATGTATATTACATTTGTGTCTATATTTATTTTTTCTTAAGTCATTTTAGACAAGGTTGAAACTAAAATGAATGTCTCGTGAGCTATGAAAGAGAGCAATCTCTGAGCAATAACATTTTCCTCTGGGTTACAGCACATTTTCCTATGTACTTATTTAAGTTGTACTGTTAAAGGAAGAGCGACCCATCCAATAGTGGCCAGCTTACCCCCAAATCAGACCTCTGAGATACAAAAAGATCCATCAGGGAACACAAACAATCTGTTCCTTTCCCACAAGAAGTGTAATTTTTCCAAGCTCTAAACTATCTTTTGCTCGCTCTCTCTCTCTCTCTCTCTCACTCTCTCTCTCTCTCTCTCTCTCTCACACACACACACACAGTGGCATTCTGATTTGCTGCCAGCCTCTCCACTTAAACAAGCACAGCTACAGAATGCAACAGTAGGGTTCAGAGTAAAACTCCCTTACATTTTTTCCATAGATCATTTTATATTTAGCAATAACATTTATAAACCTTTCAAGAAAGACTTACAATGAGCTCAGAGGTTAAGCGATCATAAATGCTTCAGTCAAAGCCACAAGTCAGCATGATTTCAACTTCATTTAAAAAATGCTGAATTCTCTGTGAAGAACTACACTACCCATAATCCTAAAGAGAGATCCACCAATCAGAGAAGTTGCTGTTACCAGGGAAATTAAAATCATAGCAAATAAGCTCAGCAAGGACAACCCAAGCCCATGAAGCACTGCGAATGATGTAATCGATCAACTACTTATATATCTGTATATATCTGAATATTCAGGAATACTTTTAAAATATTTAGCATCTATATAACTAATAAATTACTTTAAGTCAATAGTTTTGTAATGTATCATAATTTTACGTTTTGATTATGTCTTTCGCAATGCTTCAATGCGAGAGTAGTTCAATCCCACATTCCCTCAGTATTTAAAGTTGCTGTAAGCGATTTTTATCATGGAAAGTTGTGCAAAAATTTTTCCTACTCCCTGAAAGATATGAATGAAATAAGTTTTGTAAGATATCTTGCCTGTATCTAGCTCTAGACTGTAAACAGCAATAAAATTATTGTCCATGCACCACGGACAATGACGCTTTCTGCCTGCCATTTACAGTGCCTTGCGAAAGTATTCGGCCCCCTTGAACTTTTCGACCTTTCGCCACATTTCAGGCTTCAAACATAAAGATATAAAACTGTAATTTTTTGTGAAGAATCAACAACAAGTGGGACACAATCATGAAGTGGAACGAAATTTATTGGATTTCAAACTTTTTTAACAAATAATTTTGGGCGTGCAAAATTATTCAGCCCCCTTAAGTTAATACTTTGTAGCGCCACCTTTTGCTGCGATTACAGCTGTAAGTCGCTTGGGGTATGTCTCTATCAGTTTTGCACATTGAGAGACTGAAATTTTTGCCCATTCCTCCTTGCAAAACAGCTTGAGCTCAGTGAGGTTGGATGGAGAGCGTTTGTGAACAGCAGTTTTCAGTTCTTTCCACAGATTCTCGATTGGATTCAGGTCTGGACTTTGACTTGGCCATTCTAACACCTGGATATGTTTATTTGTGAACCATTCCATTGTAGAATTTGCTTTATGTTTTGGATCATTGTCTTGTTGGAAGACAAATCTCCGTCCCAGTCTCAGGTCTTTTGCAGACTCCATCAGGTTTTCTTCCAGAATGGTCCTGTATTTGGCTCCATCCATCTTCCCATCAATTTTAACCATCTTCCCTGTCCCTGCTGAAGAAAAGCAGGCCCAAACCATGATGCTGCCACCACCATGTTTGACAGTGGGGATGGTGTGTTCAGGGTGATGAGCTGTGTTGCTTTTACGCCAAACATAACGTTTTGCATTGTTGCCCAAAAGTTCGATTTTGGTTTCATCTGACCAGAGCACCTTCTTCCACATGTTTGGTGTGTCTCCCAGGTGGCTTGTGGCAAACTTTAAACAACACTTTTTATGGATATCTTTAAGAAATGGCTTTCTTCTTGCCACTCTTCCATAAAGGCCAGATTTGTGCAGTATACGACTGATTGTTGTCCTATGGACAGAGTCTCCCACCTCAGCTGTAGATCTCTGCAGTTCATCCAGAGTGATCATGGGCCTCTTGGCTGCATCTCTGATCAGTCTTCTCCTTGTATGAGCTGAAAGTTTAGAGGGACGGCCGGGTCTTGGTAGATTTGCAGTGGTCTGATACTCCTTCCATTTCAATATTATCGCTTGCACAGTGCTCCTTGGGATGTTTAAAGCTTGGGAAATCTTTCTGTATCCAAATCCGGCTTTAAACTTCTCCACAACAGTATCTCGGACCTGCCTGGTGTGTTCCTTGTTCTTCATGATGCTCTCTGTGCTTTAAACGGACCTCTGAGACTATCACAGAGCAGGTGCATTTATACGGAGACTTGATTACACACAGGTGGATTCTATTTATCATCATTATTCATTTAGGTCAACATTGGATCATTCAGAGATCCTCACTGAACTTCTGGAGAGAGTTTGCTGCACTGAAAGTAAAGGGGCTGAATAATTTTGCACGCCCAATTTTTCAGTTTTTTATTTGTTAAAAAAGTTTGAAATATCCAATAAATTTCGTTCCACTTCATGATTGTGTCCCACTTGTTGTTGATTCTTCACAAAAAATTACAGTTTTATATCTTTATGTTTGAAGCCTGAAATGTGGCAAAAGGTCAAAAAGTTCAAGGGGGCCGAATATTTGCGCAAGGCACTGTATTTTGCACATTCTCATAGTATTGTAATCAGAGTGAATTATTGAGGCATAATGCATTTTTATGTCATTTTGTTCATAACAATTGTCAGTTGAGGGTGCTGTTTTGCTGTTTTTTTACAACCGTATCTGCTCTCAATAAAGCTTATTTTGGTGTCTTTGGAGTTTGGGGTTTTGGAAAGAGGGGGGCATGGCTAATCCAACAGCTCAGTCTCGGGGAAGTAGAACGGCTAAATTTGCCCCTTTAAGTACACAAGTTCTGTACATTTGTATTTTTTCTGAGCAAAGGTTAAGAGGTAACAAGATTGTATAAGACTTCGAAAAATTTGAAACAAGGCAGAAGAAAAACTTCCTGAGAATAAGAAATCAAGGAAGGTTAAATGAGACTGCTAAACTAAGTGATAAAACACTGAGTGATCCATGAGTAGATCTGAACATGTACCGCTTTAAGAATGCTGACAGCCTCTTTGCTGAGCCACACAGGATAAAGGACATCATCATGGAGAATGGACTCAAAAAGGTCGTCCTCATTATCTGCTTCAAACGGAGGCTGACCAGCCATCATCTCGTACAGCAGCACACCTAAAGCCCACCAGTCAACTGACGGCCCGTACTCAAGCTCCTGCAAGATCTGTACAAGAAAGATTGCAACAGAGAGAATGTAATTAAAATCTTACAACAAAAATAACTGAGAATATATTACTATCAGGCCCTGATAGTATGAGGATCCCTGAGGATCTGCAGACTTATTTTTCTTTAAAGAATTTTCTTCACTGATTCTCATGGAAAATCTGTAGAATGCATAAAAGGGTAACAGAGAAAAATGTTGATAATAGTACTACACTCTTTTTATTAGCAGAAAGCATAATCAAGTTTGAACCAATTCTGGTTTCCAGTCTCTTTTTTAAGCAAAAAAGCTTAAAAAAAAAAAACGTAATATAAACCTTGTGGAGGTGGGGGCATTGTAAAATGCAGATTTATAAATTGAGAGCGAGACCGGGAGATGATAGAGGTTAGGAGATACACCTGTAGGCAGATTTAATAACAGCTGTTCTGTGTTGCAGTGAGAGGTGACAGAGTGATAAAAGGGAGCTGAGAGCCACAGAGGAAGAGAGGAGTGATGCACGCTTGCAGTGTGTGTATATTACATTTATTTGTGAAAATTGACTTGTTAAATAAAGATGAGATAAAGGTAGAAATTTTTCTGGCTCATTTCACAAGAGAATTAAAGAACTTGTTACAGTGGTGCCAAAACCTGGGATATTTGAGGAAGCAGCGTCATCATGGAGTGCCTGCCATTAGCCAAAGTCATCAAAACTCTTACCGGCATCCACCAGACCCAACATCAAGCCCTCCTGGACTTAAGTGCGGAGCAGGAGCAGCATTTCCAGGTCCTGCTCCAAGCCAGGCAGAGGACCGACATGTATTGAGGAACTTGACGACCCAGGAGAGTACTCCATAGCCCATCCCCACATCACGCTCACATAGATGGGGCCACAACACCATCCAGAGGCCTTTATCGAGCTCTTTGAGCAGGCGGCTAAAGCATGGGGCTGGCCTATCACCCAGTGGGCAGCCCAATTGCTGCCCTTGCTGTCCGGGGAAGCCCAGCTCGCGGTCAACAATTTCCGGTCGAGAACATCATGGAGTATGTGGATCTAAAGTGGGCCATCTTGCAACGGGTCGGCTGTATCCCTGAACAACACAGGCAGCGCTTCCGTATGCTGTCATACAGTGAATGTTGTTTGTCTTCAATCAATAGTTCAGCAATGCCTGTCGGAGATGGCTGCTGGTAGAGGATTGCGACATTGAAGCTGTCATCGACCTCGTGGTACTGGAGCAATTTGTCATCTGGTTACCGAAAGGAATGGCTGAGTGGGTTCAGTGCCACCAACCGATATCGCTGACAGAGGCAATCCAACTAGTTAAGGACCATTTGGCAGTGTATCCGGGGGCCGGTGAGCCCCCTTTTCTTGCTTTCTCAACTCTCTCCTTTTGCCTTTCCCCTCCTCTTCCCCTTTTCATGTACCTGCACCCCAGAAATGGGGCTGCATTCCACCAAAGCCAGCACCACATTCTCTGGGTTTCCTTAACCAGCCAGCTTCCTCTCTGTTCTGTCACAGAAACCCTTAAGCATGCCTTCGACCAAGTGAGAGTAATCGATGGCTTACAATTTCAGCCGGTGATTACTCTCTCATACCCGTATTTTTCAATTATAAAAGAACGGTTGTATAGGGTGACGCAGGACACTCAGACAAAAGAAGATACAACCCAGTTGTTAGAACAAAAGAGTCATCAGGAAATGTTATTCCTGGCAGCTCATCATAATCCAATGGCAGGCCACTTAGGGCAAGAGAAAACCATCTCATGGCCCATTTCTACTGGCTGGGTATTTGTGGGGATGTTCGTAGGTGGTGTGCAACATACTGCAAATGTCAATTGGTGAATCCACCGGGCAACCCAAAAGGGCCATTGCACACCGCTGATTGTGATTCCCTTCTGACACTGAAAATCTCTTTAATCTCATAGAGAGATAACCAAAATCAATACCAAAATCTATCAACAGCTTTGTGGAGGAATTATACACAATTTCTGTTTTCAAATATTTTTATCAGTACTGTCAGTTAATAATTTTTTTTTTTACATTTTATAGCGATTAATTGCATACATTTTATAAGTTAATTGGGATAAATCACAGATTTTGAAAGTGCTGAAATTTAACACTATATATCCTTATTATCTTATAAAAATGCATTTATTTGAGGGAAGAAAATACACACAATATGTAACAATATAATACTAATTAACATTTTCCAAACAAAGCCTTCCACATAAAAAAAAATTCAAGTAACATTAAACATTTCCAAAAGTCTAATTGGGAGGTTGACTAATTGAAAGAACTAGCATCAAAGGTTGCAATTTCATTGCAATGGGCATTACATCTCTTAAAATCACACTCTCCACAATACTAATCAGCAAGCAGACCATGGCTATTTGTTTTGTTACCGCAATCGTGAGGCCACATTCATGATTCATGTCAGGGCATCAACGCCAGAGTCAAACGTCCCATCTGGACTTGTTTTCTATAATCGCAAAGGTTCAGCCTTTCACACCAGTGTTTATGCTGCTTTATGCTCAATTCACTGTAAATGCGTTAATGTAAAATTACGCGTTAATCTTTTTTAATTAATCGCATGCGTTAACTCCTTAATTCTGACAGCTCTAGTTTTTATTGAATTTTGAGTGCATATTGTGTAAACAATTGCCTTTTAGCTTTTATGTCCACATCTTAATTGTAAATTGCATTATCCTATATCACATATACAGTATATCATAATTTTATTGCACACCGGCCACCCCACTCAATACTGGCAATTGGCCGCTGGAATCTGTTAAAACCCTGCATTGATTAACCAACTAATGGCCACAAAACTAAATGGGAAAGACAAATGGACAATAATTAAAATGTCATCACCCTGATGGGTATTTAGGAGTAGGCAATGAGAATATGAATGGTTCATTGGACATTTGTGTCTTTGAGTGTGTGAAATACTGTACCTCAGGGGCAATATAATCTGGTGTGCCACAGAATGTTGTGGTCGTGATGCCATCCAGAATGCCCTCCTTACACATGCCAAAGTCTGCCAGCTTACAATGACCTTCTGCATCCAACAGAATGTTGTCTAGTTTCAAATCCCTGCAAAGAGAGAAAAAACAAACAAAGCTTATAGTTTTTAAAACAAAAACTCCTTCTCATTGGAAAAACCTTTTCAAGTTTCATGATCAGTGTCTCTCAGATTCAAAACTGATTTGGACTGGGCAAAATTGCAATTTTCAACATACAGTATATGTCAATATTTTTGTAAGTGTCATTTGCTCTGAAAAAACCTTAAAATATATATTTTTTTTTCAATCGTAGGAACTATCATTTCAACCCAACAGCCATTGTCGCCATGTAGACTTTATTCTTAAAGCACCATATTGAGTTTTGATTGTGAATGTAGACTGTAGACTTACTGTCTCAGCAATAGCATGCGCTGTATAAATCTACATGTAATTTTACACAACTCAATGTTTCATCGGCAGAATGATCAACAACACCGTAAACAACAATAAAACCCATTGAAGAGACTGTATGTCTATACCTCTCACAACCTCCTCGTCACTGCTGTCAAAAATGAAAGATGGCGCTACTGTGAATAAGTTTAATGCAGAAAGTAAAGTACATAATTTTGTTAAATATAATGAAGGCATGTTTTTCCACACAGTTTTTCTCTAAATCAAACTTACCAACCATTTAGCTGCTGAAGTACTGTAGAAATAAGACATAATTATAACATAAGTTTTACTGCCATCATATGTAAACCAATTTAATTAAATGTTTTTTTTTAAAACCTAATGGCCGAATAAAAAAAGTGCATTAAAATCATAGCAATGCTCACTATGTGAATATTCAGTGTGAATACAGGTGAAACTTGAAAAATTAGAATATCGTGCAAAAGTTCATTAATTTCAGTAATTCAACTTAAAAGGTGAAACTAATATATTATATAGACTCATTACAAGCAAAGTAAGATATTTCAAGCCTTTATTTGATATAATTTTTATGATTATGGCTTACAGCTTATGAAAACCCCAAATTCAGAATCTCAGAAAATTAGAATATTACATGAAATCAATAAAAAAAAGGATTTTAAATACAGAAATGTCGGCCCTCTGAAAAGTATAATCATGCATATGTACTCAGTACTTGGTTTGGGCCCCTTTTGCATTAATTACTGCCTCAATGCGGCGTGGCATGGATGCTATCAGCCTGTGGCACTGCTGAGGTGTTATGGAAGACCAAGATGCTTCAATAGCGGCCTTCGGCTCTTCTGCATTGTTTGGTCTCATGTCTCTCATCTTTCTCTTAGCAATGCCCCATAGATTCTCTATGGGGTTCAGGTCAGGCGAGTTTGCTGGCCAATCAAGCACAGTAATACCATGGTCATTGAACCAGGTTTTGGTACTTTTGGCAGTGTGGGCAGGTGCCAAGTCCTGCTGGAAAATGAAGTCAGCATCTCCATAAAGCTTGTCTGCTGAAGGAAGCATGAAGTGCTCTAAAATGTGCCGGTAGACGGCTGTGTTGACTCTGGACTTAATAAAGCACAGTGGACCAACACCAGCCGATGACATGGCTCCCCAAACCAACACAGACTGTGGAAACTTCACACTGGACTTCAAGCATCTTGGATTGTGTGCCTCTTCATTCTTCCTCCAGACTCTGGGACCTTGGTTTCCAAATGAGATGCAAAATTTGCTCTCATCAGAAAAGAGGACTTTGGACCACTGAGCAACAGACCAGTTCTTTTTTTCTTTAGCCCAGGTAAGACGTTTGACATTTGAAGCCCATGTCCAGGACCCGTCTGTGTGTGGTGGCTCTTGATGCAGTAACTCCAGCCTCAGTCCACTCCTTGTGAAGCTCCCCACACATTTGAATGGCCTTTTCCTGACAATCCTCTCCAGGCTACAGTCATCCCTGCTGCTTGTGCACCTTTTTCTTCCACACTTTTCCCTTCCACTTAACTTTCTATTAATGTGCTTTGATACAGCACTTTGAGAACATCCAACTTCTTTTGCAATTACCTTTTGAGGCTTTCCCTCCTTGTGGAGGGTGTCAATGATGGTTTTCTGCACAACTGTCAGGTCAGCAGTCTTCCCCATGATTGTGAATTCAACTGAACCAGACTGAGAGACCATTTAAAGGCTCAGGAACCCTTTGCAGGTGTTTAGCTGATTAGAGTGTGACACTTTGAGTCTACAATACTGAACCTTTTCACAATATTCTAATTTTCTGAGATTCTGAATTTGGGGTTTTCATAAGCTGTAAGCCATAATCACCAAAATTATATCAAATAAAGGCTTGAAATATCTTACTTTGCTTGTAATGAGTCTATATAATATATTAGTTTCACCTTTTAAGTTGAATTACTGAAATTAATGAACTTTTGCACGATATTCTAATTTTTCGAGTTTCACCTGTATGTATTTATTATTTCACCCTTATACAGTCATGCAAAGTTTTGTTTACTTTCATTTTGAGCCTCTTTACCTTAAATTTAACCAACAGGATAACCAGGGGCTGACTAATGGAGAGCGGATCAGGAAGTCCTGTCATAGAATATGAGCTGTACAGATTTATGAAGCTCAGTTGAGGGAGGAAAAAACACATTGAACACATCCTGAAATAGCTTATGCATGAATCAGGAGATTATGGTTGTCCTTATTCAAGAACTAAGAAATGCTTTTTTTAGCATCAGGTAAGTGAATCATTTACTCATCCCAGGACTGCTACACATATGCCTGATTAAAGTTTGATCAAGCGGACACTAATATCCTGATGCCAGGCTGTGCATGCAGACAGAGAGCAACAGATCAATTTATAACAAACGAAAGAAAGAAAGAATTTCCAGTATATGATCCACGACACCAAACGTTCTTTAAAATGAAAACATTAATTAAGGGGTCTTTTAATGCAGTGACTCCCAAATAGTGGTGTGCATACCACAGGGGGTATCCAAGCAGGTTTAATAGGAAAACTGAACAGAAATTTTTACTTCAAAATTCAGGGTTTTCAATAGATTAAAAAAGTAAATCATGAATAATCGCTGACACTTATCTCTTCTTCACAACAATACAACATCAGATTCAACTGCTCCCAGAACTGTCAAAACTTAAAGCTTAGGTGTTTCAAAAACTACTAGGTCTGTTTTTCACACACAATATTGATTGTTTCAAGTTTATCAATTGAATCGTTACAATAATGGCCATTTTAATAATGTTAATGATAATGCTAATTGATATCCAGTCACTGGCTTGAATCAAGAACCGGTCCTTTTTCAGAAATGGTTCCACTTTCTGAAAAGTAGGCTACTGGAGCCAGAGACTATTTAGCAGAGATGGGCCACTTCTATTCAAATGAATGGGAGAAATTGGAATGCCCAACAGTCAACAGATGCAGAAAGAAAGTCCCACCTTACAGGTAAAAGTACCAAAATCCATTTAGATACAAACATCTCCTGTCAAACATCTGGAGAATGCGCATGCGCATTAGCTATACAATCAATTTTGTGAAATCTGAGGTAATGAAACACAATTTATGATTCCAGTGTTGTAAGATTTTACAACTGATTTGAAATATGTTTTTTGATCATAATCTTGACCAACTGTTTTGGAGATTTCAGTCTTTCCCCATTTTAGTACATAGGAGCTGCACTGTATGCCGCTTGTTTACATAGAAAAATAGCTGTCCAGCCTGCCCAAGAGCATTCCAAAGATGGTCACCGAGTGGACTGACTTGCTAAAAAGACATTGCTGGAGCTCAGTGATTTTCACAACATTCTGATCTGTTAACGTTTCAATAATATCTGCATCCACCATTGGTATGAGGATTAGGCTATCAACGTCTTATTTTCTCTTGGCTGTGAACGTAAATCAGCAATCCACTTTTGAGCCCTGATTCTTTCTTGTGATTAAAAAGACTGTGCTAAAGGTGCTGTAAGTGACTTCTTCATGGAAAGGTATGCAAACAATGTTCAAACTCCCTTAAAGAAATTAATGAAATAAGTGTCCTGAGATATCTCACCAGTCTCTGTGACAGCTGTAGACTTTGTAAACAGCAAACAAATATGTGTCAGCTGATCGTGGACATTGACCCTTTTACCTGTCAATCATTTTGCTCGTTCTCAAAGTGTTGTATTTGAAGCTGATCATTGAGGCTATGATTCATAATGTTTGACAGATGAGGGCACTATTGTGCCACTGTTGAATTTGACAGCCACAGGAATAAACAATTCTGCTCTTTTGCTCGGTATTTGTCTCGAAATTATCTTTGAAGGGTGGGGTTGTGGAATGGGGGGTGTCAACAGCTCAGTCACGTGAAAGCTTCAGAACGCTAAAATCACTTAATGCACCCTCTTCATGGAATTTATGTTACTTTGCTAGACAAATGTGAATTTATAGTGAGACAATGAGGGTAGTGAGACAATAAGTACTGTTTTTCAAACATTGTTTTTCTAACTCAAAATCACTGAAAGAATTGTTAACACTAACCACTAAGGAACCAGAATCATTATGTGGAATCAGAATTGAAACTAGGTATGTGCATGAGTAATCGATTAATCGAATACTCATTCAACTTTAAATATTCAACTACTTAAAACACTACTCGAATATAGCAATTGGAGTTTACTTCATGAAACTGCTTCTCTAACCTAAATCTTGCTGTTACAACTCAGTGAATTGGTTGGTGTGGATGCATGACCTTGTTAAAGGAATAGTTTACCCAAAAATGTATTTAAAGAGATTATATTGCAAGAAGACTTCAATCTGTTTTTTTTTTTTTCATTTTTGAATCTAGATGTTGTTGTTTATGCATAGAGCTAATTGTTTCATAAGAATGACAGGTTCAATGTTGGAAGTTGAACTTAAATTCTAAATTACTAGTAACCAATTATTTGTTTTTTATGTGATAAGAAAATTCCCATCCTTAATTGAAACTGTAAAATTCCTAATGTTTCTTATCTCTAATAATATAACTTACAGGAACACATTTCTGGCCACATTTGGTGTTAATAAAGGGGTGCTGAAGCCCTACTAATGGGGCTGTGGGGGTGCATAAGATGTTTAAATGGGCCTGATCTAGTATTAAAGAGTGGGGAACAGCATGTATCCAGGCAGAGCATCTCTGTCTCTATTCATTTAACCAGCACAAGGTAAAGATAGACACAGTAAAAAAGAAAGGGAGAGAGAGAGAGAAGGAGTGAGAGAAAGATGATAAGGTGCCAGTGATGAAAGACAACAAGGAGATGGATGAAACCAGTTGGATTGGGGTTTGATGGTTGATTGCAAAAAGAATGTCAACATCACTTTGCAGGATGCCATTCAGTCAAAGGTGTTTTCATAAAACCATGCTCACGGAAAAGGGAGGGAAAGTCAGGAGGGAGGGGAGCATCGGATACTTACACAACTGTTCTCTTTCAGACAGACACCATGGTGCTCGGCACGTTGCTGTTTATCTGAAAAGTTGGAGCAAGAGTGTTCATTCTTCTGTCTTTCCCCACTGAATAAAATCAATCACTCTTTACTTTCAGAGGTGTGGACAAATGGTCTTGAAATGAATGTTGAGAAAATATGTGGTGAGAGACCCACTTTCCAAGTTTGAGATAAACTTCTTTATTAATGGTTTTATCCAAAATATCCAAGTTGAACAAGACTGATCTCACAGTGAAATCGGAAACATAATGTTGAAACAGTGGTCCATGCGGGAAGTGTTTTTAAACATAAGGGCTCTTGTGAGCTCCATTGCGAAATGCCCACAGAGGGGTTCTAAAAGTGAGCTATAAAGCAAGTAATATTTAGATTTAAAGGATGTAATAGTCGGAAGAATGCATATTTTATTTAATCTACCCAAAACCCCAACCCTAAACCTAAACATCAGTGGAGTAAAAATATTTTCTTAGAGGGAAAATTTAACCTCCGATTTGCGCTCATCACTGATTATGCGAACGCAATTTCTTCCTGGATTCAACGTGGGACAAGAACCCAGGTCTCCTATGCGGCTGATACAAAGCACTTCTGGGTGCACCAGAGAAAAAGATGCACTTGAACTGATGCAAAAATGTCTGATGTTAGATGCCACTAGAAACTACGCAATAATGGGGCCAATGTTATGATACTTGAACATTGGGCAGCAAAATTCCAACTTCCCGTGTGATTATGTTGGTTTAACTACACTACCAGTTTTCACGCAACCAATATCTCGAAGTATCCACCTGGAATACTTTTGAGCAGTATTGAATAAGCTTGCTTGCATGCTGGATGCTTTTAATACATTTTAAATACATTTTAATTGTGTGTATTCATACATGATTGTAAGCACAATTTATATGTGTCTACAAAGCTGAATTCAAGCATTTAAGCACAAGCATTTCAAACAAAAAGATTTTAAAGATCATGAGAAACAATAAATTCAGTGACACGTGTCCAAACTTTTGCCTTGTAGACTAGATGCACAGAAAGAGAGAGATAGGTATGGAAAGTTCATGAAATGTGAACGAGTGCTCTGTATTCTGCTCGGCCAACCTGCTTTTCTACATCAAAGGAAGTTCCAGAATTCATGGCTCAAGGTCCAAATTTATTGGCACCGACTGTCCAGTTGATAGCCCTTGCTCTCACTGGCCCGAGAGTGGAAAAGCGGCTAATCAGCACCTTTGTTCAGTAGCCAGGGCACTAACCAGGGAGTCTTCAATTTCTATGGAAATTTCCATTTCTTTTCAGTCATTAGAGGAAAAACGCAAGACCATAATTATGAAGTTCAAGCATTATTTTCTTTTTAAAAGACACATTGTTTGTAATATCTTTCATTCATAATGTGCATGAAAGAGAAACAATGTTTTAAATATTAGAGTTTTTAGAAGAAGATTAAAAGTACACTTTTTATATTACATTTTATATTATATTTAGTATATTTATTTCTTCATTTACTGTGTTCACGATACACTGATTCATGACATATGGAACGCAACAATGGATTAATATGGATCCGAGCTTAAAGTGGCAAATACATTTTGGCATTGTGATATCTTAATATAAAATATTGTGTTAGAGTCTCATTAAACTTTTTTGCACTATGAAAGTATCATTCCACAACACTGATCTTTGTAACGATTGTGTGGAAGGAGGAGAAGGCAGACTGGAGGTGTGGATCCAAAAGCGGTCTTTATTTGAAATAACACAAACACTGGGGAAAATAAAAGGTCCACGATGGGAAAAGGAAACTAAAAATGCTGGATAACATACAGGAGGAGTGCGGACAGCGACCATCCACGAAGGGTAGGGAAATCCTCGAACGGGCTGAGAGCTGGGAACAAGAGCAGCAGGGAGAGAGGTTAACACAGAACATGTAACGTCAACGATCGACAGCGGAAGGGGAAAACAGCGGGGTTTAAATGGACAGACACGGTGATAACAAAATGACGAACAGGTGCGGACAATAACACGCAGACAGGGCCGGAAACGACGGGAAGAAGGGAAGTGTAGTTTTCACAGAGACAGTGAAACACGGGCGGACAACAAGGAAGACATGACAGGGAGCGTGAACGGTAAAACAGAAAACACGGGCGGACAACAAGGGAGCGTGACATGGAAAGTGACTAGTGACGGGTGAAACAGAAAACACGGGGCGGACAACACGAAACACGGTGCAGACGACGCGAAACACAGTGCAGGTGACACGAAACCGTGACAATCTTACTAATCTTTAATTTCTTATATAATTATCCTTGTTATCATCTAAAAAAAAAAAAAAAATTATATATATATATATATATATATATATATATATATATATATATATATATATATAATGCTTTCTTTTTTTCTTACAGTTTGAACAGAAAGGCCACAGTAATAAAAAGTTTGAAAAGATTATCTGACAAGGAACATCAATATCCACAATTTAAAAATGATTTCAATGGTTTGAAAGGCATTTTAAATAAACATAAAAGCACAACAATAAGTTAACTTGTAAACAACATGAAAATCTTTAGGGTTTAACATTAGCTATAAAAACAGTACAAAATAATGAGATTAACTATTACATTATGCTACACAGCTCCTTTCATTTGAGAGAAAAGCACTGACATGTTAAGAACACAACAAGAAAGAAAAACAAGAGAGAGATGAGAGAAAGGCACACGGCAAGAGAGAGCAGAATCAATTTAGAGCATTTCCTGTGTTTTCAAGCGAATCTTGAAGAGTGATTTTTTCCATTACGTACACAGTAACCTCTGCAAGAAAACATTTGCTAAAACCGGAAACTGAAAAAATGCATTTTCTTCAAATGCACTCAAATGTTATTCCATTAACACACCCAGAAAAGTCACATACAGCAGGGCCCAAAAGTCTTGGACAATGAAATCTGGGATTTTTTAAACCGGACAATAAACATAGTGTGGTAGGGTTTTACAGAAAAGTTGTGATGCAAAATCAAGAAGCAGTTCAAATTTTAGGTTGCAAATTAAATGAAATTAAGGTCACAAATGACATCAAATCAGATATGTAATACTGACCATGTTAACTTATTTGTATAATAGGTCATATGTCCTTGCTTGTGTCCATTGAAGGAGCAGGATGTAAGATTCAGAAATCCTTGTTATTAATGACACCTGTGGCCATTAAGTGAACTGCAGCCAGCTACTTGCTGATCGTACTCGTATGATTGTTTTACTACAAACTTTGAGACTAAACCAAAACTACTTATCAGCTAACATAGCATACTGATACACACATATAAATGAACTATACAAGTTTACTGTTGCACTGTTATGTTGCTCTATTGTATTTTTTGTGTCATATGTATTTGCCTAAATTTATCCTGTATACCTGACTTTTAGTATAAAGAGAAAATCGTTGAAATTATTTGAAAGATATTAAGCAAGGTAGCTTGCAATCCGTCAGCGTTAGCAGGCAAGATCAAGTTAGCTATAGTTACTTCCTTATGGCAATATATTTCACATGATTTGCAGTTTTGTAAGCTTACCTGTCCAATAAGATGAACGCCAATTCAGAGTCGGTTTTGATCCCAAAAACTGAACAACGGTCCATCCAGGAATCAAATGCCCTGCCGATGTTCACTATAGTTTTCATTCGACCATGATCACGTTCCCGCTTAGCCAGGTGGGATTCGGTAAATAAATGTTTTTTGGTTTTTTTGCTTACTCTGTGTTTGTGTATGAGTCGGTGTTGTGCTGGGAGCCGGATGTTTGCTGGATTCCATCTCTAAGATAACGTTACCTAGTGTAGCAGTTTGTTGTCGCTGTTAAATAGTGGAAGAGAACCACTGAGGCAAGGTTCTCGGGAGCGAGCATAAACATCACATCCTTTGGATTTTCCCAGCAAAACCGGCCCGCTAAAATCAGTCTAAAGGCTTTAATAGGCAACCTAGGAAGTCCGGGAAGCTCTAATTTTTAAAGTTGCATTACAAGCCATTCACACATTGGCAAAAATAAATATTACATGAAAATTGTTACATACTGCAACGTTAAAGCACATACGCTGCTCTTTATATATATATATATATATATATATATATATATATATATATATATATATATACACCATATACCAACCACACTGTGTGATGAACACTCTCAATAATCACACATAAAGGAGACATGGGCAAGTTGTCACACGTTTTTACTGCACTGTATATTTCTCAGTGTGGGTTAATTTTTGAAAGTCCATCTTGGCTACAAACATTTAATGAATATTTAACATCCACTGTTATTGCTCAGGAAAAGTTAACTGAACACAATTTGAACCAATGGTGGGACATGATGTCATGTGTTTTATATCGATGACCATTGCCCTAGATGTTACCACATGAAGCAATATTTTTGGTTTTTGTCAGGTAACCTAAAAAATAACAACTTATTCAAATTAAAACCTGTATTTAATCTGACTGAATTTACCTTATAAATTAGGTAACACAAACAAAACATTTTATGGGTTAAATCAAGCAGAAATAGATCCTTAAGGTAACAATTGCAGGTTACCACTTTTATAGTGTAATCTCTTGACAATATATTTTGCTTTCAGTTTTGAGTTTCATACAAAGAGTTGTAACTGAGCTTCTTAGTCCATATATACTACATAAAGGAATTCATTTACAAAAGAGTGTATTTTATTATTTGGAAGTGATCCTGGATTTATGTAAACTGTATCAATGGCCTGATGGTGTTCCTTTGTAGGTGAAAGGCCACCGAGCGCACACAGATCTAACAAGCAGCTAACATGTTCAGTTAAAAAGCCTTTTGAGTCCCACTGACTATACGTCTTCTATATCCTGGCAAACATTGCTCTACAATACACTGCAAGAATAATCCCTGAAGAGACACATATATGCCACTTGCTCTATATGTCTATTTTTAGATGCACTGAATCCGAACAAACAACCAAACCAGCCACACCAAAAATCTACAGATAGGGAAAGTCAAGATTAAACATGCCCTCTTTAACCAGATCAAACTTCTGCGGTCGGGATCAAAAACTGCCACCATGTCTTTTTCCGATAGGGCTGCGAGTATTGAGGTTGAATAGGTTCACATGGGGGAAAAATGCGGTTCTGCCATGCGCTTGAAGCAGCTTGTGCTTCAACACGCAGAATGTGTTCTAACACGCAAGCTTCACCAGTCTCTTCTAATGTAGGGCTTTCAACCAGGGATGCCAAATAAAATAGAACAAGAAAATCATCTTGTCTGTCTTTATTGCCACACAACCAGAGCTGGTGCAAATTATTTCCAGGACTTGCACATGATGCTTCATAGAATGGTATTAATCTATTTTTGGCATGCTGCAATCTGAGTTAAGTATTCTGCATATGGGTATAATGGTAGCAGCTCATGGCTTACATTTTGCAGGGTTTGAACCAGAAGTCTTCTGGTTCTTTATCACTAAAACACACCAACCACACTGTGTGGTGAACACTCTCAATAATCACACATAAAGGAGACATGGGCAAATTGTCCCACTTTTTTTACTGCACTGTATATTTCTCAGTGTACAGTAGGTTCATTTTTGAAAGTCCATCTTGGCTACAACCATTTCATGAATATTTAACATCCACTGTTATTGCCCGGGAAAAGTTCATTGAACACAATTTGAACCAATGGTGGGACATGATGTCATGTATTTTATATATATGACCATTGCCCTAATGTACTGTATGCAAGTGTGGTTTGATTATGTTTGCTTGTTTACCCAACAGCTATGATGTGTAAACGGGTAGCCAATCAACTTGTGTACACTCTCTTTGCCTAATATTTAAATTTGCTCATTTTGCACGTAAGATGGTTTCTCTTATGATGCGTTCACATACAAAGCAAAGTGAGAGTTTCATGTGGCGCGATTACATAAAAAGTCAATGCACAGATGCGAATAGACGTGAATGAAACGAATGGCGTGACTCGAACACGCAAAATCGCTTCATTCGGTTCATTTTAATTTTCGCCAAAAAATCTGCATGCCGCATTGTCGTGAAAGACTATCAGCATTGAGATTGTCCGGATGTCACTGATTGTCATGTTCATTGTTTTCCTTTGTTCTTTTGTGTACTTTTATTTTGAAAATTCCTGTTCAGTTCTTAGTTTTGTCACATCCTGTTTTCCCTCCATGTTTTGTATCTGGGTTTTATTGGTTGATTACCTTGATTCAGTTCTTGTTTGTCATTGGTTTTAGTTAATTATCTCGTTATCCTGTTTCAGAGTTCTGTTTGTTGATTGGCCTTGTTACCCTTGTCCTTGTGTATTTAAACCCTGTTTGTTCCTTCATTCCCTTGTCGGTCGTTGAATGTTGTTGTACGTGAATGTTATGGTTGTTTCTCCTGCCTGTGGATGTTTTTCATGTTCATGTTGTTTTCCCCTCGTGGATATTTCTTTGTTCCTGTTTGTTTGCCCTCACTTTGATTTATAATAAAGAACCTGCTTTTGGATCCGCACCTCCTCGTCTGCCTTCACTCCTGCATTCGTTACACTGAAGTTGTTTGTTTCATGATAAATACATGTAGTGTGACAATACTTTACATTTAAAAATCATAAAAATGGTCATGATGTATTATTTTAATGCATGTAATGTGTTTACGTACAAGATATGTTCTGCCAAGAGCAAAATGAAAGTAAAATTATGTCTATGACTACCAGTAAATTCAAAGGGAAATTCTCTAAGGTATACTAGATTTGGGTCTACAGTTAATAAGGACAAAGGACATAAATCATACAACAAGGGGATTCATCAAGAGGGAAAAATCTATTACAGTTTATTTAAAATCAGTTATGTAGTCAGGTAAATAATATGGGGTTTCCTCATAGCTTTTGTAATCTATGATATATCCTGAAGAAAATATCATAAAAGTTTTAAAGTTTAGGACAGAATTTGCATGTCCCGCCCCCGGACATACGGGTATAAAGGCGGGGAAATGCGTCTGTTTCATTCAGAAATTTTCTTCGGAGCTGATGGTCGTGTATGCAGTGAGCTGCGAGTCACACACCTGTTCCTCTATCTCTGAGCGATTACTGCTGTTGGATCTATGGCGCACTTCAGCGGCTTTCCCCTTTCTCTGCACGGCAGTGCAGTTTGCCCCTGGGCGCTTCGACAGCGCAATACTAAAAGAGTGTTGTATAAAAGAGTGATTTTCTCTAAAAGAGTAATTCTCTCTAAAAGAGCAATACACAACAGCGTTGAACGTCCTTTTCAGGACGCGTCTTTGTAGCTCCTGGATGCGTGTACCCCTTTGTAGTTCCTGGATGCGTAAGAGTGCTCTCCGCTTCAGACGGCCACAGGCACTGTCTCGTGTGTCTGGGCTGCGATCACACCGAGGCAGCATTTGTGGATGGTTCATGTTCTCATTGCGAGAACATGACCATGGCAACGTTGTGGGCTTTCCTTCAACCAAAAGAACGCCACTCCAGCCGCCCCCCACGTCGCTCCTTCTTTCCACGGGATTGAGGACGACACGGCTGGCGATGGAGGCGAGCGGGCACAGTTTCGCCGGGTCGTACGTCCCAGCGAACCTCCCGCCCCCCGGCACGCTCGCTGACTTCCGTCCGGGCTCGAGGCAACAGCGGCTCGCCTCACAGCCAGCCTGCCTATCCTCTTGAGCCCCCCCGAGCTGGATGAGCTCGCCGCTGCATCGGAGAGCGGTTCGGCATCTGACGCGGAGGACTCGTCTGAGCTGCCACCTTCGGGCCAGCACACCCAGTCTGAGGTTGCCCGGGCCGCCACCAGCGTGGGGTTGGACTGGAACCCTCCGTTCTCCCCACAGCCGTCGTGGTAGGATGATTGGTTCCTGGGGTCCCTCCCAACCAAACCAGAGCCCTTCTACCAGGCAACTTTATGCCCTAAAGTGGTGCTTGTTCATGAATTGGTGTTCTTCTCGGGGCGAAGACCCACAAAGGTGCGCAGTCAGGTCAGTGCTCTCATTTCTGCAGTAGAGGTTGGAGGGGAGGCTGTCTCTGTTCACCTTGAAGGTGTATGTAGCTGCTATCACAGCCCACAACGACGCAGTAGACGGCAAGTCTTTGGGTAAGCACGACTTGATTATCAGGTTCCTAAGAGGCGCCCAGAGGTTAAATCCCTATCGGCCAAGCCTGTTCCCCTCCTGGGATCTCTCAGTTGTCCTCTCAGGCCTTCAAGAGACCCCCTTCGACTCAGGGCCCTCTCCTTGAAAACGGCCCTGCTGATCGCGCTCGCCTCCATCAAGAGGGTTGGGGACCTGCAAGCATTCTGTCAGCGACACTTGCCTGGAGTTCGGTCTGGCAGACACACATGTGATCCTAAGACCGCGGCCGGGCTACATGCCCAAGGTTCCTACCACGCCCTTCAGAGACGGAACGGTCTCCTTATGAGTGGATCCGTGTCTCCCATGGGCAGTTCCCGCCCCCCCGGTCCCCGTGTCTGTAGCAACTCCTCCCTCCGAAGAGGCGGGTCTAACACCGCGCCACTTCATACATGTGACCTAAAAGACAATGTGGTGTATTTCGCTACTTTTACCTCCCCCTCTCTGGGCGGGTGTGGTCTCCGCAGGGTCTTTTCACCCTGAAAGAATAGGAAACTGGGTAAGACCCCCTTCCCTTGTAATAAGGGTTCCGACGAATTTATGGGGCATTGGGGAAGGGTACGTGCAGTCTGATATAGCTGGGCGTTTTGGCACATCAAGTACCTACCCGCTCCTGTGTCAGCAGTACACGTACACGGCTCAGCGCATGGCATGATTTAAATTGGAAACCTAGTGTCGCTTCTTCGACACAACATCGAAGTGAGCGACAGAGGGGGAACATCTAGGTTACGGATGTAACCTCCGTTCCCCGATGGAGGGAACGAGACGTTGTGTCGACCGGCCACGTCGCTGAGCCGAGCCACTGTTGTGGCCGGACCATTTCCGGCTCCTCAGAAAAATCCTGAATGAAACAGACGCATTTCCCTGCATTTATACTCGTATGTTCAGGGGCGGGACATGCAAATTCTGTACGCCAACTTCTCATTGGCCTTTTTTCATAGATCAGAGGTATATTCGGCGCTCAAGAGAGACCCCCTGTGGCAGCGGGGGCGTGGTCAAGCGCCCGTCCGGGAGAGAGAAGCGGTAAGGGCGCTCACACCTGGGCCAAATTATGACTAACACCTGTCTCTAATTGCAGTAGAGTGAGGAGAGCGGTGAAAAAGCCAGCGGCCGCAGAGCAGAGGGAGTCGACCAGAACAAGCCAACCCACTGCGCTTGTGTTATTGTGTGTTGATTTTCTTATAATTGTTTGTGAGACAGACATTAAAAACCTTACCTTTTTTTTCCCTGGAACCTTCGTTTCCTGTCCTCCTTCCCGTGAGGGTTCTACACCCCCATTGTCGCTTTTTCGACACAACGTCTCGTTCCCTCCATCAGGGAACGGAGGTTACATCCGTAACCTAGACGCTTTCTTATCAGATTCAATGTTATGGAAAGAACCATCATAACAGAAAAATTCACAAATTATAAATGAAAATATTTATTTTTCTTAAAAAAGAAGCTAACATTTGAGACCCGAAACACTGTGCAACTGCAAGGACAAAAATAATACCTAGTATTTTATTTAAGATTGTATTTAAGGAAGGTTGAGAGTATGAAATAATTTCTGTTTCCAACATGTTCTGTGTTGAAACTATGCGTCTGTCATGTGTCAAATGAATGGAAGACTTGCACCCGAAGACCGACTCTGGAGTTGAACTAATAATTTCAAGTTCCTGTACAGAGCCTATGCGGCTGTCCGGTGTCAAATGAACAAAACACGGGAAAGGATTGTGTGTACGCGCCGCCACAACAAAATGAACAAATTCCACTCTGAGACTACTCATTCATATAAAATCATATAAAAGATTAGTTCAAAATGAACAAATCGTTCATGAATGACCCATCACTACATTCTCTGCAGCATGCATAGAGAGTTTTCTCTGAAAAATGCTATTAGGTTGGTAAATGCTCAGGTGGTTGCTGAGGCTTTTTCTTCTATTAGCTTGCACAGCAAGGTCTGCTTTGGCCTTGACACAAATAAGCATGTCTTTATCAAGGTAAGCCGTAGTCATACCAGGCACTGATATGCCATGTCACTAGTTAAATAAGCTCTGGTTTTTCCAAGCCCAGGTACACATTATGAGTCAGGTCACTAGCCATTTCAGCCAAGCAGACCCTGGCACACATAGAGATTTATTTAAATGTCATTATGTCATTCAGCCAAGGAGGCCAACACCTTGCCAGCATACATGGCTCTTCAGAGCAGCAGCAGACCACAAGTCAAGGTGGTAGATATGCTTGTTTGGGGGGTTGTGTTTTGTGTTATGCATTTGACAATTGTGCAGCAATATGTCATACATGCTTAATGCAGCATGTCTTGTGTTTCTCTAATTGTGCTGCAGCAACAGCGTTGCAGATATAGTCTGCAAAGAGCAGTGGTGTAGTCAGGGCCATATGCATATAGCAACTACAACATACAGGAGGGCAAAATAAAATGATCAATCATATTTTAATTAAACCCATATCAATAACAGATTTTGAAGCATTTACATATTTTATTACTATTCATATATTGTTCATGTTAAGATAAACGACTCACAGAATATGCATCATCTTATTTCCTGCTTTGTAATTAAAAATAAATAAATAATAATAAAAAACAAACACAAATTCTTGATAAATACCACTAATCTGAATAAACTATTAGTGGAAATCATCCCACTGGGGTATTTCTCAGAAACATGTTGAATACAGTGTTTTTCAGCTCATATATACCCAGATTACACAGTTTGCTTATGGCCCCAACTCCCAAAAAGTCCTCTGGCTACCCTTCCTCGCATGTGGTACATGTTTGAATGAATGATAGCAGTCAGGGAACACTATCCTCGTCAGAAGATCCCCTTCACCCCAGGTCAGATGAACAGGGACTTTTTGTAGGACTACATCACTGACCAAGACCAATATCCTATCAATATGTCATAACCAAATTAACATGCCAAATGATGTCACTTCTGCTTCTAACACAAAACCTTATAGTTACTGAGATGTAGTCCTTATGAAAATTTCCCCATGTGAAAACAAGCCCTGGTTTACCCTATACTCAATCTTGAACAATGCTCAATCTGTGCCACAATGGTTATCAGGTCCCTAAGGAAACATCGGTGTCCAAAACACCAAATTATTTTATGCTCCCCATTGCCAGTATGAAGTACCAGCACAATTTATGTTTCCTTTGTTTTTTCCTGTTATAGGTCAGAGCAAAGACACTTTATAATAAGATGGGGGCCCTAATCAATCAATCTCCCAGCATGCTTTGCTCTTAAAGTGACCATCAATGAGGACAACCACTTGTACAGCTTCTGATAGTCTAATCTTCCCATCTTTAGGTAATCATCAGCACTGGCGCCAGAGGTGAATTTGAGGTGTATGATTGGACGTTCATGCATGTGTGTGTGTTGCTATTCTTATTTCATACAATAAGCCATTCATATTGGCTTCAATCACATCCTGTCCGGTTTTCCCTTTTTTGCCAAAGAAACATCATGTCAGTGATCTTAATCATAAACTAGGGTCAGACGGCTGTGGTGGTACAGAGACATGAATGGAAGTCATGGCAGTCGTTCAAGTCCTTGTGTTCTTAAATAGAACTTTCAAATGAAGTCAATGACTGGCTGTATCAATAAAGGTCTGGCTTGTTTGTTATGCGTCACTCATAACTTGTGCAGCAATGAGTGATACCTCTCATAGCAACAGATCGAGAAGCTTCTGTTTGATTTGAATCAGTCAGTGTCATTTGGGCCTTGCACATAACACTGTTTGCTTCAGGGGTACAGTATATAGTTATGTTATTAAAACATCTACTTGAACATTGCTTGGGCATTGATATATGGTTGCTAAGGTGCTCTGAGTGGTTTTTAGCATGTTGCTATGTGGTTGCTAAGGTTTTATGGGTGGTTATGGGTTTGCTATGCATAGAAATGGCCCGGGTCCCTCCTTTAATGTAAGTCTAAGGGTTTTTCGTCCATTTGTCATCCACCAGACAAAATTCACAATCTGATCAATTAAAAAGTTATATTACACTTCTCCTCAACAAGCTGCACTGTTTGGACAAAATTCATGTCCGCAGCACAAATGTGTGGAATGAGTTACAGTATGTGCCAAAATGTAATATTTAGACCCCATTTCCACCTGATATTAATATGCATTTCGGGTGATATGATCACATGTGGTCAGCCCTAAATACAGATCTAAATGGGATCTAAACCATTTTATGATCGGCTCACAAATGTGGTAAAAAAACGCATGTGACTACATTACATTTGAGGTGTAAACACTAATCTGTCATGTATGTGTCCCGGCAGCAGTGAAGCGCCACCCCTCACCTGTTAATTAAACAAGAGTTTAAACTTTGCCATTTACGAGCGGCTTTAAAAAGAAACAACCATCCGATCTGAAAATTTCGGATACATACACAATCACGAGAACTTCACTGATCTTCTTGAGAGTGTCTGATATCAAAACAGACAAGAAGCACGAACACTTGAAGCTACTTTAATACAGGTAATTCACTAAAATAATGGATAATTCTGCTTGACATGTTGTGCTTGTGCTAAGATTAAATTTCAACTGCATCTGGAAGAAATAGCACAGTTTTTTTTTTTGTGTTTTCTTAGACTTTACTGACTTTATTGTGTTTTATTATCGTGCAGTAACACACTGGCATAGTGATTGATGTATGTTGTCTTGAAACAGAGACCCTCCAAGTCCGAACACAAGTGGTCACAGGAGACGCATTTGAGAGACCAGGTGTCTCGGAACAGCAACAGATCACCTGAAACACATCGTAATACCTCAAGGAAATGGGGCCTTAAAGGTTATTAGTTTGTTAAAATCCCTAACCAACTTTTAGCCTCTTTGGTTTTCAGTCATTTATCAGGTCACATCTTTTTTTGGCTGTATTGTTGGTGAATCTTGTTCCCTACGTCTTGTCATACAATTCTAGTATCTTGTTTCAAATTCAAAATAAAAGTTGCAGGTAAATGCATTCAACCTTTGTTTGTTAAACCGAAATTACGGTTTATCTGTTGAACATGACATGATGTAGGAGCCTCAAGAGCACAGCGTTCTGTTATATAAGGGGGAGAAAATTATAAACTCACTGTAATTAAAACCACTGGACCTCTACTTGACCTTTTCATCCGAAGTGTCCTATTTTCATAAGAAAACCCCATTTCCTTGGATCCAGGAAGACAGTCCTGGGGAGGAGGTACATTTAATTCAATACCACATTAAACTCCAAATGAGAGTCTTCCTGCCCAGGACCAACAAGAGCTTAGGTACAGGCCGAGAATGGGTGGGTGAGGAAACTCACAGGTCAATGGGTTCAATGAGGGCCAGAGGGGCGATTGAAAGAAGAGTTCATGATGACTTGATTTTTAAGTGTTGTAGACCCCTTCTGTATATTATAACTTTAAGATCATTACAATATACAAGGAGATGTACTTGCTATCAGTTGTATGATGAATGTACATTGAAATATATTGACAGTTGTACATCAAACCTATACATTTTACTGTCTATACATTAACCAGTAAGCCTGTAAATTTGTATGCATGAAGCCAGCACTGAAAAATCTAGCAATGGATACAAATTATCCCAAGCAAAACTGACCTTTCCAGCCCCAGAAGCACTGCCCGTTGTGTGTGGTTAATGACACACAATTGAGTGGGTAAACAAACTGTCTGGGAACGAATAAATCATTGCACATAGCTCATCAAAGTAAACAACCTGAGGTAAACAAGGCAGACAAGGGCTCCTGACTCTAGGCAAAATAGTTACTAAAGATACAAAACCCAAGTTTTTGTAATACAAACTCCATTTAATTAGCTTCAGACATAATCAGTGCAGGACTGCGTGACAGCTGGCTGAGAAAATAAATTATTTGGATGATGGATTAAACTTCAGGAAACACTTGGAATAGATGGTTGTTTTCAGTCCAAAACATTACTGACCAATCATATCTTAGCATCTTTCATATTACTTGACACATTTAGTCTCTTTTCTAATGTAAATCTCTGGATGTTTTATAAGGAAATTACAGAAAATATCCAGAAATACAGTAAAGTGTATGCTGTGTGCAAATGCACATGAATAACATCAGTAAGGACACCAACTTTTGCTCCAAGTTTAATTATAGTTAAATGGACATTTCACCCAAAAATGATAAATTCTCTCATCAATTACTCACCCCATGCTGTCTCAAACTCATACGACTTTCTTTTGCGGAAACACAAACAAAGATATTTTGATCTCGATATGATGAGTTCTTGTCCAAACATTTTAAGTAAATGGGGTCAAGCACCAACATGGACATAAATGCAGCATAGTAAATAAGGACTTAAAGAGCCTATACTATGCTAATTTACAGGTTCATAATTTTATTTTGGGGGTCTACTAGAATAGGTTTACATGATTTAATGTTCACATTATTTTTCTCTTACCGTACTTTTCTTTTTCCGATCTTCATACTCTGGCTGAAAAGCTCTGACTTAACTCCTGTCTCTTTAAAGCTCCACTTTCCAAAAAGCCAAGTCTGCTCTGATTGGTCAGCTGGCCTAGTCTGTTGTGATTGGTCACCTGCATAGAGCGCGTGTCAGAAATGAAATGGCACTTACCAAAACAGTGCTTCGTGAGCACCTCTGTAAACACTACTGTAACTATGGTAACAGTCAGTTTTTGCCATACCAATTCGAGCCAGAGCCTGAGTCTGATAATGAATAAAATAAATGAAAGTTTGGAAGAACAAGCTGATTGACCCGAACCACCTTCGCAAGCACGACTTGAGCAGGATATTTCACAGTGGTAAGTTTTAATTTTGTAGCTTTCTAACAAGTACACTTTTGATTATTGTGAACCTAACAAAGCTTCAAGTAAAAGACACGTAGTGCCTCTGAGTTAGTCATCTTTTACTGGAATGGGTGTAGCCAATCTTTTATTGGCCAAGATATGAACGGAGAACAGAGGCTTACTCCCGGTTGGACATTACCGGGTGTATTAGAGAGTTAGTGAGCAAGTTAGCCGTGGACTACCGATAGCGGCAGTAACATTACAGCTTGTAATTATAAAAGACTCTTGATATCGACCATTTTGTTGCACAGCTTTAGGTATAAGCCGACCCACAGCTGAACAGTAAACCCTTAGATGTAAAATTACCATTTGTAAAAATAAATCCATCTCCACACTAGATCAGTATTCATGATAGTAAGAAAAAATCAATCGGGATAATACGACACAGTTGTAGGTAAAAATGGGCCTGCAGATGATTAACAAAACTATTTCAACACAATAACATTAGCTAGCAGGTTAGCAGAGGCCTACATCTGTGCACTGGGTGTACACCAAACAATGAGGTTTTGCTTTCGCAGTGAAGGAAACAGCGTCTTCTCGACATGGCTACAACACTAACCCAACTCATCCTGGCCTCGGCTATGTTTGTTTGAGGGTAGGCCAAAGTAGCCCTTAGGCGGGCATTATGCAAATGTATTACATAGTGGTGTAGATACTTTAAGGAAGAAATGGCTGGACTACAAACAGCCCGTTTCTTGTAGTTCTTGAGCAGTGTTGTCTGTGGGAGAGAAGTACACCCTTCTGCGTGGACTTTGTGCTTTGTAACTTTGCAGACCCTTTTACATGCACAAAGAGCTGAAGAAAGTCATATGCATTTGAGACAGCATGAGGGTGAGTAAATTATGAGAGAATTATTATTTTTGGGTGAACTGTTTAAATAACTTTAGTTTCTTTATTAAAGTTTCTTTATTTATTGATTGATTCAGGTCATGGTAGAAGTGATAGTAACTAAACCATTTGAAGTACCATAGTGAGTAGTTCTGTTAACTTACACAAATGTTACCAGTTGTAATCGCTATTAAATTAGGCTTTTCCTTTTTCAGTTGTCTCTGATTAGCATTTTCCTTGATTCTGATTTGCAGAATCTTCATATTACTGAATAATTGCATTCCGCAATTTCTTTAAAGAAAAGCAGCAGATAAAAATGCTCTGCAATGTCACACTTCATTCCAGACCACAAAATAATAATACCCAATTACTTTTTGCCACTTTATGAGCACATTATACTGATAAATGCACTGTTCACGGCAATCTCCCATATATTCCAATGGGATGTTCTTTAAAGCTTGTCTGAGGGAGCAACAGTAACAAAGAGGGCGGAGTGTAGAGAAGGGTGAAATGCCATACAATGTTTTTCTGTACCTGTAAATGACACCATTCTGGTGCAGGAACATGAGGGCAGAGGTCACCTCAGCAGCGTAAAATCGGGAACGAGCTTCATCGAATTTACGTGACCGCTGAATCTGAAACATCAGGTCTCCACCGTTCACATACTCCATGATGAAGAACAGACGATCCTGAGGAGAACATAGAGAACAGTTTTATAAACTACATAAAAACATTTTCATGGTTTCATTAGAACAATTTCTTAGATGTATTCTTCACAGTAATGCTCGATTAAACAAACTGCAGAAATCTTTTGAAGTCTTTAGTAGTCCGCATGAAAGTAGGGATGACATTTTATTGATTTTTATATAGATTTGTATCAATAAGAAGGAAATTATCGATTCTGGTTCTGTTTCAGAATCCCCTTCACATTTCCAGTTCCCTAAAGATTACATCAACAATTATTTTAGCACTATTGAGGAAGCACCACCTAATAATTGGTCCTAACTATGTGCTAATTTCCAACCTTGATGTTTGCTTGATTTACAGCTGGACAAGATGAAAGTAATGAGTCAAAAAACAACTCTGACAGTGATTCATTGCACTGATTCAGACCACCAACTCATGAGTTCCCTTTGAGAGTCTTTGATTGATTAATTCAAAATAAGAGTAATTCGTTCACAAATTGGACTTCAACGCTTGCGCTGTACAGTATGTTTGTAGTTCTGTACAATCGGTGAGAGCAATGCAGTTGAAAGATTGCTTTGTCTATGTACAGTGCTGGGTGGATTACTTATGAATTTTAATCAGGTACTGATTACAAATTACATGAAAATGTGCAATCAGTAATGTAATCTCATAGATTACATTTTTGGGGTAATCTAATCCAATAACTTTTGGATTACTTTCAACCTAGTTCTATTTTATTTTAAATCACATGCGTTTGAGGAGGATGATCATTTTACCATAGAAGTACAAAGAGGAAGAAAATGCATTCCATTCTATATTACTTACAAAAAGAGCTCCTTATGACATTTTAAAAAGTGCATTAAACAATTAGAAAAAGTTAATCTGTGAGATTATTGCACTACAGGGTATGAATATGATGTTGATGTGAAAATTATCAGTGAATTATTAACAATTTATTGCTGTTGCCTTGTTAATATGTAATCGTGTAATCTATAAAAAAGAAACAATTACGAGTATTTAAAAATGTAATTTAATCAAATTACAAGAACTTGATATTTTTCGGATTACATGTAGTCTGTTACTACTCAGCACTGTCTATGTATTATTTATCTAACTTTCTCTCTCATCAAATTCAATTGGTGTGTCGCATGTGCGCATGCTCTCGCGTGAACATGGCAACGCAATTACGTCACACGCGCGTACTGCTGCTGACCGGAAGCGTAACAAGCGTTTAGTTTTTACAAGTGGAGTCGTATGGATGATAATTTGCTGACTGCCTTTTCTTTTTGGAGCTTCAAAAGGTTGTATCACCATCCACTTGCATTTTAAGGACCTACTGATATTTTTCTATTTATCTTCAAATATGTTTTGAAGAAGAACATACACACCTGGAATGGCATGAGGGTGAGTAAATGATAAAATAAATTTTTTTGGGTGAACAAACCCATTAATACCAGGTGGAAACGGGATCAATGGGTCTGCACCAGCTTACCTCAAATCATTCATGGAAAGCTACATTCCCAACAGAATGCTGTGGTCTGCAAATGAGTCACCACTCATTACCTTGTGGTAACAACACAAAGAGGCACCAAATTCCTTTCCTGGACTTCCGGCTTTATTGTATCTTGATGGCTAAGCAGACTCCCTCTCTGTCTTAAAAAAAAAAAAAAAACGGCTAAAGACAACTTTTTCCTGAGCAATTGACCATACAATAAAAATAACAATAAAAAAATAAAATAAAATAAAGTCTTGGCTAATACTTTTCTAATGCAATTGAAACTTTGTAATACAGCACTGCACCTGCCTCCTCTAAGATTTAAGAATCGCATATGTTGTATCTTAATTAAGTCGGACTTTGGATAAAAGTGTCTGCTATATGAATAAATGTAGGGAATGAAGTGCTATATAATAGGACACAGACAGTAAAATAACCGGAGAAGAACGACTTGACCCATTTGTTCTTTGCATGTACAATTTTGCCACTTGCGCCAGACTTGGCGTATGCTTATATACCAAAACTTTGTGGCCATGCCCATTGACTTTGCAAATATGATGTATCGCATAGTACTTTGGTTAGGCATAGTGCTCTTAAAATAGGGCCCAAAGTATTTTAGGATAGTTTTATGTCTGCATTCGCTGAAGAATGTAACTGTTCAAGAGGCATTAATATAACCAAACACTATGAACATAATTTGCTTCCAATTTTACTTAAAAAAGAAATTCCACATAAGGTCTTGGACATAAGGGTAATGCACTTTCAAAAGAAAATATGTTTTGATAGATGACAAAATTCAAATATTACACGGAACTGATTTCAAGAGACAAACATGGCTAAAAAAAGAATATAAATGTAGGAAAGTTAAAAGCCATTCAGCCATTCTCAGAACACATGAACCCGTTGCCCTGTTCCGCAGAATAGAACATAACTCATTATCTGCAGTGGGTCATGCACATGCTTTCAAAGAATCAAGATGTAGATCATACCCACACATACTGCAAGTCTAAAAATGTGACTTATGTACTAGTCAGCAGACGTACAGACTGGCTCAGGAAATATGCAGTATTGTTTTTGAAATCACTGAATAACCAGTAATTTATGTGCCCTGCAGAAATAGTTTAAATGTGTTTGGAACCAAGAAGAACTTGTTTCCCACAATAATTAAGGCATTTCAGTCATGGCAACTCTTTGAAAGGTTAATCATGTTAATGTGGGTATGACATATTGATAAGATATTGATAATGCTGCTGCTGCAGAGCAAGTACGTTGACTGGCTACTGCTAGAAAATACACATACATACAGTGTTAGTGTGTGAACATGCTGCTGCTACTGCACAGTAAGACAAGATGCAGCAAATAGACATGCTGCATCAAGCATGTGTTACATGTTACTGCACAATCCCCCAACAAGCAGGAAAGCTGCAAAATGCACAATACATAAACGCAAATTACATCCCCCAAACCCGGCAGATCTATCGCCAAGACTTATGTACAGCTGCTGCTCCAAAGAGCAGCATTTACATTTATTGAATTTAAATTATTATAACAGTTTCATTCTGCATTTTGAAAGACTGGTTGCAAATCAATAGATGTGTTATTTTATTCTATTGACAGAAATAGTTTTTACTTTCAAAAGTAAGAAATTAAAAACAAATTAAAACCAAATGCCCTTTCAGCTGGTCTACCCATTTACAACATGTTTTTTTTTCATGAACATCTACTTGTATTATACATTTGTTTAAAACCTGAATTAAACGTGACAACATCTTAATGCTCCAAGAGTCTATATGCTCTTTCACATAATGACTGTCCAAACAAACGTTTTCAATTGGAATATTACTGACTGTATCTTAATTACATGTATATCTACTTGTTATAAATTTGCTTAAAACTCTGCATGTTACAAATGAAACGTGATGACATCTAAATGCTCCAAGAGCCTGTATAATGCAAGCAATAAAACACAAATCCCAACCAACAAAACTCATCTTCCGTCTGACCTCTTATTAGATACTTTATTGTTAATGACAGTACAGCTGTTAACCACTTCACGATAGTACAGCAATTATGATTATATAACACATTGCACTGCAATAGTTTTAATAAAATTAATATTTGGTGAAGAAAAAACAAGATCTGTAAAGTTGTTAATTTAAATGTGATTCAAAGTCAAAGTCAAAGTCAGAGATATAAAAGAATTAACTTAAGATTAAATGCAAAAGCAAAAAATTCAGCAATATGGAATAAATTATGAAATACAAGTCCTCACTGCTAGTTCAGGATTTCTTCCTAAAGTTACTTCAGCATTTAATGTTGGTGGTCAAAACAGCTTTCTGTGCTTTAGTGGCGTCAGTTGTGCTGGTTTTATTAACTGCAATGGCTTCTGACACGTGATCTAAACATCATATTTCACTGGTCACGGCATTGCAAAGAAAAAAAATATTTTTACACACCGTAAAAAATTACATTATTTCGCTGTGCGAATGTTCGCCATGTGTAAATTGGCTTCACAGTAATCCAGTGTTTCAATCCAAAATGTTAATCATGGTGAGAAATTTGTGTTTGGTGTGAAAAGGCATTTATTCACAAAATACTGCATAAAATGCCTGATGTGTGCATACAAGGTGCTCACTCAAATTTTTGGCAGAAAAGCTGCTTAAAATGTTCTCAGGAAATATGCTTAAACGTTTCACAAAAAAGGTGCTCAACAAAATGTTGGTAGAAAAGATGCTCAAACAAGTTTAACAGAAATTTTGCTTAAATGTTTAGCAGAAAAGGTACTAAAAATAATAATAATAAAATAATAAAAAAGGTGCTTAATCAAAAAAAAATTTTTTTTTTTTTAACATAATAGGATCTTTTACTAAATGCATTGTACAACTTATTTATTTTTTTATTTATTATTATTTTTTATATATATATATATATATATATATATATATATATATATATATGGTAACTTTTAGCATCTGTCTTGGGACTGCAGACGAAAAATAGCCTTCTGGCTAATTCTGGCATATTGGCAGCAATGTTAATTAATATGCACTGTCCCTGTAATAATAAATAAATAAATAAAAGTTGCTCAAACAAAAAGTTGGCAGAAAATGTTGCTCCAAAAAATATTTAGCAGAAAAAATGCTCAAAACTAAATTTTTCGCAGAAAAGGTGCTTAAACTAAATTTGTCCCAAAGGTATTTACACTATATCCTAAAAAATTACCTCAATGAAAAGTTGAGGGACCCTTTAAAGGGATATCTCAGTTATTCGTTAATCCAAAAAAATCAACCTTGCCTAAATAATCACAGTATTTTGGACTTACTGTGAAAGATTTTTATAGAGATACTTTTTGTTTTAAATTGTTTGCGTGCAAAATGTGCTTCAAGTGGTAACATCTAACCAGGTTTATTTAATTAAAAAATGTTAGGTAAACTTAACTAACTTATTATTTTACAGTAAAAAAAAAGTATTTTTATGGGTTAAATCAAGTAGAGATATACCCCTGAGAGAACAATTGCAGGTTATACATTTTTTAATTTATTTGTTTTATTTTATTATTTTGCGTAGTTTCTCGGCATAATAGGCTGGTATTGAAAAAAAAAATCCCCTTCAAGCAATGTCTTTCTTTAGGGTGTGGAGGATAACACAATCTTTGCTACCTGTTTCTTGTATTATCAGTTTAGACAAGAATAAACACGGGACAAGTGTGAGTGATATTTTCAAGCTATACAGGCTCCATATAACTGCCGCACTTCTGTGATATGAATGATGATATTTTTGGTGATTTGAAATCATGAGCTCAACTTATCATGTAATTCGGCGGCAGTCTGCCTCGCCTTGTCCCTTCGCTGTGAAAGCGAATTTAAACAGGATGCTGAAATAGTTTGTTTAAAATGTGCCCAGAGTCACAGCAAAGGCCCACCCAATCAAATGCCAATAAACATTTCCTGCCTCTAATTAGAAATGTACAGATACTGGCATCCCCGCGCCATGCAAGAGAAAAGGTCTGATGGTAAGATAACCACCAAGACCCAACAAGCTACTCTGAACAGAGTATATCACCTGAGCCCCATCTGGGCTGCTCTACAGGTAATGTACACGTCACATAATGTGTACACACACACACACACACACACACACACACACACACACACACACACACACACACACACATACACAAACTTTAATCCGTTGTTATTGTTTTTTAAGAATAAACGTTAAAACTCTATATTACCTTAAGCAGGGGTTTTCAAAATTTAGAGGCCAAGGGACCCCCTCCAAAACTTTTCAGCAACCGAGGGACCCACAGATAAAAATATAGATTTTCTCTGTAACATTCTATAATATCTTTCATTAACAAACACAATTAGCATAATTATACATTAGATAATGCATACTTACATTCCATTAATAACATTAACCCTTTAAGCTCGGTTTGGCCCGCAATAAAAAATAACTGTCAAAGTCTTGACCAAAGCAAAATAGGTATCGTTTGAAAGCTTAGAAGCTCTACTTTACAATGCACTGTAGGCATTATGACCAAAACTGAACAAGTGATTTGAAATTGGCAGACAAATTAAAAGTGTTCTGTATTATCATTTATAAAAACAAATTGCACTGTACACATTTTTGCAATCAGTAAAAACATTGAACTGGTGGAATATCTATGTGTTAAATGTTATTGGAAAGCTCTCAAAGAGTAGAATACAACCAGCCTATTTGTTGTACTCACTGACAAAAATATAGCGAGTAATACAAATATAAAATAAAATAAGTATATTTCTTTGACAATTATGTTGGTGTTGCACAAAAAATAAATGGAACATAAAATATTACATACCATTATTTAAAGTAGATGATTATCTTTCAAATGCACATGTAATCGGTTGCATAGATCATTAGATAATCCACACAAAGCACAATATTACATAAGGCCACCAGGAGATGTCACATGTATATGACACACACTCAAAAGTCACTCATTCTGTGAAATCTCATTATTAAAACCATGTCTCCATGCAATGAAAACCTTTAGTCATTGTTGTGTTTGGATTTAAAAAAGTAATTCAAAGTGCTTTAAATAGGTATAATAAGGAAAAAAGAGAAAATAAAGATATATAAAAGTCACGAGTAAAATCATTTACACTGTAAAAAGTGGCACCTGCAATTGTTACCTTAAGGAGATTTTTCTACCTGATATAATCCATAAAATTACCTAATGTTACTTAATGTATTCAGGTTGATTCATTGATGTTACATATATTTTTGACTTGAAATAAACAAGTTATTTTACCACATGAAGCACTTTCTTTTTTTTTTGGATGAAAATTTTCTTCAGTGTGTGATTGATTAATTAAGCATTACTGTACATACTGTTTGTTAATAATGATTAATCAAAATGTTGCCCAATTGCTTAATTTAATATATTACAAATATATTTCTATATAAATTAATATTAAGTAATTTTAATAAGGTTGTTTTTGTTAACATTAGTTAACTACAACAGTTAAAATTAATGAACAATACTTTTAACACTTATTAATCTTAGTAAATGTCAATGTCCACATACTGTATACTAATACATTTTTTAAACAATTGTATTTTTATTAACATTAACCAAGATTAATAAATGCTGAAAAAATATATTGTTAATTGTTAGTTCATGATACCTATGCATTTACAGTACTAATGATAACAAATACAACCTTATTGTAAAGAGTTACCAATATTTGTTATTTTAGACATTTTATATCTCAGTTCATGTAATACATTCATGGACTCCCAAAGGTTCTGTGGACCCCCGTTTGAAAAGCTTAGCTAGTGTTGGCTGATGTTGTTGCCCACTTTTCTTCATAGTGTAAATAATTGCTGTTTTCTATGGAGAGATTAGAACACTACACACTAGTTTAAAAAATGCCAGCTTTGTGAAGCTGATAGCAACAGGAAATAATTATAATTTCAGTACATAGTATTTTGTGTGTGTGGGCCTGGACATTAGTCAGGAATGTTTATCCCTTAGTCCAAAGCTAAGGACGGACTCTGTCCATGTACTACATTTAGTGTGGTTGAAAAGGTTCAGACCACTAATGAAAATGCTTCTGTCGCATTCTCTTCTAATATAATTTCAGCAAAACAATTTGAGTAAAAGTACAGTATGTCTAAGTATTTGATATGCCCTCTTTTTGCATTAAGGTCAGCATGTACTTGAGCTTTACAAGTTTGTGAAAACCTGATGATCCTTCTTATCCAGCATGATTTAAGAATGTTCCAAAGACCACACTATGTAGGCCTATGCTTCTACAAACACACATGATTTGAACATCAATGTGTTGCGACATGCATTACACAAATGCACTAATGCACACACATACACACAGTCTTTTTGATTCACACACAGGAGGGAAACACTTATTGGCACCCAAGACACGGGTTCAATACCCACCTCAGCTGGTTTAAACGTTGTGACAGTTGTGCCGAGCTCTTTGATTTGTGCTTGATGAATGGCTTGATGCTTGACCCCGATCATTGCTCCTTGCAGCTATATTGTTTTACTGATTATATACTTTGCAAAAATTAAAAATATTTAATTAATTCTAACTTAAACCATTTATTTAAATATTACTTTTGGCAGGAATACATCTTTGGGTAAAACATGACATTTCATTTTAATAATGACCAGCCAATTATTAATTATTTGGTTATGATATCTTGTGCATTATTTACATCTACTTTTCTATTTGATGTTTATGATGTATTTGTTATTTGATATATTTGTATGTGTATTATTTGTTTATGACATAATTAATGTTTTGGATTTGATTTTTCAGGTTACAGACATTACTGTTCAGATTTTAAAAGTATCTCTGTTAATTAATTCAGTTGTAGTATTTGACTGTGTTTTTATATGGTTTCTAAAAATGTCCTCATGAAAGGTAGAAAAAAAATCACCTGCAAATATTTCACTTTAATACAAAATATGTTTCTGACACTGGTCATACTGCAGTTCAAGCCACTTTTAAATGCAAGGAATATTGCAGCATTTGCAAGAACAGTAATAAACACACAGTCTGCATTGGCAATTCTATTAGAAACTGTCCAACAGACTCAGTGAACTTGTCTTTGAAGTGGGGCAACTCATTACATTAAAATGCTACCAATAACTATAAACAGACACTTTCTCCTCTCAACAAGAAGCCGTCACTCTTCACGAGCGGAGAGTACTTCACGCTCATCATGTTTAACAGGAATTTCTTTTACTTTCTAGAAAGAGAACAACAACCATGGATTTGATGGATGTCTCTTTACACCGCTTATAAATCTCTTAATTCTCTCTCTCGCTCTTAATTGGCCAATTCCGACTCTTTTTCAGGTTTGATCATGCCACTATGTTTAATATAAAAAGCTGTTTGCAAACACACAGTTCTGTGAGGAATGTTTACACAGAGAAAAGCTTATTGTGCAGCAGAGCACTGGGAAAACAAGGCTTAGCGAGTAAATGTAAGTCAACACTACACCACAAGTTTAGCAGAGAGGCATGAGGTATTCTGGTGTCCCTACAGTACCATGGATGCAACCTGCAATACTACTGCATACAAAAATGAAAGCAATGGCATATTAGTTTAAATGTAACTAAAAAAGGAAGAGACAACATTTGATATCTGTATATCTGCTAAAGGTTACATTTGTCAACTTTAAAGAGAAGCGTAGCATATAGATGACCGTCAAGCTAACAGATGTGGAATAAAAGCCACAAAATTCCCCTTTAAGGGTGTACTCACACTAGTTAATCTGTTAATCTGACCGTCAAAGTCCAGTTTGTTTGATTAGTGTGATAACGTATGATGTAAATGATGCTACTGGGCAAAGGGTTCGCTTTGGTCTACAGCAGAGATGCAGTGTTTACTGGAAATTTGAGCAGATGAACATACAGGAACAACTGGACACAAAACACAAGAACTCCAAGATATTTGGTAAAATTTGCAACTATCTTCATGCTCTCTGGAGTGGTGGTGGTGTAGTGGGCTAAAGCACATAACTGCTAATCAGAAGGTCGTTGGTTTGATCCCCACAGCCACCACCATTGTGTCCTTGAGCAAGGCACTTAACTCCAGGTTGCTCCGGGGGGATTGTCCCTGTAATAAGTGCACTGTAAGTCGCTTTGGATAAAAACGTCTGCCAAATCCATAAATGTAAATGTCTGTAAAAACCTGCTTTTGTCGGGTAACCTAAAAATGTGCATCATGTGGTAACATCTAAACTAGCAGATTTTATTCAAGTCAAAAATCGAATTTAATCTGACTAGATTAACCTGGCAAATTGTGTTACATCAACAAAAATTATTTTTATAAGTACGGATCAAATAGAAATAGATCCTTGAGATACTGTTACAATTGTAGATTGCCATTTTTTTCAGTGTTTGTGTAGCTATGTGCAATCTTACAAGTCCTCTACTCTCTCTCTCTCTCTCTCTCTCTCTCTCTCTCTCTACCTCTGTATAAGTATCCATATGCACTCTGGCTGGTTGTATAATGTTATTTACATTGCTTAGCTGTAATTAGGAGGATAAGAGCTGTACTGTGATCCTGCGGCTGATTGCAGTCTGAAAATCACTATGAAACTTTGGTTCATTAGGAGTGAACATTCTAGGAACAACTTCTACGTTGATTTCATGGCTTCACCTCATGAATATGGCATCTCCTCTAAAACTTTAACATTAAGACATTTGGCAGACACTTCTTCCAAAGCAACAGTACATTTAAACTGAATATGTAATTCTTTATTTTTTAGGGGTGTGGGGAAATCAAATATAAATACAACAGGTTACAACAGTTAACATTGAATACCTTTGATCAGCACATGTTCCCTGGGAATTTAACCACCATGCTCGATGTGTAGAAGTGTTTAATTTGAACAGTGATGTACATTTTTATTTTTTTATTTATACTAGTTGTCTTGTAATGTTAACTACTGTGCTTTACTGATTGCAACAAGTTATTTTATTCAATTAATTTTTTTATAACAAAATTTAAATAATTACATTTATATTGTTTAATTATTATTATATATGTATTAATAAATAATTATTGAATTAATATTGTATTTTTTCTCCTTATTTTTAATGTTCATATTAATGCCATTCTTATACTGTATATATTATTATTTAATGTAACTTAGAGATAGTTCACCCAAAAAGGAAAATGATCTCATTATTTACTGACCCTCGTGCCATCCCTGATATGTATGACTTTCTTTTTTCTGAAAGAATATTTTAGAAGAATATTTCAGCTCTGTATGTCCATACAATGCAGAACTTTTAAGGTCGAAAAAGCACATAAAGGCAGCATAAAAGTAATGCAAATTAATCCAGTGGTTAGCTCCATATCTTCAGAAGTGATTTGATAGGTGTTGGTGATAAGCAGATCAATATTTCAGTCCTTTTTTGCAACAACAACAAAAAAACATTTTTCTTCTTTTGTTTTTGGTGATTCACATTCTTTGTGCATATCGCCACCTACTGGGTAGGGAGGAGAATTTATAGTAAAAAATAACTTAAATATTGATCTGTTTCACCCACACCTATAATATCACTTCTGAAGACATGGATTAAACCAAAGGAGTCTTATGGATTACTTTTATGCTGCCTTTATGTGATTTTTGGACCTTCAAATTTCTGGACACCATTCGTTTGTATTGTACGGACCAACAGAGCTGTAGGTGATAAGAGAACTTTCATTTGTGGGTGAACTGTCACTTTAAAATGTGCTTCATGCGGTAACATAAATTAGCTGGTTTGATTGAAGTTACAAATATTACTTAACATCACTGAATCAACCTGAATACAAGGTTAAGGGTTAGGATCAGGTAGAAAAAGCTCTTTGAGTAACAATTGCAGGTTACCACTTTTTACAGTGTAATGTATTTTACACTTGACTTTTATATGTATATTATGTTTCTTTTCATTTATTACACCAATTTAAAGCACTTTGAATGACCATTTAAATGTGATACAGTTTATACCCTACCAGTTAAAAGTTTGAACTCACTTCACAGAATGTAAGTGTGTGTGCAGATCTGTAATCTAGACAAAGGGTGGCTACCTTGAAAAAGCTCAAATATAAATTAAAATGGGTTAAGTTGATGACTTTACTATTATACTAAATTGTGGAAAATATTGTAGGTCTAATAAAATATGAGAAGGTGTAATAATTTCATTCTGCACAGAAAACAATGATTAAAAATCAGTATATTAGATTGTTACATAAGCAGAGAAGGACCTCCACACTGCTGATGCTGAGGCGGTTTTCGGGGGTGAGGGGCAGGACAGTTTAATTGCGGGGAGCAAGCCCGGGCAAGGGTGTCCTCAACAATGCCTGATGGCAAATTGGGCATTAAGGGAACATGAAATGGAGTGAGAAATGGAGCAGGTCAACAAGAGGTCAGCGTGCTATGCTACGTGTGAGTCAACAAAGAGCCGATGAGATAGAGAAAGAGCAAGAAAAAGACATGAAAGAAAAAGAACACACACCTGCAATCATTCACTGCAAGATCTGATTAAATGCAAAGCGCTGGAGACCAAAAGTGAGTAATCTGGGTGCAAAAACAAATCTGGGGATGAATGTGCAATGTTTATTTAATCTGCAAACATTTTGAAATTAAATTACGGATCATCAGGGGTGTAAAAAGTACTTTTATTGTAAAGAGTATAATTATACGTAAGTGAAAGTATGGATACTGAGTGAAAATATACCCAAATAAATGTATCTATCCAAAAAAATACTTGAGTCAGTGTAAAAAGTATTCACATTAAATTGTACTTAAGAATTTATAAAGCTAGCTAGAATGAAATTGGATGTTGTTAAATTCAACTGGCTTGTTAAATTACCTTTTTACTGTCTCTGACGACTGTCATATTTCTCCCCCAGTGGCATTCATATCCTGGTCATAAAATCACATTACAATATCAAAATATTTGCTAAATGATTTTCATGAGGCCTGTTGTACATAACACAGAAGTTTCCTGGTGGAAATAACAATAAGAGGTGCTAAAACAACAATGACTTTTATCCCCTTTCACTCAAATCACCAGTAAAATGGCAGATTATCAGTTCATAAACACTTAATTTTCACTATGTTCCTCACACAATGCTATCTTGTGACATATAAACACTTTTATTATAGCGCATGACTAATAACCAAGTACATTTAGAAGCTTGTTGAAGTGTGATCAAAATGTGCGGAAGCTCAACTCAATACAAAGGACCGGGGAAAAAGTTCTGAAGAGCATGCAAGTCAACACGTGAGCCCTAAGCGTGCTCACGTGTCGGCCATCTGACGGGTGAACATCCGTAAAGCCGCGGGTCCAGACGGCATTCCGGGCCGCGTCATCAGAGCGTGCGCAAACCAACTGGCTGGTGTTTTACGGACATTTTCAACCTGTCCCTATCCCTGTCTGTAGTCCCCACATGCTTCAAAACATCAACCATTGTGCCTGTATCGAAGCAAGCCAAAATCACTTGCCTAAATGACTGCCGTCCTGTTGCTCTGACCCCCATCATCAGCAAATGCTTTGAGAGGTTAATCAGAGATTACATCTGCTCTGTGCTGCCCACCTCTCTGAACCCATTGCAGTTTGCCTACCGCAACGACTGCTCCACTGATGATGCCATTGCATCTACACTACACACTGCTCTCTCCCACCAGGAAAAAATGAACACATATGTGAGAATGCTGTTTGTAGACAAAGCTCAGCATTTATATAACACCATAGTGCCCTCCAAGCTTGATGTGAAACTCCGGGCTCTGGGCTTAAACAGCTTGCTGTTCAGCTGGATCCTGGACTTCCTTTCAGGCAGACATCAGGTGGTTAGAATGGGCAGCAACATCTCCTCATCACTGACCCTCAACAGTGGAGCCCCGCAGGGCTGTGTTCTCAGCCCACTCCTGTATTCACTATACACACATGACTGTGTGGCAACACATAGCTCCAGTGCCATCATTAAGTTTGTTGACGATACGACGGTGGTAGGTCTGATCACTGACAATGATGAAAGAGCCTACAGAGAGGAGGTGCACACTCTGACACGCTGGTGTCAGTAGCACAACCTCTCCCTCAACGTCAGTAAGACCAAGGAGCTTGTAGTGGACTTCAGGAGGAAAGACAGAGAAAACAGCCCCATCACCATTAATAGAGCACCTGTAGAGAGAGTCAGCAGTTTCAAGTTCCTCGGTGTCCACATTACTGAGGAACTCACATGGTCCTCAGTACTGAGGCAGCTGTGAAGAAGGCTCACCAGCGCCTCTTCTTCCTGAGATGGCTGAGGAAGTTTGGAATGAACCACCACATCCTCACACGGTTCTACACCAGCACTATAGAGAGCATCCTGATTGGCTGCATCATCGCCTGGTACGGCAATAGCACCGCCCACAACCACAAAGCCCTGCAAAGGGTGGTGCGAACTGCCAGACACATCATCGGAGGTGAACTTCCCTCCCTCCAGAACATATATACAAGGCGGTGTGTGAAAAAAGCTTGGAGGATCATCAGAGACTCCAGCCACCCGAGTCATGGTCTGTTCTCACTGCTACCATCAGGCAGGCGGTATCGCAGCATCTGGACCCGCACCAGCCGACTACATGACAGCTTCTTCCCCCAAGCTATCAGACATTTGAACACTTGATCTCTCACGATCAATAATCAGCACTGCACTTTATTAATCTTATTATCTCACACTGGACTGTCATAATTATATTCTCCACAATACAAGTACTTTATATATATATTTTTATATACTCTTTATTTTTATTGTATGTGTATTCTATATTGTGTGTATTGTTTACAGTACATTGTATATTATTATTGTGCTGTGTAATTATATGTACATTTGATATGTAAATTGTGTTGTGTAAATATGTTGTTTGTTGTAATTGGTATATGTCTTGTCACTGTCATGACTGCTATGTTGCTCGGAACTGCACACAAGAATTTCACCCACTGTTGCACTTGGGTATATGGTCGTGTGACAATAAAGTGATTTGAAGTGTCAAAGAAGCACCACAAAATGAAGTGAATTTTGTTATTCAACTCACATTTGCTTTTTCTGACACTATCAATTAGGTTTAGGTTTAACGTTTAGCGTAGGGAGGTCAGTTTTGTTGATTAAGTCTCGACAGAGCATTAACCTTAAAAATGTTCAGGAGAATATTTCACTCAATTTTAGCACCACACAGTTGACATTCCACTTCGGGACTGCCCTGACACTTGTTATAATTTGTTTTCACAGTCACGCACTGTTCGTTGCATGGGAGAAGACACTCATGAATTGCGATGTCAGAGCACCCAGCCCCTTGAGATATAGAGAAAGATAAAATATAAATAAAAAGAAGCTTTGAAGAATGATTGTAATGTTGTTGGTTTTGTGAATTGTTTTCTGAGGTTTGCTCAACACACTCTCACGGCGAAATCATCAGGAATCGTACGACTTTTCTAAATTTGGCTAATTCATAAGATATCATGACTGGCGACCTGTCCAGGGTGTCCCCCGCCTTTCGCCCAATGTTAGCTGGGATAGGCTCCAGCCCCCCGCGACCCTGTACACAGGATAAGCGGTTGACGATGGATGGATGGATGGCATATGATATCATGTGACTGCATTCATTTGAATTCCTATGGCTTTCACTACAGCCAATGATGTCGTTGGACATTTTTTCCATCTTATACGCGACAATTACTTTCTTCTGTCCCACACAACAGCCTCCTATCATGTTTTCACACTCTACTGATTGGATAAGTTTAGATAAGGGGTTTAGGTAAGGGCATAATATTAATAAGTATGTCCTTAACGTCTCGTGCGCGGAACTCACGCTTAATTCCACAATAGACATCTGGGAATTTGCACGTGATGAAGTCGACCAACATCGTGCGAGACCATACGAAATTGCCAACTCGTAAAATATGTATGACTTTTCATGAGATCGGGTTGGGTTTGCTACCAAACCTTGCTGTTGAGCATATTCGATAAAATAAATTCAATAAGATTCATAATTAATATTTGCTCCGATTCCAGTATTTTTATTATCATTATCGTTGCTGGTTTACTATTTATTATTATAATTAATAGTTGCTTAACAACAGCAAAAATAATAATAATAATTCAGCAAATAGGAAATAGAAATATGATAAATATGATTTAAATATGAAGGCAAATGTAGAAATAAATGACACGTACATATTTATTTACAAAAGCCTTTTGTTTTTATACTGTAAATTAGCAACGATAATTTTTTACCTCATAACTGTCCAACAAAAAATGTCAGAGTTTCTCACTTGAAGCTCATAGTTTTGAATGAATACATCACATTCAGTCGGGCAGTCACACAAACATTTCAACGTATCCGAAGCTGAAATCAGATCCGAAATGTCGGGGGGAAAAAATCTGATCCGGATACAGTGAAAAGGCGGCTTCAATCCAGTAAGATGAAAGAAAAATATCTGCACAAATGTAATGAGTACTTTTCAAGTTGAAATAAAATAGTAAGGAGTAAAAAGTAAAACTAATTATTTGGAAATGTAATTAAGTAAAAATACAAGTATTCAGTATATAAGTGTTATTAATTGCTCACATCTGCTTTACAAGTGATGTATATTGCATAATATTCTTATCTGCTATATGTCAGTAATTCATATATTTTTAAGTATTCAGTTAAATTGTACTTGAGTAAAGTAAAAACCTCCCAAAATAATACTTAAGTATATTTACTCAATTAATTGACATCCATGCTGATGTTCTCTATGAATTTATGCATTGGCTAAATTGTCTTTAGATTTACATTTACATTACATTTATGCATTTGACAGATGCTTTTATCCAAAGCGACTTACAGTGCACTTATTACAGGGACAATCCCCCCGGAGCAACCTGGAGTTAAGTGCCTTGCTCAAGGGCCCAACAGTGACATCTTGGTGGTGCTGGGGCTTGAACCCCCAACCTTCTGGTCAGTAACCCTGAGCCTCAACCACTGAGCCACCACTGCCCACTTTAGATCTAACATACAAGTTAGATGTAGTCAATTTAGTCGTTATATGTAGCCATTATATAGTAAGTTTAAGCAAAATGGGGTAGCACAATATCTGGTCCAAATAGACCAAATATTTAGTGTGTATGTTTGAGTAACTATCTAAGAGAGGGTTGAAAGAAAACAAACAGCATATGGAATACACATCAGGCCTGATAAGAATCAGAAGCACATTAAGGCTAATGGCAACCACCTTTTTTGGTATAAAACAAATACAACAGAAAGTCACTCCAAAACAAGCAAACTCATTTTCAGAATATTACAGACACAGGATATCTGCTAATAATTATATTTCTAATCATGGTTTACAGACTACACCCTTTCCTGTATGGATTGCACTAAAAACATTTGTTTTATTTTAAGTAAATTAATTTCAATGTCTTAATCCTGGACCATAATTGACTATGATTTACGTTTGGAAAGTAATACTTCAAATGTTCTTTTTCTGTCCAGGGCTCTATAAGACTTTTGCATACTGGTATTCACTGTAAAAGTCAATTATAGTTCAGGAATAAGTTACTGAATATTACAAATTGAAAAAATATAAGTGTTTTTTTTTTTTGTGTGCAATCCATACAGGAAAGGGTGTAGTCTGTAAACCATGTTTAGAAATATAATTATTGGTAGATATTCAGATATTTGGTAGATATGGTAGTAATAAGGAGTTTTACTTTTTTGGATCGACTCTCTGTTGTGTTTTTAAAAAAAAAATTTGTAACAAAAAAAGATGATTGCCATTAGCCCTATATAATGTGCTTATAAAGTCGAAATAAAGTTTTGTGGTAATCAACATTAGGCCACAAATGCTGTCAATTGAGCTTAACTTGAACCTAGAATATTCCTTTAACTCTACAGATTTAATCATCATACAATGTATATGTAATTAATTGCTCACATCTGCTTTACAATTGATGAATATTGCATAATATTCTTATCTGCTATATGTCAGTAATTCATATATTTTTATGTGCTTATTAAGGTGGGAATGAACCTCTAGTTATGTTACGTAATTCCTGTGAATGGAGTTTTCTCCATATGAACAGCACTTTGTAGATATTTATTTGATCAGATTTTACATACCATTCCAAAAATGTGTTTTGGACAATACAGTGGCCTTGAAGTCAAAAAGGTTGACAACCACTGACAGCAATCATTTGGAATAATATAAAGGTGAGTAAATTATGACAGAATTCTCAATTTTGTGTGAATTACTCCTTTAAATCTTATGGCAGTGTGTATTTTTTATTTAGTTTAGACTAAATTATTTTCTTATTGTCATGCTCGATAGAGCTTAAATTGTATTGCAATGTGAAACAATCCTTTGAATATTATTTTTAGTAAAAGTGTCTATAATTTTAGAGATGTGACCTAGAGGTTAGTCAATGTTCTCTGACATGTTGAGACATGGTCCTCATGCAGATGGTACAAGTACAAAACCACTTCATCACATTTCCTGATCACATTCTCACATCATTTCCTGTCATCTTTATACTCTCCTTATAAATAAGACAGTTGAAATGGTGATTTAATAATGCCACTATCAGTAAAAGTGGCTAGCCATCATCATTTTCCTTTTTAAAGTTGGAGAAGGACAAGAAGATCTTTTAAGATCATCATGTCCTTCTCCACCCTTTATACCTTCTCACATCCTCTACTGGCTCTCCTCGTGTTACTCCACCATTTCCACACTCCTCTCAAGCCCCTCCTCTTGCCCACCTCCTCCCACCCGTGTTCGTTCTGTAAGGACACAATGTTCTTTTTGCTTGTTTGGGGAAACTGCAGAAGTAAATAAATTAGAGGAATGAAGGATGCCGTCATGATGGCTGACTCCAGGTTTTAGAGGAGGAAAATAAACATGTCCATGTGAGGTTTGGCCTGGCACAGGCTGCTGTTCTCAAACAGTCAGCTCTAACTAAAACAATTATCACACCAGCAGACTGAGAGAGACTAACCGAGAATTAGACTGGTTGACCTTAAGGTTGAGTTTATCTGATTGAGCTTATTATAGACCATTGAAGAGCTGTTCCTGTCAAACAGGTGCTGTCCCTTGTGTCAGGGAACACTTATGTAGGCATACATTCAGTACAACCTGTTCCTTACCCAAACACAAAGAGAACCTGAGTATGTGTGTGTGTGTGTATGTGTATGTGTGTGTGTTTATTTCTTTATATGTGTATAACTGCAAGTCTCTGAAAATCCAGTAGCAGGGAGTCTTTAGTTCCGGTCCTCTAATCTAATTGGAGAAGAGGTGTTCCAATAGTGCTGATATTTAGTATAACAGCACTGGGACAATTTAATTTAATCCAATTACAAAGTAAATAGTTACTGTAATCAAATTACTTTGTCAAATTTTTTTTATACTTGTATACTTATATTACAGTAACTGACTGTAACATAAGCTTATTTATAATATCTTATTTATGTAGAATGCATGAATTATGGCCCTGTAACGACTCATTGTGAAGAAGAAATGTGAGTTGCTGAATGTATGACTTGTGTGTAAAAATGAACAAGAAAGAAATATAGACATTATTTTGAATGTGTTGAGCGGAATATTGTTTTAGAAAGTAACTTAAAATTAATTATTAGTGAGATTACTTTTTCTATTAGGTAATTATTAAAGTAATCTGATTACAATTTTAATAGAAATAATTACTATTTAAGTAACTCACACAACACTGCTTGCATTGGTACTTTAATTCACCAAAGTGGCATTCAACTGATCACAAACTATAGTCAGGACATTACTGATGTAATTATGCAAGACTGGCATGTTTTAATGTGAATAAAATAAACACTTTTCTCTAGAAACTAGTCAGTCAATCATTGTTTTGAGGAATGAAGGCTATACAATGCTTGAAATTGCCAAAAAAAAAAAAATACTGTAGAATTCATAAAACAGTGTACCCTACAGTCTTCAACGACAAAGAACAGCTGGCTCTAACAAGGACAGAATAGGGATAAGTACATCAGAGTCTCTAGTTTGAGAAATAGATGTCTCACATGTCCTCGCTGACAGTTTCATTGAATTCTACTCACTCAACACCAGTTTCATGTACAACAGTAAAGAGAAGACTCAGGATTGCAGGCCTTATGGGAAGAATTGCAAAGAAAAAGCCATTTTTGAAACAGAAATACAAAAAGTAAAGGTTAGAGTGGGCAAAGAAATACAGACATTGGATAACAGATAATTGGAAAAGAGTGTTATGGATCTTAACCACATTGAGCTTTTGTGGGATCAGCTAGACTGTAAAGTGCACGAGAAGTGCCCGACTCATCTATGGCAAGTGCTACAGGAAGTGTGAGGTGAAATGTCACCTGAGTATCTGGACAAACTGACAGCTAGAATGCCAAGATCTGCAAAGTTGTCATTGCTGCATGTGGGAGTTTTTGATGAGAACTCTTTTTTTAACAAATTTCTTTCAAATTGTAATAGTAATTGTTCACGTTATTAATGTCCTGACTATATATTGTGATCAGCTGAATGCCACTTTGGTGAATAAAAGTACCTATTTCTTTCAATAAGAGCAAAATCTGTACATTATTCCAAACTTTTGGCCACCAGTGTGTGTGTGTGTGTGTGTGTGTGTGTGTGTGTGTGTGTGTGTGTGTGTGTGTATATATATATATATATATATATATATATATATATATATTTAAGCAATATCACATGAGCAAGAGTGCGATATGGCCTTACATCAGCACCGCTGTGATTCAGCTGCAGGCACGAGGCCGCAGGATGATATTGCTTATATAAAACAGTTCAATGAACAAGTACATTTTTACAAATTAGGAAAAACTGAGTACAGTCATAAAAAATGCATTTATGCATGTAGATGTTTGTGTGTGAGAGAGAGAGAGAGAGAGAGAGAGAGAGAGAGAGAGAGAGAGAGCATGTGCCATCACCTGTTTCCACACCCTAGTATAGATGCTGTCAGCTTTCTGAAGATCAGGAATGTGACATTTGTGCAATCGGTTTTCTATCGCTCATTTGCACGTCACGTCAATGATATTATGTCACAGTGTGGGACTTTGGTTTTTTTTGTGAGCTAGGCAGGCTACTTACTACCTGGGAAGTTCTCCCACTCAGAAGTACGAGATGGGGAGGGGGTGGGGATAGTTCAGGCCTAACCACTGGAAGCCCGAGGTAGGGTGAGCGGGGGAATCTATCAAATAGCGAACCTCTAAATTTGTACAGTACTAATGAAAATAAGTCACACTACAAAACGTTACAAAATAATTCATTCATAATACTGTGAATATATAGATTCACAGACATATTGTTGCATTTTTTTCTGGTTTGTGTGAAATCGTTAAAAGTAATATAAAACCAGACAGTCGCCCAGGGCGCCATACAAGCTAGAACCGCCACTGATGATTGTTGTATGTAAACAACTGATGTGGATTCACTTCACGTCATCTAACTGGCTCATAATACAAAAAATTATCTTTTGCCCTCACCTGCTGGTTAACATATGTAATGTAAAAAAAAAAACCACACATATGCACTGCTCTTAAACTTTAATTTAGAACCACAGGAATACAAGCAGAGTGATACACACAGTGAAGCGTTTGCGTGCTGATGGTGTCAGACCATCAGTGCTCATGGGACGTCTCTCGTCCAATAAGATTTGAGGACCAGAACTAACTGTTTTATATATATATTTTATAATTTAATTAAAGGTTTTATTTTGGTCTTATTTTTGTTCATTTGATTTATCATTCATCAACATTATTTTCATTATATTTATACTATCATATTATATTGATTTATGTAGTGATTTTTATAATTCTTTTAAGAATTAAAAGAGATTGGAAATGTAAAAGTGTATAACTTTTTGATTTGTTATTTTCTGTTTAGAGGTACAGATGTTAGCAAATGGGTTAAGCAATTTAGTTTTGGTATTCCATTTTATTTTTCTAAATTCAGCTGTTCTGTTTTTAATTGCTGTTTCTTGTCATCAGTGCAGTAACCATAACCTCTATACACAATTTTAAGCATTCTAGCATTGTCTAAAATCTGAATGTGCTTCTGATGAGAGCTGACCTGTTTTTGCTTTTATTTCCCCATGTCATAATCTTTACAGATAAAGAGCTACATTGTCAGATCTCTGTAATGAACCAAATGAGCATAAAAGCTGAAGTCAAAATGCTTTACTGGTACATGTAACTATGTAATATTACACCACCACCTAGTGGCAGTAGACAACAACACCATTTCTATTAAAGGACATTATTGGCATTTGGTAACTGGTATGACTTTTTTGTGTCCAATTATTATCCTTCAAGTATGTAATCAGGCCAAGCCTGTCCTGGAGCAGAAAAAAAGAAAGCTCTATATATTAAATTGCATTCCTGGCAGTAGTGCGAGTTCTTACCTTAGTCTGAAAGCAGCAGAAGAGTTGAGTAAGGTATGGGTGTTTTCTGGCCAATGCTAGAATACGTTTCTCAGTCAAAGTGCAGTCCACATCATCATCCTGCAGGATGACATCTTTCTTCAACACCTTCACAGCATAAACCTCATCTGTGCCTCTCAACTCAGCCAGCAGCACCTGTACACACAACACAAACACTACACTCAGACTCCTAGGTCCTTACCAGACAACAAACTATATCCACTCTGATGACTGGAAATTATTTTTTTCTTTTAATTTTGCAATTAATATATACACTCACCTAAAGGATTATTAGGAACACCTGTTCAATTTCTCATTAATGCAATTATCTTATCAACCAATCACATGGCAGTTGCTTCAATGCATTTAGGGGTGTGGTCCTGGTCAAGACAATCTCCTGAACTCCAAACTGAATGTCAGAATGGGAAAGAAAGGTGATTTAAGCAATTTTGAGCGTGGCTTGGTTGTTGGTGCCAGACGGGCCGGTCTGACTAGTTCACAATCTGCTCAGTTACTGGGATTTTCACGCACAACCATTTCTAGGGTTTACAAAGAATGGTGTGAAAAGGGAAAAACATCCAGTATGCGGCAGTCCTGTGGGCAAAAATGCCTTGTTGATGCTAGAGGTCAGAGGAGAATGGGCCGACTGATTCAAGCTGATAGAAGAGCAACTTTGCCTGAAATAACCACTCGTTACAACCGAGGTATGCAGCAAAGCATTTGTGAAGCCACAACACGCACAACCTTGAGGTGGATGGGCTACAACAGCAGAAGACCCCACCGGGTACAAATCTCCATCAACTGCAAGATGCTATCCTATCAATATGGGTCAACATTTCTAAAGAATGCTTTCAGCACCTTGTTGAATCAATACCACGTAGAATTAAGGCAGTTCTGAAGGCGAAAGGGGGTCAAACACAGTATCAGTATGGTGTTCCTAATAATCATTTAGGTGAGTGTATATATATATATATATCAATACGTTTCAATACGTTTTGCAGTTAAAACCCCATAGATGTGTTCGGGCTGAATTAATTTTTAATTAATCAATTAATAATAAGGGTTGGGATTTTAGAAGAAACTAGAATTTTTGAGGAATGTCAAAGCAGTTCTGCCTTGCAAACACTGTAAACTTTCGATTTACTGTACACCCAATCTAGACTAAAAGTGAGCGATCTCTTTTTAATTGACAAGACTGTCCACATTTCAAGTGCACAACGCTGCTAGAACTGCAATGTAAACAGCTTTGTTAAATATAATTTGAGAGTTGTCAAAACACACCATTTGCTTTGTAGATTGGTTGTTAAATAATCAGATGTAAGTGTTATTTGTGTGCTTAAAACAGAAGATTGAATTTCAAAGAGCTCCACCTTCCCGAAGCTGCCTTTCCCGAGCACTTTGATGAAGGAGAAGTCTTCCAGGTTCATCCGTTTGACATGGACCATCTTCACCTCTTCATTCTCTCCTCCCTCATATCTCTCCTCTGACACACTTTCAGTCAGAGAGGAAGATAGGGCTGTCTTGAGCTCCTCACCGTGATGGTCAAATGACAACACCTTCCTAAAGTTCTCCAAATCCTTTATATCTATAGAGCAACAATTAATGACCCAGATCAGAACTATTTCTGACATCACAGTAAGTGAAGTAATGTAAGAAAGTACTAGGTGCTATTGAGTAGTTAAAGGAATTTTCCAGATTAAATACAACTTAAGCATCTGTGGCATGCTGTTGATTACCACAAAAAATCCATCCATCCATCAATCAATCCACCCATCAATCTATCTATCCATCCATCCATCCATCCATCAATCCACCCATCAATCCATTCATCCATCCATCCATCAATCCACCCATCCATCCATCCATCCATCCATCCATCCATCCACCATCCACCCATCCATCAATCCATTCATCCATCCATCAATCCATTCATCCATCCATCAATCCACCCATCCATCCAACCATCCATCCATCCACCCATCCATCCATCCACCCATCAATCCACCCATCAATCCATTCATCCATCCATCCATCCATCCATCAATCCACCCATCCATCCATCCATCCATCCATCCATCCATCAATCCACCCATCAATCCATTCATCCATCCATCCATCCATCAATCCACCCATCCATCCATCCATCCATCCATCCATCCATCCATCCATCCATCCATCCATCCATCCATCCATCAATCCATTCATCCATCCATCAATCCACCCATCCATCCAACCATCCATCCATCCACCCATCCATCCATCCACCCATCAATCCACCCATCAATCCATTCATCCATCCATCCATCCATCCATCAATCCACCCATCCATCCATCCATCCATCCATCCATCCATCCATCCATCCATCCACCCATCCATCCATCTTCTTTAGCCACTTATCCTATATTGGGTCACATATGGTGCTGGTAGCCAGTGATGGACAGGTAGCCAGTCCATCACAGGTCTAATAAATAAATAAACTCAAATGTATAATGCAAATTTCTACTCAAAAACTCACTGGTTCAATGGCCCAGACTTCCATTGCAAGCGCTCTACAAACGCCACACAAACAGCTGTTCTATTTAACCTAAAACGGTTTATATGTGTGATTACCCTGGTCACACGGTGAGGTGGATGCGAATTTGGATCGATCGTCTTCTAATGGTGTAGATATGGGTAAAGGAGATGGATCAGCACACTGAGAGATCTGTATTAAAAACAGGAACAAATTGTCATCTTCACAAAATATTGGTTGTGTCACAACCAATAATTATTTGTATTTATTGCATTATTTATGCATGTTCTGCAATTTTGTCCAGAAGTATTAATATCTATATTGTGAGCATTTTGTGCCTTGTTTTTTATATTAATTTAATGTCTGGAAGCTATGTTCATTATCTGTTTTGCTTTATGATGCATGCACTGTGTTGTAATGTCTTGTAAGCCATCAGTGTCTCAATGTTACAGATAAGTGGATCAAGGCTCTCGCTAGAGCCTGAATGCTCAAGACATACTGACTCATGCCATAGGGAGTGAGGAAATTGAAGGAGACACGGCCACTATCTTTCAAGTGGCCTAATCAAGTAGCCAAATGCTCTTTACTATAAAACACCTTTATGTAATCAGGATGCAGAGTTTATAAATACAGATGCATGGAGGAGCTGAAGGCTTTTGACCTTTCACTCCTTCACATCTACTCCTCCAGTGCAGACACTAATTCCTGCTGCATCCATAGTGATCCCATTAATTCCCAATGATTCGCCCTTTCACCTTTTTTCTCCTCTGCACGCTGCCGGAGAGTTTATCCGGAGTGACTCCGAGATCAGACAGCACTTTAGCGATGCCCCGTGCGTCAACCCCACAGTTAGGAGCTACATTATTTTCACAACGTTTGTGTACATTCATCTTACAAACTGCAGATAGAGAAAGGGAGGGAGACAGCAACAGAGATTAGAATGTATTGTGAAGCATGTGAATGAGAATACATTTTTTAATCTGGCATGACTGGGCATTTCTTGACTATTAGGTAAGAGCAATTTAGCTGAGGACAGCCAGTGTGGAAAGCCAATATTAAAAACTTCAGGGTTCTCACAGTTTTTGACCAAAGAATTTCCATGAATTTTCCATGACCTTTTTTGCAGGGCAGATTTCCATGTATATGTCATGTATCAGTCTTAATTAACACATTTAAACGATCATTATCAGTAGTCAGTAGACTTATCAGTAGAGCATCTCTACAAGACAAAGACAAAAAAAAACTTTCCTTTGCGTTTTGGCAAAATAAAATGAAATACAATATGCATTATTATGATTATTATTACTTATGCTATCATAGTTATGGTAATTTATTTTGGAGCTTATTAAAATGTGTTTGAGAATGAGAATGATTGGATGTTATGTAAAAAGAAGGGACTTAAAATTAAATATTTTCATTTTGGTTTGTTCTGAGCAGAAACAGTGTTTTTTCTCTCCGGTTCTGGCATTAAACAGCCTCCATTCCAATTGGTAAATGGTTAGAACAAAATTAAAGAACGGTTAATAACATTCTTTTTAAAAATGGCAGTACTCTGTGCTAAGGGTGGGTGATTTAATAGTGACAGTGTTACAAGGTCTCTCAAGAAATAAGGGACCTGGTCTGAAAAATCAAGCTCAAAATAAGGGACTTCCTCAAACAAAATATGTGATTATAAGTTTATGGTTACACTCTAAAATATTCAGCTCATTTTTAGTCCCAGTTAAAAAGGTAAAAAATGTATGCAAACTATATAAAATAATTACGTTAATTTATCAGTATACACCTTTTTTTTTAATTTTTTTGCTGTTGAACACTGGTGAAATGGCTTTGTTAGGTGCTATTCTGTAGAGACCCTCCAAATGGTGCCATGTATCGGTAAATCCGATATTAATTAAATAGAAAATTGTGAATATTCATAAAATATTTTGGTCAAACCAATTATTTCTACTTATAAATGTACAATAAGGCTCTAAATGGCAAAGTGATATTACCCCACTGGCTCATAAGCTTTACACTACAAAATATGCATGATGTTTTTAAAGGGGACATGACTCACCATTTTTATTATTGTAATATTTTCCTTGAGGTTCACTTTTAATATTAGTAAAGTTTTTTGTAAAAAAAAAAACCACCATATTTCTAACCCTCTGTCAGAAATGCTCTGTTTTGGAGCTGCTTCTCCTTTAAGACTTGACTTGTCTGACCTGCTCTCTCTTCTTGCCAACTCAATGCTCACTCTACTGGGTGGGCAACGGAAGGGATTAAAGGTAAAGCGGTGGTTGATGTTATATTGTGGAGGCAATCAGATGCAAATGTCTACCACAGTTTTTTGTTGTTGTTGTTGTTGTTTTGTTTGTCAAAGTTTTATTTGCATTTGCAGCAATTGTGATTGTAGAAAATATGTAGAAAATCAAAAAAGGCAAGTAGTTTAGACAATACAACAGATTAGAAGATTAAAAAAAAGGATAATAAGAAAAATCAATAAAAGGTCAATTACTTGAATTTGAAAAACTTTAAAAGTTTTATTGTTTAGTTAGTTTTATAAGTCTAGTTTTCCGTATTTTCATATTTGAAAGGGGTTCAATATAAATCCTATGATCGGCTTTGTGAATGTATTGTATAAAGACTTTGAGTAACATTTTGCTAAAAAAATTAAGAAATTAAGGGCATACGTATTTCTCATTTTATGAAGTGTATGGGTTTTATAAACAAAGTAAAATATCACATGGTTGTAAGTAAATGGTTTTGTTCAAATGAACGAGTCGTTTTGGCAGCTTTATTTCAACAAATGCTCTTTTTGCATTGAGGAAGTTGTGAGTTCTGAAACTAACAGTATGTTTTTATAGTTCAATGACCTCTTATATGTAAAAAAAAAAACATTCCTAATGTTCCCTTTTACTCATTTACATGTTTTTTGCAGGCCTGGAAATCCCAGTTTTAAAATGGATTGATATGTCCAGGTTTTCTGTGACCGTGGGAACCCTGCAACCCTGCTTACCTTTGCACTGAAGGCCTTGCCGCAGCAGGCCCCACAGTAATGAACCACAGTGGTCACAGAATGTGAGGACTTTGTAGTTGTGAATACTGAATTTATGAGGCATGTTTACGCTGAAGCGCTGAGAACCAACCTGCAGAGGGCGACAGAGGATCAAGAAGACAATTATGCACCGCTCTCAGACAGAAAGTGGGGAAAGCTGCAAAATTCCATGCTTTTAGTTATTTTGTTTATTATGTAATTTTGTAGAAGGTGGTTTTGCCCAGGGTGACATACAAGCTAGAACCTCTACTGTCTAAAGACAACATCATCAGAAATGTTTCATTTTGAGATCTCTGTATTTTGACTTCAGACTTTGGTATCATGGCAGATCTGAGAATGGAAACATTGTTGAGATCTCAAGAGCAGACAAATGTGACATCAATCTCAATTTTCTCTCATTTATTCTCATTGCTGTCTTGGAGAAACAATTGAGATATTAACTAGATTGTTCTTTCTGCTCACCTCCTCCGCGGTGTCCTCCTGTTTCTTCAGGCCGGCACATTTAGTGATGATGAGCTCATGGCAGCGTTTATGAACCACACATGTGCACACTAATGATCAGACACACAGAGGAGATCAAATCAGCTTTCATTTCACTTTCCTCACTTATTATTGTGGGCTCAAAGATAAGAATGTTTTTAAGAGGTTACTATTTGAACCAGCCATTGTAATATATATTCCCCTTCTGTCGCTCTCTCCACGTTGTGTCGGAGAAGCGACACTAGGGGTCTCTCTTGAGCGCCGATATCCACCTCTGATCTATGAAAAAAGGCCAATGAGAGTTGGCAGCCAGTATTTGCATGTCCGCTCCGGACATACGGGTATTTAAGCGGCGCAAATACGGGAGTTCATTCAGAAAATTTCTTCGGAGCCGATGGTCTGTCTGCAGTTTGTTGCGAGTTTACACACCACTACGTTCCTGTTTCCTCTGACGATCTGCATGCTGTTGGATTTGACGGCGCACAACAACGGCTTTCTCCTACTTTGCACGGCGTGCATTGTTGCCCCTGAGCGCTTCGACAGCGCAGACACACACACATACTGTGTATTAAAAGAGTTATTTCCCTTAAGAGTGAATTTCTCTAAAAGAGCAAAACACAGCAGCGTTGAACGTCCTTTTCAGGACGCGTCTTTTTCAAGATGCCCTTCCGCCCCTGTGTTGTTCCTGGATGCGGTAGAAGCCTCTCTGCTTCAGACGGCCACAGGCGCTGTCTCGTGTGTTTGGGCTGCGATCACACCGAGGCAGCGTTTGTGGATGGTTCATGTTCTCACTGCGAGAACATGACCATGACCACGTTGCGGTCGCGGCTTGCTTTCAACAGAAAGCAAGCCACCCCAGCTGCACCCGCATTGTTCCTTCTTCCCACGGGATTGAGGACGATGCGGTTGGCGCTAGGGGCGATTTGGGGCGGCAGCGGGTGCAGTTTCGCCGGGTAGCCCCCGCGAACCTCCCGTTCCTCGACACGCTCGCTGGTCCCCGTCCATGCTCAGCGGCGATAGCGGCTCGCCTCACGGCCTGGCTGTCTATCCTCCCGAGCCCGAAGCAGATGAGCTCGCCGCCGCATCGGAGAGTGTGATGTCTGATGCCGAGGACTCCCTGGACTGCCGCTCGGGCCAGCAGGCCCAGGCTGAGGCCGACGCTCAGATGTCTGACATGCTTTCCGGGCCGCCGTGAGCGTGGGGTTGGATTGGAACCCTCCATCCTCCCCACAGCCTTCACTGTTGGATGACTGGTTCCTGGGGGCAGCGCCGTTCGCGGCCACGCATCCCCCGGTCCCGCTTTTCCGGAGGTGCATGACGAGCTGACGTCTACGTGGAGAGCCCCGCTCTCCGCTCGTCTAGGTGCCACCCGCTCCACTCTCACCACCCTCGACGGCGGAGAGTGTCACGGATACGGGGCGATTCCCCAGGTCGATAGGGCAGTTGTGTACCATCTATGCCCCAGTAGCCCTACCTCCTGGCGTGGCCGCCCCGTACTCCCATCCAAGCCCTGTAGGACAACATCCTCGCTCAACGCGAAGGCCTACAGTGCGGCTGGACGCGCTGCCTCCGCCCTGCATGCGATGGCCCTCCTGCAAGTCCACCAGGCCAAAGCACTCAGAAGCATGCACGGGGGTGGACCTGATCCTGATGTGCTGCAGGAACTGCGCTCAGCGACCGACCTCGCCCTGAGAGCGACGAAGGCCACAGCGCAGGCACTCGGACAGGCGATGGCCACCCTAGTGGTCCAGGAACGCCATCTCTGGCTCAATCTGGTCGAGATGCGTGAGGCTGACAAGAACCGCTTCCTGGACGCACCTGTCTCCCAGATTGGCCTTTTCGGCGACACCGTCGAGGACTTCGCCCAACAGTTCTCCGCGGTGAAGAAGCAGACGGAGGCCATTTCTCACATCATGCCCCGCCGCACACCTGCCGCTACGGGCCCTGCCCCATCTGCTCGCCGAGGGCGTCCCCCTGCAGCGAGGAAACCAGCTCCTGCTCCGCCCCAACTCGGGCCCAGCTCTCAGCCCCAGCGTCGAGCACCCCGCAGGCGGCGTACGCCCCCTGTCTCACGAACCCCCTCTAGGACCCGGAAGGCTCCCAAGCGTTCCTGAGACTGCCCACCCAGAGCCGAAGACGTTAGCTCTGGAGGTGGTAAGACCGTGCCGTCGCCCGGTGGAGGGCCGGGTGGAGAATCCTTTGTTTTTTCATTTGCCACACCCCCTGACGGGGGCTGTGGTACCCACATTCTCAATAAAAGAGCTATTTCCTTTGCCTCTGGGTCACCTGGCCCGCAAATGCCGTTCTCACGGCAATGTGCTTTCAGATTACGACAGTCCCGGTACACCGGACGCGGCGATCCCGCCTTCTGCCTGCCCACGACTGTCCCCCGGCCGGCCGGTTCAGACGAGTCCAGAGGACGCCGACGTCGGACCTCCTCCTCAGTCACGAACCCGCCCCCTGCCGGGCGCGCGGAGCAAGGTAAGTGCTTTGAGTCTATTCTCAGCACCTCAGCCTCAGGCCGCAACGAAGCCGCCCGACGCTGCATTACCTGTTCCGCCCCCGCTGCGAGGCCCCGCCGGGTACGTCCAAAATACTCGTCCCTTTGGTGCCTCTAGCGCAGAGCTGGGAAGCGTGGCTTTCGTTTCCCAATGCATCACGCTGGCTGCACCGGACCATTCGACTCGGTTACGCAATTCAGTTTGCCCGGCTCCCGCCCCCCTTCAGGGGCGTCCGCTTTTCCGCAGTACACAACGAGCATGCCTGTTCCCTGCGCATGGAAATCGCGACCCTCTTAGCCAAGGGCGCGGTAGAGCCCGTCCCTCCAACCGAAATGAGGAAGGGTTTCTACAGCCCTTACTTCATTGTACCCAAGAAAGGCGGCGGCTTACGACCAATCCTGGACCTGCGAGTTTTCAATCGGGCCTTGTTAAAACTCCCGTTCAAAATGCTCAAGCAGAGAAATATTCTGGCTGGCGTTCAGCATCTAGATTGGTTCGCAGCGGTAGACCTGAGGGACGCGTACTTCCACGTCTCAATTCTGCCATGACACCGACCCTTCTTACGGTTCGCGTTCGACGGCCAGGCGTTTCAGTACAAAGTCCTCCCCTTTGGCCTGTCTCTGTCCCTCGCGTCTTCACGAAGGTCGCAGAGGCGGCCCTTGCCCCGCTACGAGTAGCCAGCATCCGCCATTCTCAACTACCTCGACGACTGGCTCATCCTAGCACACTCTCGAGAGTTACTATGCACACACAGAGACCAGGTGCTCCGGCACCTCAGCCGCTTGGGGCTTCAGGTCAACTGGGAAAAGAGCAAGCTCACTCCGGTTCAGAGCATCTCTTTTCTCGGGTTGGAGTTAGACTCAGTCTCAATGACAGCACGTCTCACGAGCGAGCGTGCTCAGTCGGTGCTGGACTGCCTCGCTTCCTTCAAGCCAGGCACAGTGGTCCCTCTAAAACTTTTCCAGAGGCTCCTGGGGCATATGGCGTCCTCCGCGGCAGTCGCGCCACTGGGGTTGATGCATATGAGACCACACCAGCACTGGCTCCAGACTCGAGTCCCGAGACAAGCATGGCACCACGGCACGCATCGGGTAAGGATCACCCCTGCCTGCCTCAAAACACTCCGACCCTGGACAGACCTCTGCCTGGAGTGCCCCTGCAGCAGGTGTCCCGACGCGTTCTGGTCACAACCGACGCCTCCCGGTCCGGGTGGGGTGCCGTGTGCAGCGGGCCGTTGGAAAGGGGCCCCGCTGCGTTGGCACATCAACTGCCTGTAGTTGCTGACCATCCTTCTTGCCCTCAGGAAGTTCCTCCCGTTAGTTCGGGACAAACACGTCCTCATGAGATCGGACAGCACCACGGTGGTGGCGTACATAAATCACCAAGGCGGCGTACGGTCCCGCCACATGTCACAACTCGCCCGCCGTCTCCTCCTATGGAGCCAGCAGCGACTCAAGTCGCTGCGTGCCACTCACACCCCGGCAAGCTCAACGTCGTAGCGGATGTGCTATCACGACAACGCCTGCCCGGCGGGGAGTGGAGGCTTCACCCCCAGTCGGTCCAGCTGATTTGGGAACGGTTTGGCAAGGCCCAGGTAGACCTGTTCGCCTCCCAGGAAACCTCCCACTGCCCGCTCTGGTACGCCCTAACAGAGGCTCCCCTCGGGACAGACGCACTGGCACACAGCTGGCCCTCGGGGCTGCACAAGTACACATTTCCCCCAGTGAGCCTTCTTGCACCGGTGCTGTGCAAGGTCAGGGAGGACGAGGAGCAAGTCACGCTAGTGGCCCCCTACTGGCCCACTCGGACTTGGTTCTCGGAACTCAGGCTTCTCGCGACAGCTCCTCCCTGGCAAATTCCCCTGAGAAAGGACCTCCTCTCTCAGGGACGGGGCATGCTCTGGCACCCGCGCCCAGACCTCTGGAACCTCCACGTCTGGTCCCTGGACGGGATGCGGAAGAGCTAGCCGGCTTACCGGCGACCGTTGTGAATACAATCAACCAAGCCAGAGCCCCCTCTACCAGGCACCTTTACGCCCTAAAGTGGCGTTTTGTTCGCAGATTGGTGTTCTTCCCGAACTGAAGCCCCGCAGAGATGCGCGATCGGGTCAGTGCTCCTGTTCCTACAGGAGAGGCTGGACAGGAGGCTGTCCCTGTCCACCCTCAAGGTGTATGTTGCCGCCATTGCCGCCCACCACGATCCTGTAGACGGCAAGTCTTTGGGTAAGCACGACCTGATCCTCAGGTTCCTGAGGGGCGCCTGGAGGTTGAATCCCTCCCGGCCAGGCCTAGTTCCCTCCTGGGATCTCTCGGTAGTCTTGGTAGGACTCCAGAGACCTCCCTTCGAGCCGCTTGAATCAATTGGACTCAGGGCCCTCTCTCTTAAGACGGCCCTGCTGATCGCGCTCGCCTCTATCAAGAGGGTCGGGGACCTGTAAGCGTTCTCTGTCAGCGACACTTGCCTGGAGTTCGGTCCGGCAGATCCGTCTGTGATCCTAAGACCGCGACCGGGCTATGTGCCCAAGGTTCCTACCACACCCTTCCGAGATCAGGTAGTGAACCTGCAAGCACTGCCCCGGGAGGAGGCAGACCCAGCCCTTTCGTTGCTGTGTCCAGTGCGCCCTGCGCATTTACCTGGACCGCACACAGAGCACCAGACGCTCTGAGCAGCTCTTTGTCTGCTTTGGGGGACGGCAGAAAGGGAATGCCGTCTCCAAACAGAGGCTCGCCCACTGGGTTGTCGACGCCATCACACTGGCTTATCACACCCAGGCCGTGCCCCTACCCTTGCGGGTCCGAGCTCACTCAACAAGGGCTGTTGCGTCCTCGTGGGCACTGACCAAGGGCACCTCCCTAGCAGACATCTGTAGAGCCGCAGGTTGGGCAACACCCAACACCTTCGCGAGGTTTTACAACCTCCGCGTTGAGTCGGTTGCGTCTCGTGTTTTCTCAGGTCCGAGCCCGTAGAACTCGGTAACACGTAGACCGACCGGCCGGGTGGATCGCTTGCGCTCAGCGCCCTTTTCCTGACGTCAAGGTAAAGTAGTGCGCCTTCTTCCCAGGGCGCCCCACTCGAAGTTGGGACCCTGGTCGATTCCTCCCCAGCCCTCCGGGTCCGCGGTTCAGTGGAGGAACTCGCCGACCCAAGCCACTGCGGGTACCCTGATGGCCACCCCGTACTGGTATAGGGGCTCCACAGGTAAAATAAGAAGGCCTCCGGTTCGGACTCCCCCTGTGTGTAATTCCACGGTTCTGTCCCCTTACGAGCGGACCCCCATGTCTCCCTTAGGCAGTTACAGCTGCCCCGGTCGCCGTGCTGTAGCAACTCCCCCCTTTCGAGGCTGGATCTACCACCGCACCATACTTTCCACACGAGCCCTAAGACGGCCGTGTGACGTGTCTACCACTTTTCCTCCCCAAGTATATAGGGCAGGTGTGGTCTCCGCAGGGTCTGGGTAAGACCCCCTTCCCTATATGCGTGTAAGGGCCCCGGCCGTGATTGCTCTATGCGAGAAACATAGAGAGAAAAGAGGCCCAGCCAGGCTGGCCCGTTCCCATGTTGGCAAACATCGCCTTGTTCCCCTCCCAGGGTAACTAGAAGGATCCCGATGTTCTTATGGGGCATTGGGGAAGGGTACGTGCAGCCAGGTACAGACGATGCGCGGCACTGGATGAAATCCCTGCCCGCCTCTGTATCGGCGGTTCACGTACACGGTTCAGCGCATGGCAAGATTGGAATGGGTCCCCTAGTGTCGCTTCTCGAAACAACGTGGAGAGAGCGACAGAAGGGAACGCTTGGTTACGTATGTAACCTCCGTTCCCGAGGGAGGGAACGACACGTTGTGTCTTTCCTCCGCCATGTCGCTGAACCGAGCCACTGTTGTGGCCGGACCATTTCCGGCTCCTCAGAAAAATCCTGAATGAACTCCCGTATTTGCGCCGCTTAAATACCCATATGTCCGGGGGCGGGACATGCAAATACTGGCTGCCAACTCTCATTGGCCTTTTTTCATAGATCAGAGGTGGATATCGGCGCTCAAGAGAGACCCCTAGTGTTGCTTCTCCGACACAACGTGTCGTTCCCTCCCTCGGGGAACGGAGGTTACATACGTAACCAAACGTTTCATCCAAATATGAAAACTCTGATGTCGTAATTTCTTAACTGAGGAGAAATTCTGAAGAAAGTTGATGCTGCTCTTTTCCATCCAAAGAAAGTGAATGGTGACTGAGACTGTCAGTCTCTAACATTTTGCTTAACATCTCCTTTTTTCCACATAAGAAAGACATTCAAGCAGGTTTGGAATGATCAAGGGTAAGTTCATGTTTGGGTGAACTATCCCTTTAAGTGTTTTGATTCCTTAGATTTGGATGTTGGTCATTTAAATATCAAATGGCTGAATTGAAAAATGTCTATTTCGGCAGAAACATCTGATAAAGAGATGTAGGAACATTGAATATTATCTGCCTACCTTGGCACTGATAGCCCTGCTTTCCTAACACACCCCTGTGGAGAGAAGGAAAGGTTTAATTATCATTCTTCTTGTACAGTGACTTCAGTATCAAGGCACTTAACACAGTATTTTAACAAACAAGTGCACAGTAACAGATATGCAATCCTGACTAACACAACCCACTTCACATATAGTAGTTTTATGCAGGCTGGCAAGTAATGACATTGAGATAGGACATGACATTTAGAGCTAGTAAATCTGAAATCGAAATACAGTGATTAGTTCTTCCTTGGAAGTGTTTATTGAAGCAGCCTGCTACCTTGAAACTAAAGCTGTCAATCGATTCAAATTTTAATTGATTACATGAAATGTCGATTCATTAATCAAATTAATCGCAATTAATCACATATAAGAATATTTGCTGAGAAAGGCCCTCAAATAACCATAATTCAATATAATGATTAATAATTAATATATTTTTATAGAAAAATAATAGATTAGATAATTAAAATGCATTATATTATAGTGGCAGACGAGTAAAGCATTGATAAGACAGTAAAAATAGTGGCTTTTAAATGCTAGTGCATGCCAGGACCAGTTGTAATCCCACTGTCACTTCCGGGGCTTTATCGTGCCTCCTCTGGGCTTCCTCGGAGCCAACGGGCAACGGCCTCTTTCCAAAGAATGTCAAAGGCAGAGTTTAGCCGAGTCAGGTCAGAGGGGCAGCAAAACTATACTCATTTCCCAATTTTTCATATCTAGCTATTAGCAGCTAACCTCAACAGATCAAATGGAGAGTGGAGAATTGTCAGGACTGGTCAGTAGACTAAATCAGGTCTCTTCTGAATATTTGGGCTGAAGAAAATGTGCAACGTCAGCAGGACGGCATCTGCCAAAACGCAAACGTGATTAAGCATATTGTCGCTGAACTTGCCAAGTTGTGTATTCATAGCACAACGTTTTTACAAATCCATTAATGCACAATGTTCAAAGCGGTGCCCAAAGAAAGAACTTTCAATGGTTCCATACCATGAATTGTGTGCTGGGACATCACCACGCTGTCAGTGAAGAGACCAATCAGGAAACCATGGCAGTTAGTCGGAGAATTGGCCTCAGCTAGCCATGGCTCTCACTGGCCAGATGGTGGAAAATAAGCTAATGTACACATGTGTCCAACAGACAGTTTTGAAGTGTGTCACTTGCTTGTGTCATACCATAAACACAGCATATTTAGGACACTATATCAAGTTAAATGTAGTTTGAAACTTAGAAAAACATGTCTCGAGATCCTGCCCTTGGAATTGCGCTCCGTCCAGCTGTTTTTGAATGCAAGAATCATCTTGTGGTGTCTCTAGTGTCAAGCAAGCCTGAGTTTGGTTTGTACAGCTGTGCGTTGCCTATGCCTAAACTGTAATAATTTACAATAAGGTTCCATTCATTAGTTAATGCATTAGATATAATTAACTAACAATTAACAATATATATTTTTACTGCATTTACTCTTTGTTAATGTCAGTTAATAAAAGTACAATTGTTCCTAGTTAACTTATGTTAGTACATAGTGTAATAACAAATGCAACTTTTGATTTTAAAAATGTATTACTATATGCTTAAATTAACAAGATTAATACATTCTGTAAAAGTATCATTCATTGATAGTTTATGTTAACTAATGGAACCTTATTGCAAAGTTTTACCAAAAACTCTGTACATCTTTACTCACTGCAATAATGTAAAGCCAGCCAATAAGGTTACAGCTTGCCAGATCAAAAAAGTATTTTCCAGTTTTGTGTGCCGTTATTCATCAGAGGGTTAGCAAACAGACTGTGGGTGGTCTATCAACCTCATCCACTGATACAATGCTATGGGGGATTTTCTAGTATCCTGGTAATTGGCAAGTTGTAACCTGCTGAAGTAGGCTTTCATGAGGCATGTGTTCATAATCACTTCTCTTCCATTTAGTTTTAGTTGCACACATCAGGCCTGAACTATTTAATTTCAAACAGCCATATTCCAGGGTTCATACAGATGCTTCAAAGTAAAATTCAAGGATTTTCAAGCACATTTTACACTCTAAAAATGCTGGGTTATTTTTTCTACCCAACCGCTGGGTTGAGACTGATGGGTAAGAAAGCTGAGTTGATTTGACCGAACTTGGGTTGGCAATCATTCCTCACCAGTAACCCAACAGCTCTGGGTTGCGTATAGAGAGCAGGCACGTCACGTTAAACAAGTTCCAACGGTTCTCTCGAGTGTTCATATAGTATCACTTTTGTGTCCGTGTTTTCAGTGTTCATGACAGGAATATGTATAATATAAAAAACAGCGTATCAAAGTGGGAAGGAGAGAGAAGTGTGAAATTGTCTGCAGCGAGGAGCATGTTCTTTTAATGCTCGCAAGTTTTGGTTGGAGTAATTTCTATCACACCAAGACCGCAGATGCGGTGACCTGTGCACAGGAACTGTAAAAGTGGAGCTTAAGAGGAGAGATTTTAAAATGCTTTAAATGTAAAGACGCTAAAATCATCATGTCGATTCCCTCACATCCTTTATTCGGATAATCTTTAAGTTTGTGTGCTTCTTGGCGGCAAGTCTAATTCTTTGGGTTTAGGTGGACTAATTTCGTTGGCAGAGGAAACAAATTTTACTCCACAGCTGAATGACACCCGTGATGCGTCTTGAATGTTCAACGCTGGAGTCTAGATGCGAAAAAGTACGTGATATTTAAAATTGCTTTTTTTTTATCAGTTAATTTAGATTATTTCATTATAAACGTATGTTTATTGGATATTTATCTACCTAAAATGTGATAGGGTGAAGTTTATCTTTCTAACTTGATTTTTCTGTCAGAAAGGTAATTTCCCGCCCTGTTTCTAGCGAATTATCGCTCTGTTTAGCTGTACGTTTAACGGAAAACATGTCTAAACAAGGCTAACTAAGTAGTATTTTGTCTGAAAGTTGCTCGGTAGTTTTTTGTGTCGAAATGTCCCGCCTTGCTTCTAACTAGTTACTGCATTTAGTTTTACATTTGATTGCAAATTTTATTCATCATCCCTCATTACACAACTATTATAGAGCTAGGAGGCATTTTTACCTAATTTTCAGTTCTTTATTTAGTACATTAGACCTGACAACACGTTATAAATAGCCAGAAATGCCTAATCATAGATAAATTAAGGCTAGTTTTCTTCATATGACTTCAAATTTGCCATGCCATTCTCTTTAATTGGGATATAATACAAATTTGGCCATAATGATAAGATGCCATTTAACTGCTATGTATTTTCTTACAGATGGATGAATATGTGAAAAGTAAACTGACAGAGTGGAATCTTGAGGAGTTAATTCCTAAATTTGAGGGTATTCATTTATAATATTTTACAGGTTTGCTAATGAACTGATTTACATGTAACACACCACTGACAAAAGGGCAGAAACATGACATTTATAGTAACAGTTCACCCCAAACTTTTCTGTCATAATTACTAACCTTCAAAACATTCCAAATCTAAATCGAGTATATTATACTATATATTTTATAGAATTATATTCAAATATATTCTTTATCCGCAAGATCAGAATCTAAAGATACTTAAAACATTCAATTAAAAGTCACTGTGACAACATGCCTCAATGGTGATACCTATAGCTGTCACAGTGGAACATTGCTAATTTTCCAACATATTATTAGAGCATAAATAATACATTGTGGTGTTGCCAATGTTGATGAAGTTCCTAGTCCTCAACTTATCATAATCCTTCTTTTTTTAGTTTATATTCATCTGACCTTTTTCTCTTTGTCTGTTTCTCAGCTATTTGTCCTCCTTGGAGTTTGGAAAGTTTGCATCAGCCAGATTTGCCATCGCTCTTCTAATTAATTTCCATCTCTCACTCTGCCCCCACCCCTCATCCTGTGCACATGCAAGAACCACCCCTGTTGCTGATTGGCTTGAGTAGTGTTGTGTAGATTGGTCCTGTCCACTTTGTTTTTGTCCCATTTACAGCTAGCAGACTGTGAGGAGATATTTGCAGAATTTGACAAAGTGTGTTGGATTAGAATTACTGAGTGCACCTTTAACAAGACTTTTTGTTAACATTTTGTTTGTTTTCATTCTAAAGACAAACAGATTGACATCGTTTTATTGGTCCTTCATATGGTGCTTCCAATGTCTGTCTACAAGATTGGAAAGAAAATGTTTAGACCATAGAAACCAGGAAGGCCTTCATAGACATACGTAAGTTAACAGTTATTTCTACATATACAATGCTCTGATTTTGCAGTTAATGACTCCAAAAGCTTAAAACACCCAAAAATGTCTTAGTATTCACTTAAAGGATCAATTCTGCAAGAAATTAGAACTCATTATTTTATTCTCCCTCTTGTCATTCCAAACCTGTAAGACTTGTATTCAATTTTGGAACATAAATGAAGACGTTTGAAGAATGTTCTCAGCTGTTAATGTCCATATAATGACAGACAATGATGATTTGTATTTTCAAGCTTAAAAAGGACATAAAGGCATCATAAAAGTTCTCGGCTCGGGTCATATATCAGAAGTGTTCTGAAGTGATCATATCACTTTAAATGATGATTAGATTGATAATTGACGACTATACACACTCAAATCACTCAAGACCTGTGGTGATCAAATCACTACACCAATCAGCGAACACACATAACACATACAAAATGACATCACAAAGCTAGCATCAAACCTCATTGATACTCAGTGATGTCATGATGTCATAACATTAGGTTTGATTTAATGGCAGTGTTGTAGTTTTTGTATATGCAAGTTAGAATGAGTGTCATGATTTGAGAGTAAATAATGACTTATAAAAATGTAAGTTCATCATATAAAATTATTGTATTGCTTCAGAACACTTCTGATATACGATTTGAGCCACATGGTGTAATTGTCGTTTTTGGAGCTTGAAAGTTTTGGTTTGGTTGCTTTTGATGACATGGACAAAAACAGCTGAGCTCAAATATGTTCTGAAGATGACAAAGTCATGCAGATTTGGAATAACGTGAGGGTGAGTTAAATGATGACAATTGTATTTTTGGGTGGACTATTCCTTTAAATTATTATTTGTTCTCAAAACAAAATTATAGTTTATCAATTCAAGCTCTAATCAAATATGGGGAAATACCAATACTTCAAACATTGGTTCTTGTCTCTCCTGAGACCAAATGTCATGACATAAGAACCAGTGATGATTTTATTGATGTAGCCACCATGTTGGATTTCAGCATTGTATACTGGCTGTGCAGCATACAAAGTAATTGTGAGTCACATTAACTACTTCAATGAAACTAGTGCTTTAAGCGTAATGACCAAACATTCAAGAGTTGTATTCTTCTTACATTGATGCAGAGTTACAGTATATTATGTTTTATTTATTTTTTCTTTCCAGATTGGTACCAATATGGCTGAGTACCTGCGACGTGCAAAAAACACCACCAAATTTCCATATGTCCTGATGCTTGGAGACAACAACCAGTGCTTTCAAGCCTTTGTTGTTATAAATGGAGAATAATTTGACAAAAACATTGCTGGCAGCAGTAGATGTTTGCTTTAAGGCATTCTACACCTTAGAAGTCAATTTCCCCAAACCGTGTTCCCCAGTGTGGGAATTTTTACAGATTGTGGTATATGGACTTCCTGGAACTGAATCCCCCACTAAGGATCTGTCTAAACTTCTTATATTGCTGTAGATGTTTGCATTTAATGCATTCTACACATCAAAACAGTGTTTTCATCTTAAGCATTTAATACATTTTTTTGTTGATTGAGTTTTGTCAGTGCAGAGCCAGGATCAAGGGCAAAAAACTGTTATGAATTGTTTTTTTAAGAACTGAAATTTTTACTATTTTGACTACAAAAATGTATTTTGACTGTTTTCCTGTGCTTGTTGCTCAGCTTGTTGCGTTATATTAGAAAGTTTGGTTGAATGCAAAAAGTAAATTTTGTATCCTTTGTAATTGCACTTAATTTGCACAAACTCATGCAAACACACTGAAAACTGGTGTCTAGTTGTGCATATTGTCTACATTTCAGGGTTTCAATAAATGTTTACCATTTATTATTTCTGTAGCATGTATTACTCATGTCATTTTGTGTGTTAAAGTTGTTTTAATGACCAAGATACCTGTGTAAATTTCCAACCCAATTGGGTTAATTTTAACCCAGCAGTCTAGTCATTTTTAACCAATAGATTTTATTTAGCCCACCCAACTGGGTCAAAACAACCCAGTGCTGAGTTTGTCCATATTTGACCCAGTGCTGGGTTGCCAAAATAACCCAAATGAGTGTAATTTGTTTTCAAGGACTATGATTGAGATGTCAATAAAACTAATTATTTTCGTTAATTTTAACCATTCAAGTAACAATTTCAAATATATTTTCAAAAAAATGTGTAAAACAGAATCAAACCATATCATTAATGGTTAAATAAATAAAATTATATAAAACAAAAAAAAAAAAAATAAATAATATATATATATATATATATATATATATATATATATATATATATATATATATATATATATATATATATATATATATTTCACAATTTGAAAACATTTTCATGACAAAAAAAAGTCAAGGAACATGTTTGTCAACATATTTTGATATTGACCCGATATATTCATCTTGATATTAATCGAGATTAAATTGTAATTAAAACTGATAGTTGCACGGATTCATACTTGTTAAATCCGCAACAGTAGTATCTATAAAATTTAAATCCTCCAGTAACACTTGATTGTGATTGGCCCATTCTGAACAGCGCTGTCAAAAGTAACAGGTGCCATGTGACAGCGCCATCTATGTGCTGCTCGCTTTAGCAGTGGTCTACAGTAGTGGGCTGTCTTCGTGTTTTTCTAAAATAACTAAATACATTTCATTTATTAAATGATTTAAGCAACATATTTTACGATTTTCTATAATTCAAGAACTTTTTAAGCACCTCTTGGTAAAAACTGCTATTTTCAAGGGTTTTCCAGAACTTACATTTGAAAAAGACAAATTCAAGTACTTGAAGCACCTTGTACGAACCCTGCATATTCCTCATGTTCTCCAGGGAGACAGGGTTCAGAGTGCCAGTGCATGGCTGTGTTCTTGCGCAGTGTGGAGGAGGCTTTGCCACCATTTGGAGAATAGACCAGACACACTCAATACACTCCTACTGTAGTGCCATCACTCAAAGCCTCAGGGCCTTCCCTGTCATTACTATGGAAACTCTAAGGGGAAACCACCCGTGAAAGGACCCGTGAGGAGGGAGTATACACTGGTTATGTCAAAACTCAGACACAGCTGTACAAACACCATTTTACAAGACAGTAAATAACAGCTGATAGTCATCGCCCCACGCATGGACGGGACTCACCAGATGAAGTCGCGGCAGTGCGAGCAGTACGTGGGCTGTCTCAGGTAGGTGGCCATGAACTTGTGTCCGTTGACTTGATGCACTCTCCTCCGGACCGCTCCCTGCCTCTTCCTGGGCCGCATGCGTTCACGAAATACACGCTTCTCATTCTCACAGCTTCCTGCTGCAAAACACATACAAACACACAGATTAAATTATGTTATAAAGCCACAACAATGCAATCATGGTGCAATTAAAGACCCTATGAAATCAAAATAAGGCTTTTGTGGCTGAGGATTGATGCAAGTCTTTGCAAGTGTACTCCTAAATGCTAACATATTTTTCCTCTTCTGGGACAACAGACTAAAACTATTGATGACTCATCTTGTGCTACACAGATTTGTGTCCAATCAAATGCTTTCTAGAATGAGAATTACACGGATCATTTCATTGCATTATGTATATTGACTTGCAAGTTCTCAAATTCAAATCTAAAGTGTTTTGCAACACTTTAACCTTCTAATAGACATCCAACAGGCACATCACTGGTCTGCAGCCATGCTGTAAAATGGAGAATGTTGTGAAAACATTTTGTGGAAAGGTTTAAGCAAAATCAGAGTTGACGTGGTTAAATACAATGTAAATGTAACTATGGCATATCACGCCTTAACTAAAGCGACAGTGACACCATGATCAAGGCCCCCCTTAGGAACAATTACATCCAAATAAGGTACATAAAGATACAGCATGCAGTAGAAGACGAGTCTGAATCCAGATTATTAAACGTCAGCCGTTTATATAAAGATTAAGGATTGCTGTGCTTAAATTCTACACCACTACACAACTCAATCTGAACATTTACTATCCAGTGGCTAATATAGACATTTTAGTCACATAAAGCAAAATTTGGTCACGTATGCGATTGATATGCTCGCAATGTAGAGGGCTGGAGGGTGAGTAAATGATGACAACATTTTCATTTTTGGGAGAATTATCACTTCAACTGAGTGTGTTTGTGTGATATGAGAGGCCATGCAGAGGCAGGGATCCATATCAGATAGACTGAGGGGGCATGACCTTGACACAGGCACAATATTGGTGAACTGTCACTGAGCAAGCAAAGTTTTCTATTTCTAATTCTCCTGCTCTCTCTGTTTTTCAATGTATCTGTGGAGAAAGAGAACTGTGATCACTCTTGAATATTCCCTCATGTCCATGTATCCATCTGCTGCAGTCACACTTCTCACCCCTGAGAGAGAGAGAACTAGAAAGGCTGGGCTGAGTAACAAAATAACACTGCAAGTTGTGCCAAACTGGTGAGCTGACTGTCATCTCCTGTTATTAATAAAGACACTGTATATATGTTTTGAAAGCTCCTGCATTTTGCCAACCCCAAAAAGAAACACAGAGCCCTGGTAGCAAATGGCAAAACCTTCTAGATCAGCAATAGTTGACAGAGAAGAATATTCCTTGTTCAAAGTAATCACGTTCGCTTAATCAGTGAGGATTGTAATTTGTAGGTTGCATTTTCCCCCTGAACATTACATTTTTACTCCACTGATGGTTAGGTTTAGGTTTGGGGTTTGGGTTAAGGGGTTCAGCTTATAAAATATGCATTCCTCTTCATTGTTTTACATACAGAATAATAATAATAATACAAATAAATGCTTTACAACCCATTTTTGGCACCTCTACATGGTCATTACGCCTGGAAATGGAGATCACACGTGCCCATACACCCAACAATACTTACCGCTTTGGCCACTGGGAGCAGTGTTTTGTATTTCTGTAAGCACAGACCAATTTAATTTAAAGAAAAAGTCAACCTACTGTTTTAAATTACATTGTATGATCAGTATATTGATTTTAAACCTTAAACCTTTATGAGAGCTTTTTTTTTTTCAAGTCGTGACGGCGCAGAAAATCGCCGGCTTGCACGTGAAGAAGACGTTTGAGACATATAAATTACCAATCACAGTTTGGTTGTTATGTGCCATCGTGATACAACAATAATAGACTGGCATGCAACAACATCTCATTTAAAAGGTCCCATATATCAGAGCCATGTCAGATACGTATGAGCTCATGAAGCTTTAAGTGCTTGGGTGTTTCATTCTCTCTCTCTCTTCTCAACAGTTCCCTGTAACTGTTAACTTTCTTGTCTAATAATAAAACGGCGAATATCAATAAAAAAAATTATCATTTACCATCTGCAAATATGCTGATATCTGAAGCAGGCAATCAGGGCCGAGTAAACTGGTTGTGGTCAGTAGGTTGTTGCTCTTGCTTCAAATTAAAGCTCTTCACGTGTGCTATAACTAAATGTTATATTCACTGTGAATGTCACAATTAGTTTTATTCTGTCTTTTGTAAGAAAAATGTGACTGCTAATGTGCACATACAGTATGCCTTTCAATAGTCTCTGGACTACTGTGTGCACGGTTATTTCCTTCTTCCTTATGTATTAAATGTATTTGTGTAAACAAATTTCTAAAATTGTAAGATTAAACAGAAACCAGGAGAAACTGCTGTCTGCCATATAGAACACACATCTTATTTTTTACAAAGTTAAAGTTTTGTTTGAAATTCTGTGTAAATATGCTAAATAAAAAAAAAACATTTATTAGCCAATTTATGTATATGTATATGTAATATACTAATATATCGCATGACATATCGGTATCAAAGCGATCTATCGGCCAACTTGTTCTCTGGATATCGGCATCGGCCATTAAAAAACATGTATTGGTTGAAACAGTACCATTTTAGCACTTGTTATACATATCAATGTAAATACTTGTAAATCGTATAAATAGGTATAAATTGTAAGTGCATACAAAAAAATATATAACAAAATGTTGTAATAAATGTGTACATATAAATATTTAAAGGGACAGTTACCCATTATGTCATATTTTAACTTCAACAAACATTGTAAATATGGAAGAAAAAATTGGCTTTAAATTCAAAGTATAGTTTGTTATATTTCCATACCATAGAATATAACCCTATTATTGGCCATACTTCCCTTCTGTGCTGTTTTTAATTGTTGATGTACAGTATGTACTTATGTGTCTGACAAGCACTTTGAGCTTATCACTTTTGTTGCATCATGCCTCACAAGTTTTCAGCGTCTCTAATTAGAAGTGCTGTGTTTTTGCGATGACGTGTCAATTTAAATGTAGTTTGAAACTTTGAAATGCACATTTCGAGATACCTGCATTCTGTTGTGCTCGGTTCAGCTGTAAAAGCATGTCTGTGGAAGGCTGTGCTGACTGCTCATTGGTTTCACTTGGTAGGTTTGATTGGTGCATTGCCTGTACTGTACAGATGGAGCGCTGACTGTCCCCTACTGCTATAGATTCGCTAAAACATCAAGGTGGTTCATCAAGGTTGAACTGCTCGAGAAGGGTATAGCTACAGGCAGTGCTTCAAAAAGTGGCGGGAGCTCCAAGCCACCATTAAAGATATAGGGAGCCCCTTACCTAACCCTTTCCGTAACCTTAACCGTGAATGGAAGTTGCACCCCCTTTTGGTGTTGCCGCAACCCCTTTTGGAGTAACTCCGCTCACTTTTGGAGATTCTGCCCCCATTTGGAGGTATACAGCTACACCTACTTGAACTGCTCTGATGGTAGAACACTCCTTCTTATGAATTTACGTACAGGTCGGGGGCATGATTAGTTGCATAATTTTTGTCATGAAATTAATCACACTAAATGCATACATTCAGTTGACAGCCCTAGTATCAATACTTCAATTTTAAGTAGGTTTCTCAAGCTAATAAAATGGTCTTACAGTCACTCAGACCCCAAACAGAAAATGAGGGTTAAACACTCTGTAATGTGCTTGTCTCTAAACAATGGGGATTGAATGTGCAGATGTTCCACGGCTGGTCTTGTTCTAACTGCCATCTAAGGACAATGGACCAGTGGCATCTGTCTAGTCTCACACTAATACCACTGAAGTGAGTCTGTCTCATCTGCATCACTCACATTCTCCTCTCAGCTGCTTGAAATGAGAGAGAGAGAGAGAGAGAGAGAGAGAGAGAGAGAGAGAGAGAGAGAGAGAGAGAGGAGAAGATACAGATGCAATAGCACATTCTGCATCTCAGTATGATATGGCTGGTCATTTATCAGCTCTCACTCATTAAAACACTCAGTGAGGGTGATAAGAGCACACATTTCCCAAACCACAGTCCATCACAGACAGTCTACTGCAGCAGTATAGTAGCAGATAACATGATAATCAAAACATACCTTATTAACTTCCTGGACTAATTATGTATGATTAATCAGTGCATGTTACTCTACAATACATACTGTATCAGGGCTAGTCAACTCTGGTCATGGACGTTCTTCACTATTTAGTTCCAACTCTAATCAACATAAAAGGTATGACCTTACTGTTACCCCCTGTCCCCGCATAGCAACTACTGTATCACCTAGCAGCAGGCAACAGCTGCCAAGCAACAAGTGTAGCCATGCCCATGACGGTGTGGTGCCCTCTACTTCTATAATGGAATATAAGGCACATTATTTATATCATTCATCACATTAATGTTTCTCAGTTGCCACATAAACTCAATCTCTCTCATTCTCTTATGCCCTATTCTTCTTTTAGATAGCCATCATAATGAAATATGTCTCTGGTCTTTTAAGAAACAAACTGATTTCAAACCACAACCAGAAGAGAGCTCATTATGGGTGGATGCCTCATGTTCCCAAGAATCTATTTCACAGCACTTAAGAGCACACAGAATAGCACACCCAGTCCAAATAAAATATTTTCAAAGTAGCAATATCTACCTCCATATGTTTTAGTGGTCGACCAATACAGATTTTTCAGTGGCTGATGCCAAACTCTTGAGAGCAGAATGATTGATGGCAAATATGCCAATTTATAAAATGGAAAGTTTCAACTTTAAATTCAGATTGGATGAGATGCATTTAAATCCATCATTATGCTCATTTGCTAAATTGCTTCACAACCATAAACAGCTACGCTAATGAACTAAATTACTTGATGCAAGAATTGTTTATTCCAATTGTTATTAATAAAACTATAAATAAACTATTTATTGAACATTAGCTTTTTATCATGTTGCTGTTGTCACTGTTTCATAAAAGCAATAAACCATGAACAAGTTACAACCTGTACCCATGGTAAAATCTCTGTAATCCAGAGTTACAAACTGAGGGGAACTTGAGGCAGAACGGCCACCAAAAATGACACCAAAATTCAAAGTGTGGGGGGCAAGAAATGCCCTTGAAATTCATTCTAGGTGTTTTTTTTTCGTGCTGTCAGTCAATTAAAACTTTTAAATCATGATTAATCACATAATTGTTTCGTGATTGATAGTAGTCTGTCACAGTCTGTCTCCCTCATGCTTCCTAAGACTCGGATTTTGAAGTGTTTCCCCCAGACTACGTTACCCAGTATGCAGTGCCCTCATCTGTTCCTTGATGTTCTCACCTGTTTTCCATTCCCTCATTAGCTCTTGTTTGTATAAATATCCTTTCGTTTTTGCATTCCTTTGTCAGTTCTTGTTTGTTGTTGTTTTGAGTTCCCATTTGTTGCTTGACTGTCATAATTTTTATTAAAACCTGCACATAGATCCTACGTCTCCTGTCTCATCTCAGCAACCATTCGTTATACATATTTTGAAAGTGCTGAAATTTGACACTATACAGTACATACTTATTTTTCTGTCAAAATGCATTTTTTCCATCTTAGGAAAGAATACAAAACAATATGTAACAATATCATTTGTAACTTTATAAAAATTTTCCAAACAAATCCTAGCACAGTATTAAGATAGAAATGCACTAAAATGGCAACAATTCAAGTAGCATTAAATGTTTCCCAAAGTCTAAGTGGGAGATTGACAAATTGAAGGAACTAGTCCCCAAATAGGTTGCATTTTCATTGCAACGGGCATTACATCTCTTAAACACTCATCCTCCACAATATTAATCTGCCGATAGACTGTGGCTATCTGCTTTGCTACAGAAATTGTTAAGCTGCGTTCTTGATTTGCATCAGGGCGGCAACACAAGTATAAATTGATGCTTTGAACTCCACATGAAAAGTGATTGCGGACCAAAACGTCTCATTCTGCTCTTTGGTGACAGTTAAGACTTGACTTTCTTCTGTTGTAATTACAAAGTGCCTAACATAGGCTGAAAAATACTTGCTTTCCATCACAAGTTCCATCTAGGCTTGTTTTGTACATCAAATAGTGTTAAGAGCTCCTTTCTCCATCACTTTATCACTGACACGAAGCACTGTTGTTGTGTGTGTAGTGTGTGTTTGTCCTGTAGGACACATTACAAAGGTTCCTCCCTGATAACAGGTGTTTATACTGTATTAGCTGTAAATGCATTAATCACGATTAAGAAAAATGAATGAGTTAAACTTTTTAATTAATCGCATGCGTTAAAGCATTAATTCTGACAGCTCTAACAACTGAAATTGTTCTTAATATTCTATTATAGTCCTAGTTATACATATTTTGGCATATAAATAAGTTGATATGCGGTGCTGAGCGGCATCTGGGCAGAGCGAGGCAGGGAAGATAAGTGGTGAATGAGCTCCACATATGTACCACACCGGACTTAAATTCTAGTGATGGGTGTCGGGAGTACTTGAGAAGGGGAGACAGCAGCAGACGAGAGAGAGAGACGCATGAAGCTGTGTGTGTGTCTGTGTGTCATTGTGGTGTTGCTGAAAAGAAAACCTTTTGTGTACTGCGAAAAAGCAGCCTTATGTGTGACTGAAAATTGCAACAGTAAATGTCTACGTGTTTTGTCAAGCCGGCCCCAGATTCCTCCTTTTCTTAATTATTACAAGGAAATCAATTCTCAAACTTGATAATGAGTTAAATTAATGTGTTTATAATTATTGTATGATGTACAGAAATGTATAAGACAGTTTGTTTTAAATGGTTAGTAAAAAAATACCCCTAAGTAGTCATCAGGGGTGAGGTATTAGCCTAGTCCAACAAGGCAGAGTCACTGGATGCACACATACAGAGGGTCAAAAAAGTGCTCAAGATGCTTCTGTACACATCCAATACTCGATCAGAACACAATAATAATTATTTTAAAATGATAGTCATGCAACATTTATCTGTCTGTCTTCTACGATTTTGTCTTAATTAAATATGTGCCATTTCATATTAATATTGCATAATGTCACTCATTTGCAGGTTGAAACAAATATTTTCAAAAACATTGAAGGCTGTATGATTAGCACAAAATACAATATTTACACTGATCGTACAGTGCTTTCAATAATTTACAAGCTATTTAATGTATGTGATGTGAGTGTTGTCAAATTATCAACTAGTGAAAGAGGTTGAACGATATATCGGTTTTACAAATATATCGGCATCGATAGTTGCTATTGCAAACAATCGTGCATTTATTAATTTTGGACTCTTGCTCCCTCTTTTAGTCTTTGCCCTTTACAGAAAGTCTAAGAATTTGTTTTAACATTCAATATCAATTTTTTTAATTATTGGCCAATTAATTGTTTATCTGCTTTTTCCACCAGCTTAGTTAGCATATCATCAAAATCCACTGTCGGTCGAACTCTACTAGTGACACTGTAGCAGTTCACGCAGTCATATAAATGTAAACAAAGGAAAGGGTAAACAGGTTTGGCTTGCTGGCCCCATGAGCATGAGGCTCAGCTTGAGCTAAAAGTTCTTACCAAGACTAAATTATGGTGGTGTGGTATAATTGTTAACAATCTGGGCTGCAGTGTTGGAGAGTAACTAACTTAAAGTATCTATCAACACTACTTAACTTATCAAAACTTTTTGTAGCATGACAGTAGCTTTCCAAGTAGCAAACTACTTTTTCCCACACTTTCATTGTATGGAAAAAGATGCATTGAAGGTAAATGAAGACTGAAGCTTATATTTTGCCTAGAATCTCCATTTGTGTTCCAAAGAAGAAAGAAGGTCAACCAGATTTTGAAAAACATAAGGGAGTAAATGATGACAATTTTCCTTTTTGGGTAAATTATTCCTTTAATAATTCACCGCTTGAATGTGTAAGAGGGTAAAAGAAAGAGCGAGAGAGACCAAATGAGAGAGAAAGTCTTTATATGATTAATGGACTGCAGGTACACTTTAAAGTCATCACTAAGCCTGGGAGAGAAATACATAAAATCAGGAAAACTACAGAGGTGACATTAGAGAGAAAACAAAACCAGTAGCTCACACACACACACACACACACACACACACACACACACAGTGGGGAGGCATGTGACCGAGCATGTGTTTTCTTGAGTTGTCAGAGGTACACTGGTTTAGATAAACACAGGTGGAGTGAGTGTGCATACTCAGCAAAACCATACTAAACCAGCTGCTGAAAACGGATATGCATAGAGTACCACAGCAAAACAAAAAATACAACACATAAAATACACTCAAAAACAAAACAAGCATCCAGAAATTACGTAAAGCTAAATAGGCCCATACCACAGACTTCTATTATTTAATATAAAGATAATTATAATTACTACAGACTAACCCTAGCCCACACACCCCAACCCTTAAAAAGCTTCTTGCTAGAATAAATACAAACAAAAAAGAATTCACTTTATTTTATCAAAAAACTTCCCAATTAAGTATGTCCTTGAATGTCATCAAAGGGTGGTTTTGTCAGTTTTAGCTAACATTTGGGGACAGTTTTGTCTTCAAACTATAGGTACATATTCAAACACACACACTCACACAGATACAGTTATAAGAACTGAGCAGCATGAAATAGCAAACTGTGTTAATTAATCAGCTGTTTAGTGTGAGTCTGGGAACACTGTCAGTCTAATTGAGTAGACTAACAAATATCCAGAACATCAGAACAAACAGAGCCATGCATGGACATGAGGGATCATGTGTTCAATAATGCCCAATAGAGCTGTTCAGCCATGACATCAATTTGTAGGTGAACCCGGATGACTAATTCGCCATAGGTTCCCTCTGGTTTTTATAATGGGGTTTTTGACTGTGGTTTTACTTTACTTGACAATACGTGGACATTTTTTGTTCTACAACATAAATTACACATTTTCATACCTCAAATAGGAATTTAAGCTGGTTTTTTTTTTTTAAATATGTAATTTAAAATGAGGTATGACTTTGTAATTTATGTTGTAGAACAAAACGCCCACGTATTGTCAGACCTTATTTTACTTATAAGTTCACAAACCCCATTATAAAAAACAATAGGAAAATCCTGAGGGAACCCATGACGAATTAGTCTTCCAGGTTTTTGGACTTTAACCTGAACAGTTCTATACTTATTTATCCATCATGCATATTTGTAGAATCATGTTGTAATTTACTACATGGACTATAGTTAAAAAATGGCTACGTTCACAATCTGATTTCTTTCACTCACATGTGACACAGATCTTATACGAAACCGGTCCGTGGTGCAAAAAAAGTTGGAGACCCCTGTGTAAATATTACATATTGTACATATTGAAGCCACAGAACAATATGCCCTGTGTTGTATACCGTTTTTAAAGCAGCATATTGCATTCGACATTTTATGACTTGAAGGAAAGGGTTTCTGCATCCCTTGTAATAGGGTAAAAAGCAATATTTGTTCATTATCCTACTTTGTCCAATGCTGCAGACTTTATAACTTACTTTGATATTAATCTTGTCTTACTGTGAATATACACTAATTTCCTTCTTGAAAGAATAATAAACACAAAACCCACATAGAATGTAAAACGTCTCGGGTTACATGTGTAACCCTTGTTCCCTGAAAAAAACGAGATGCTGCGCTGCTAAGCGCAACGGGGGAACAACTCTAGCTGTGAACCGAGCTGAAATAGTGTGTGTAACACGTCAATGAACATTGACTGGAATTTATAGCCTCGGCTGATGTAATCATTAGATGCACCTGTGGCCAGGCTATAAATGGATACGTCACAAGGTGTCGTCAGATACTTCTTTTTGAAGAGCAGTCCTGGGACGTCCCAGTGCGGCAAAGCAGCGCAGCATCTCGTTCCGCTTTTTTCAGGGATCAAGGGTTACACATGTAACCCGAGACGTTCCCTTTACAAAAAGCTTCACTTTGATGCTGCGCTGCTGAGCGCTACGGGGAACGCAATACCCACGCCACCGCACTTGGGGCTGTCCGGACCCCTACGGATGTGCAGTGTACTCACAAAAACGCGAGAGGTCTCAGACATGAGCTTGAGATGTCGACTCAAGGGCATAAGAGCCCGGAGTAGCATAAACATCTAAACCATTCAATTTTGATGAATGTGTGCGGAGAGGACCAGCCTGACGGATCACAAACTTGTTTAGGCATGGGCTGAGATGTCGACTCAAGGGCATAAGAGCCCGGAGTAGCAAAGCATCTAACCCATAAAGTTCGATGAATGTGTGCGAAGAGAACCCGATCGCAACACAAACTTGTCATAAAAACTGATGAATGTGAGCGGAAAGGACCAGCCTGCCGCATCACAAACTTGTTCAGGCATGAGCTGAGATGTCGACTCAAGGGCATAAGAGCCCGGAGTAGCAAATCATCTAACCCATAAAGTTTGATGAATGTGTGAAGAGAACCCTATCGCAACACAAACTTGTCATAAAAACTGATGAATGTGAGCGGAGAGGACCAGCCTGCCGCATCACAAACTTGTTCAGGCATGAGCTGAGATGTCGACTCAAGGGCATAAGAGCCCGGAGGGCAGAACATCCAAACTAGAAAAATCCAATGAATGTGTGCGGAGAGGACAACCTGCCGCATCAAAAACTTGTTTAGGCATGGGCTGAGATGTCGACTCAAGGACATAAGAGTCCGGAATAGCAAAGCATCTAGCCCATAAAGTTCGATGAATGTGTGCGAAGAGAACCCTATCGCAACACAAACTAGTCATAAAAACTGATGAATGTGAGCGGAGAGGACCAGCCTGCCGCATCACAAACTTGTCCAGACATGAGTTTGAGATGTCGACTCAAGGGCATAAGAGCCCGGAGTGGCAGAACATCCAAACTATAAAAATCTAATGAATGTGTGCGGAGAGGACAACCTGCCGCATCACAAACTTGCTGCAGAGGGAGACCTCTAGCCAATGTTTTAGAGGAGGAGAGCCCTCTGGTAGAGTGTGCCCTAAAACCTACTGGCGAAGCTTGACCGCGCACTCGTAGGCCCGGGCAATAATGAGGATGCCTCTTTGAGGGCACCCCGCCCACCAAGCCGTGGAAAACCGCAGTGGCCACATAGAACCTGGCAGTGGCGAGGCAAGTGCCCGCTGACAGTTCTTTCTACAGAAAATCCAGAACTGAAGCAAACTGGCAGTTAGCTGGTTCTGTAATAAGAACTTTAGTAGATGGAAACGCATGCAGGTGCATTTGTGCTATGAATGCGTTACTACGATCAGCCCCTCCATGGGGTTGCTGGGCGACTCGGGAGAAGTAGAGGAGACATTGCGCTATCAACAGAGGCGAAGAGGTCCTCTTCTGCCCTGTAAAATCTACCCAGATCAGTTCCAAGTGGAGGGAGCCCTAGCACTTGAAATGGTCTCGATAACCTCAAGAGAAAACCCTGTGAACCTCATTCGGTACCCTTAGGGGCCAGACATGAAAGGTTTCACAATTCGGGCCAAGGATGAGAAGGTCCTCCCTGTTCGGAATCGCCCAAGGGGAGCCGTCGAGGAGAGGAATTAACTCTGAGAAACATATCCTGTTCGGCCAGCGCAGCACCATTAAAAAGAGGCAAGACCCTTGCTGGTGAACATTGCCAAGACTCCCGGGAGCAGAGAAACCGGGGAAACGCATACAGACGCATTCTGGGTCATGTATGTGTCTTAACGTCCAGACCCAAGGGGGCTGGGTGATTTCAGGGAGAAGTAGAGGAGACATTGCGCTATTCATAGAGGCGAAGAGGTCCTCTTCTGCCCTAAAATCTCACGCAAACTTGTTCCAAGTGGAAAAAGCCCGGCATTTAATAAGGTCTCGATAACCTCAGGAGAGAGCCCTGCGTCCCTCAGTTGGTACCCTTAGGGGACAAACATGAAAGATTCCACAATTTGGGGCAGGGATGATATATTGCCCTGTGCCTGAGATAGAAGATCCTTCCTGTTCGGAATCGCCCAAGGCGAGCCATCGAGGGAAGAGATTAGCTCAAAGAACCAAGCCCTGTTCGGCCAGCGCGGTGCTATCAGTAAGAGGCAAAAACCCTTGCTGGCAAACTCTGGGCAACTACTACCTTAGGGTGGAGTTCTTAACTCCCCCGTTGGAATTTTCTGTCTGGACCGTAAATCTGCTCCCATATACAGGCATCCAGGGATATAACTGACCTGAGTGACAGGAGCTTGCCCTGGGCCCTAAGGAGAACCCAACGTGTCAGAAATACAGCTGACAAGAAAGTGGGTTTCCTTGATGATTTATGTAAGAGGCTACCGCTGTATTGTCCACCCAAACAAAGACATGGTAGCCTCAGGAGGAGGTATTTCAGGGCCAGAAATACAGCCATCAACCCGAGACAGTGACTGTGACAACCGAGCTGAGGACCCTCCTATCCCCTTAAGCTGGACGACCACTTAAGGCCGCTACCCCACCCATCAGGTAGGCGTCTGTTGTTAGCAGCCTGCGACAACAAGACGCACCTAGAGTGGGAACCAAGGCAAAAAACCGGGGTCTGAACCACATAGAAAGGGAACGAAGCCTGAGGCGCGTAACCCTATTTAGCCTAGGGGCATTACATCTCTTAAACACTCATCCTCCACAATATTAATCTGCCGATAGACTGTGGCTATCTGCTTTGCTACAGAAATTGTTAAGCTGCATTCTTGATTTGCATCAGGGCGGCAACACAAGTATAAATTGATGCTTTGAACTCCACATGAAAAGTGATTGCGGACCAAAATGTCTCATTCTGCTCTTTGGTGACAGTTAAGACTTGACTTTCTTCTGTTCTAATTACAAAGTGCCTAACATAGGCTGAAAAATACTTGCTTTCCATCACGAGTTCCATCTAGGCTTGTTTTGTACATCAAATAGTGTTAAGAGCTCCTTTCTCCATCACTTTATCACTGACACGAAGCACTGTTGTTGTGTGTGTAGTGTGTGTTTGTCCTGTAGGACACATTACAAAGGTTCCTCCCTGATAACAGGTGTTTATACTGTATTAGCTGTAAATGCATTAATCACGATTAAGAAAAATGAATGAGTTAAACTTTTTAATTAATCGCATGCGTTAAAGCATTACTTCTGACAGCTCTAACAACTGAAATTGTTCTTAATATTCTATTATAGTCCTAGTTATACATATTTTGGCATATAAATAAGTTGATATGCGGGGCTGAGCGGCATCTGGGCAGAGTGAGGCAGGGAAGATAAGTGGTGAATGAGCTCCACATATGTACCACACCGGACTTAAATTCTAGTGATGGGTGTCGGGAGTACTTGAGAAGGGGAGACAACGGCAGACGAGAGCGAGAGACGCATGAAGCTGTGTGTGTCTGTGTGTCATTGTGGTGTTGCTGAAAAGAAAACCTTTTGTGTACTGTGAAAAAGCAGCCTTATGTGTGACTGAAAATTGCAACAGTAAATGTCTACGTGTTTTGTCAAGCCGGCCCCAGATTTAGGGGCCAGCTTGACAAACTTGTTTAGGCATGGGCTGAGATGTCGACTCAAGGACATAAGAGTCCGGAGTAGCAAAGCATCTAGCCCATAAAGTTCGATGAATGTGTGCGAAGAGAACCCTATCGCAACACAAACTAGTCATAAAAACTGATGAATGTGAGCGGAGAGGACCAGCCTGCCGCATCACAAACTTGTCCAGACATGAGTTTGAGATGTCGACTCAAGGGCATAAGAGCCCGGAGTGGCAGAACATCCAAACTATAAAAATCTAATGAATGTGTGCGGAGAGGACAACCTGCCGCATCACAAACTTGCTGCAGAGGAAGACCTCTAGCCAATGTTTTAGAGGAGGAGAGCCCTCTGGTAGAGTGTGCCCTAAAACCTACTGGCTGAAGCTTGACCGCTGCCTCGTAGGCCCAGGCAATAATGAGGATGCCTCTTTGAGGGCACCCCGCCCACCAAGCCGTGGAAAACCGCAGTGGCCACATAGAACCTGGCAGTGGCGAGGCAAGTGCCCGCTGACAGTTCTTTCTACAGAAAATCCAGAACTGAAGCAAACTGGCAGTTAGCTGGTTCTGTAATAAGAACTTTAGTAGATGGAAACGCATGCAGGTGCATTTGTGCTATGAATGCGTTACTACGATCAGCCCCTCCATGGGGTTGCTGGGCGACTCGGGAGAAGTAGAGGAGACATTGCGCTATCAACAGAGGCGAAGAGGTCCTCTTCTGCCCTGTAAAATCTACCCAGATCAGTTCCAAGTGGAGGGAGCCCTAGCACTTGAAATGGTCTCGATAACCTCAAGAGAAAACCCTGTGAACCTCATTCGGTACCCTTAGGGGCCAGACATGAAAGGTTTCACAATTCGGGCCAAGGATGAGAAGGTCCTCCCTGTTCGGAATTGCCCAAGGCGAGCCGTCGAGGAGAGGAATTAACTCTGAGAAACATATCCTGTTCGGCCAGCAAAGCGCCATTAATAAGAGGCAAGACCCTTGCTGGTGAACATTCCCAAGACTCCCGGGAGCAGAGAAACCGGGGAAACGCATACAGACGCATTCTGGGTCATGTATGTGTCTTAACGTCCAGACCCAAGGGGGCTGGGTGATTTCAGGGAGAAGTAGAGGAGACATTGCGCTATTCATAGAGGCGAAGAGGTCCTCTTCTGCCCTAAGATCTCACCCAAACTTGTTCCAAGTGGAAAAAGCCCGGCATTTAATAAGGTCTCGATAACCTCAGGAGACAGCCCTGCGTCCCTCAGTTGGTACCCTTAGGGGACAAACATGAAAGATTCCACAATTTGGGGCAGGGATGATATATTGCCCTGTGCCTGAGATAGAAGATCCTTCCTGTTCGGAATCGCCCAAGGCGAGCCGTCGAGGGAAGAGATTAGCTCAAAGAACCAAGCCCTGTTCGGCCAGCGGGGTGCTATCAGTAAGAGGCAAAAACCCTTGCTGGCAAACTCTGGGCAACTACTACCTTAGGGTGGAGTTCTTAACTCCCCCGTTGGAATTTTCTGTCTGGACCGTAAATCTGCTCCCATATACAGGCATCCAGGGATATAACTGACCTGAGTGACAGGAGCTTGCCCTGGGCCCTAAGGAGAACCCAACGTGTCAGAAATACAGCTGACAAGAACGTGGGTTTCCTTGATGATTTATGTAAGAGGCTACCGCTGTATTGTCCACCCAAACAAAGACATGGTAGCCTCAGGAGGAGGTATTTCAGGGCCAGAAATACAGCCATCAACCCGAGACAGTGACTGTGACAACCGAGCTGACGACCCTCCTATCCCCTTAAGCTGGACGACCACTTAAGGCCGCTACCCCACCCATCAGGTAGGCGTCTGTTGTTAGCAGCCTGCGACAACAAGACGCACCTAGAGTGGGAACCAAGGCAAAAAACCGGGGTCTGAACCACATAGAAAGGGAACGAAGCCTGAGGCGCGTAACCCTATTTAGCCTAGGGGTTTTGGCCCTTGGAAGAAATCCCCTGGCTTTTGGCCACAACAAAAACGGTCTCATGAGCAGAAGGTCCAGAGGGATCACCGTGGATGCGGTCGCCCAGAGACCTGGAAATTGTTGATACTGATAACAGTGCAACCTTGACCTAGCCTGACTTTGCTCAGGGTGATCTGAATGGACTCAATACTAGCGGGAGACAGTTGTGCCCGCATTGTGATTGAACTCCATACGATGCCCCGATAGACAGTGTTCTGAGTGGGAGAGAGGACGCTTTTCTTGGCGTTAAGCCTCAACCCCAGAGAAACAGATGAGCTAAGATGATGTCCCTGTGCTGAACTGCCAGTTCCTGGAACTGCGCTAGGATCAGCCATTCGTCGACATAATTCAGAATGCAGATGCCCCGGAGTCGCAAGGAGCCAGCACTACATCATGCATTGTGAATGTGCGGGTAAAAAGGGCTAGGCTGAGTGAAAGAACCTGACCCTGGAAGACTTCGCCCCCGGAAGTGAACCTCAGGAACTTTCCATGTTGTGGCAGAACTTCTAAATGAAGTATAGAAGTGCGTCATAAGATCGATGGTGACCAGCCAAACGAGTTGTAGGGCTTGAGACACGACCGTCTTGACAGGCATCATCTTGGACTTGAACACCCACGGGTAGTTCAAGCTTTAAGATCTAAGCCAGACGCCACCCCTCATCCTCCATGGGAAACGGGAAGTATTTAGTGTAATAACCTAACTCTCTCTCTGGAAGGGGAACACATACCATGGCCCCTTTAACCAGGAGATTGAGTTTTTTGTTTTTACAAAAAAGAAATCCGGTTTACGGTGTGAGAACACGTCCTTGAAACACGGAAAAGCGGCGAGTGAATTAAATCCTGACGGCCTTATCAGACCCACAGAAAAGAATATATCCGGCAGAAGTTTCCACACTGCCAGGATCTCTGAGATGGGTATTATATTTGAACACTTCCTGTTGAGGGGTTGTCGGGTGTTTCGCATCCTGAATAAAATGCAGGAACAGCGAAAACACCCAATTTTGACGGAAGCCTCTGCAACCCGAAACACCAAGAGGTGGCGGGAATGGAGGGGCTTTGAGGGGGTACCGGGAGGGGTGAAGTGAAGCACGCGCCCCGTCCCGAGGGGAGCTACCCCCTAATCTAGGCGCAAGACCGTCAGGGTTTCTCTTACTAGAAATGATAGCCCTGAGGTCTTGCTTCGGGGGCTGGCGAGGGAGGCGAGACTGTCCCCAATCCCTGGGAGGAGGAGCACGACTCGCCACGCTTTGCTTTTGAGCCTCCGTTCAGACAGGACTGAGGCGGGTCTGAGGCTTGCTCGTCAAGCGCAGAACCCACACTCAGGTCGTCCGGGAGGTCATTCTGGTACGCCTGTAAAACAGCATGGTGTGCAGAGCAGCACCAGCCTGACCTGCTGCTTGATAAGCCCTTCCCACTAAAGTGGAGGTTGTCCTACAAGGCTTTGAGGGGAGAGAGTGCTTCTTAAGTGACGATGCCGAGCCCGGCGAGAGATAGCCCGCAAGCGTCTCTTCGACCGGCGGCATCATTGAATACCCCCGTGCCTCAGCACCCACGATGGTCGAATATAATGACGTCGAGGGTATGTGAACACGGGAAGAAAATATATATATATATATATTTTTTTTTTTATTATTATTTATTTATTTAATAAATATATTAATAAATTTTTTATTTTTTTAGGGGTTCCTCCATGAGCGAAAAAGCTCTTCATTGAGGTTATCAAAGAAGGGAAGGGACTCATGAGGCGTTCCCTTTCTTAGACTGGAAGATAAAATCTATCCCCTCATTTGGAGGGTTTGGTGTCTCTTTCGTGTGGCCAGTCCAATCTGGCAACCGCTTGAGTAACAACATCGAGCAATTCCTCCGTAGATTTTTTTTTTATCGCGGACGGAAAGCTCGGAGGCGGGAAGAGAATCGCGATCCTCCTCATGATCCGAAGAAGCGTCGGAACGCACTTCGAGATCATGTGAAGGACCAGCTGGGTTTGGGGAGAGAGTGAGAGAAAGGGATCAACCCGTCTCTTGCTCCTCAGCCAAATCCATGCAAGAGCCCCACGAACGATCTTTATTTTTTTATTTTTCGTGAGTGCTGACTCCCGGAAGCAAGTGAGGCGAGCACGAAGCACTCTGCCTGTTAAAGCAAATCGCAGTGCTCGCACCCACCCTGCTGCAACACAAGAGCAGCATGCTCTTACCCCCAAACAAACAGAGCAAAAACTGATGTGTGTCCTCTTCAGCAATAGATCAAGAAGAGGGGAACACGCACCGTTTGTGGCTTTCAGTCATTCTCTCTTTTTTTCTTTCTTTTTTTTTTAGAAATATATATATATATATATAATATTTTCTAAACAGAAGAGAGAAGAAAAAAGAGAACAAAGAGAACAACGTTCACTGCACACTGCCTAACTGATTCTAACTCCTAACAGAGGAAAGAAAGTTTTGACAGGGTTTGTGAAACACACAGAAACAGAATCACTCTGAAAAAAGAGTTTCTGACGACACCTGGTGACGTATCCATTTATAGCCTGGCCACAGGTGCATCTAATGATTACATCAGCCGAGGCTATAAATTCCAGTCAATGTTTATTGACGTGTTACACACACTATTTCAGCTCGGTTCACAGCTAGAGTTGTTCCCCCGTAGCGCTTAGCAGCGCAGCATCAAAGTGAAGCTTTTTGTAAAGGGAACACTATTATTTTACTTAGCTTGTTAACATTGTGCAAACAACATATGGTCAATCTACAACTAACACATAGTGTTATAACTACATACATGAACATCTGGACTTACAATTTTTTTTAACGGAACATCTCCTTGTGGTGCTACACGCGTCTACAAACAAACTAGAATGGCATTGACAACTACTTTAGCTAGCCAGCATGCCATCCACTTTTACTCATTATGTTAGTCACAGTCGGTCTGGGACATTTGTAGATCAGTGGTTAGATGAACCGATAACATGTCTAAATTTTTTCACTTTTCTTAGTGCAAAGGCCAAAATAGCATGTTTACAAATTAATGTCAGGTGTTAAAACTACATTGAATTATAGTGCTTACCAGGAATATACATTTAATTAGGGCTGTCAGTCTATTAAAATTCTTGATTGTGATTTATAGCAAAAACATTTCTAGGTTCGCAGATTTTGAAAAGGGGGGCACGGTGGCTCAGTGGTTAGCACTGTCACCTCACAGAAAGAAGATTCCGGGTTTGAGTCCTGGACCAACTGGGTCTTTCTGTGTGGAGATTGTATGTCCTCCATGCATTTGCATGGGTTTCCTCCAGGTGCTCTGGTTTCCAAAAGTTCCAACAAGTCCAAAACATGAATGACATGAAGTGAATTGGATCCTGTAAAAGTGCCCAATAGGTGTGAGTGATAGTCCACCCCACCACTGGGGGTTGCATCAGGATGGCATTTGGCATAAAACCTGTGCCAAGTCAAATATGTGGCTCACTGATGGTCCATTGTGGTGACCCCTAATGGGAGCAGCCAAAAGAAGAAGAATCACAGATTTTGAAAATGGCGAATTCTGACACCATATATACTTATTTTCCTGTCAACATGCATTTATTTCCATCTTATGAAAGAAAACTAAACAATATGTAACAATACAATGCTTCATTAACATTTTCCCAAAAAAGTGCCTTCAATAAAAAGATAGAAATATTGGTCTATTCAAGTAACATTAAATGTTTCCCAAAGTCTTACTGGGAGGTTGACTTAATGAAAGATTATTCCTCATAGGTTGTGTATTGACTAATTACTAGTATTCATTCATTTCATATTTCTAAATTCATTATTTTACATTTAAAATTGTAATCTCATAACATTATTTATGCATTTTCTTTGTAAATGCATTTATTCCTGCTTTGTAAAAATACACCTAATTGCCACTTCCGATGCAGCTTCAGTGCCACTTTTGCTGTGTAAATATGGCTTTCGTCCCTATAGGTTTAGTATTCATTGCAATGGGCATTAAATCTCTTAATCTCTCATCCTCCACGATATTAATCTGCCGGTGGACTGTGTCTAACTGTGCCAGTTGAAGACGCGTTCGTCGCGTCAGAGCATCAAATTCCAGCGGTGCTTTGAACTCCACGGGAAAAGTGGAGTGATAGTCAAGACTTGGCACGCTTCAGTGTTAAAAAACAAATGCGCTGAATATACTTGATTTCTATCACAAGTCCCATCTGGGCTGGTTTTGTACATCACAATTTTGCAAAATTATCATTACGTGGCTTGTTGTATATATCGTGCCACTTTCCTGGTGCAATGAACACTAGAGGCGCTACAACAACAATGATATTTATTCACACAAATCACAAGTAAGATGGCAGATTTTCAATTCATCAATGCTTACTTTTCACTCAGTTCCTCACACAATGCTATCTTATGACATTTAAACATTTTAAAGTGCATGACTTGAAAGATGATACATTTTAAAGGTTAGGGAGAACATTTAACTTGCTTTTAGCTCCACACAATGGACATTTCACCTCGGAACAGCCGCAATATGTGTAATGTAATTTTGCAAAAATGTCACCAGTGTCACATAATTTTCATGAGATCAAGCTTCATAAAACATTTTAAATGAAAGTATAAGCTAATGGCTAAATAGAGTTGCTTACAAAGCCAAGTTAAGCAAAGATGTACTATCAGTTTTCTAAATGACTGGACCTACGATCAGTAAAAAATTCCATAGTATAACACTGAATGAGGGACCCAAGTAATATTTACAGACCAGAATATCATAGAGATTTGGGAGTGGGATATTTTGATTTGGGATGAAGAGAGCAAGAGGGGCATTATTTCTGTCTAAGTACATTCTTGTTCTTTCTGTATTCTCAATTCCCTTTTGCATATGATTGCCATTCGCTCATCACATCTTTTAGAGGAGACACATTTGAGTTGAGTACAAAAGGTATCTTTTCAAAATCAAAACCATTAATGGCAATTTCACTCTAACTGTTCAGGCAACGGAGCAGATTTCATGTAAATGGATTAGAAAGCACGCACGCACACACACACACACACACAGACAGCAGTCTACATCTTGAATGCATAATGACTCCGTTTCAATACTGAATGTCAGTGAGCAGAGTGAAAAGGACAGGTCTGTTTTTCTTAGAAACAATACAGAAATTCTTGTAGTCAAAGAGGCATAAATAAGCACTGAGTGCAAATTAGTATCTGCAGTATTCATTACTCCACACAGCTCAGGCAGGCAGTAATAAGCACAGGGGGATTCAGAGCTGTGATGGGGTTATTTCTCATCATGGTTTGACCTGATTGAGGGACCAGCATGATGGACTGCCTGTGAACTTTATTTTGCAAACATGTTGTGTCTCTGTCCCTTTCTGTGACTCACTTGTCCTCTCCAGCACATCTCTGTCGATTGTCTCGGTACCCAGCATGTTCCTGCAGTTGATGGATAAGATGGCGCTGCAGATGGCTGCTTCCGTGTGGAGCTCTCTAGTGTTTTTGTTACTTTTGTTTGTTTGTGATGTTTTTTTTTGTGATTTCCTATTCCCCTCATTTGTTCCGGTCATGTGAATATCTGGTTTTGTGTGTCTTGTTATCTTATTATCAGTTCTGTTTTATTATTGGTTCCTGTTTATTAGACTTGTTATCATGTTCATTAGTTTAGTCTCATCATTGGTTGTCAATGTCATGTTGTTACCCATGTCCATGTATTTAAGCCCTCATGTTTGCCATTGTCTCTGGTCGAGTATTGTTGGTGTCATGTTGTTTGTAACAGTTAAGTCAAATCAAGTTTTGTTTTTTAATCACATTTGGATACCAGCACTGTAAATAAAACTGCATTTGGATTCAGCACTTCACCATCATCTTCATCTTGCTCTGCTCCTGCTCTGCCACAATGTTACACCAGTTACACAATATACTGGATCACTGCTACACTACTGTAAAGGATGCATATCACTCTGTCCCAGGTGCAGCTTTAGGACTATCTGATCACTGTCTGGTTCATCTTCTCCTGACCTACAAGCAGAAACTAAAATCAGCTAAACCTGTAGTAAGGATTGTAAATAGTAAACAAATGAAGCAGAGCTGGACCTATAAGCCTGCTTTGACTGTGCTGATTGGGGTGTTTGAGGCTGCAGCCACAGACCTGGACGAGCTCAAAGATACTGTGACATCATACATCAATTTCTGTGAAGATACGTGCAGTATGGGCTGAAATATGTGCCACCAGAAACTGAATTTGAATCACATCATTTGAAATTGTATTGTTTAATTAAAATTGAATTTATTCAAAAACTGAATCTGAATTGTATCATTTGAAATTGAATTTATTCGTTTGGAACTGAAGTCCAATAAAATTTGATCCTCACTGAAAATTAAACTCTCTATATGTCTTCACATTCACTTCTCACAATTCAGATTCAGTTCTCAAATTCAATTTCAAGTTACTGAGACAGACATCCGGGTAGTTGGAGGATGAAGGAAGAGCAATCGAGCGCAGATCGATAGATAGCGTTCATTGGCGAACAGGACTCCTCTTGGGCCAATCAGCACCAATGTTTTGGAGCACAGTACATTACCCGCCATGAAACTATGGAATTACGATTGTGTCAATAATAATGAATGTAACTTTATAAAACTGAACGTAACTTTTTCAGAAACTATCAAAAATATTCCATTACAAAAGAAGAAAAACACAATTAAAATGAAAAAATGAACTCAGTCGCATCGAATTTAACAGGCTCTTCAAATATGCTTCATTTTTTGTTAATGTTTTTCAAAGATTCGCTTTGCAAATCGTGGATTCTGAATACATTGCCACAGATTTCGCTTACGCTTCGCAGTTTTTCGTTTGCTGTTTTGAGACAAACCTCTCGTGGGGGTGGGCTTAACAGTGATCTACTCTGATTGGATAGTGAGCTTTTGATGGACAGGTGCTCTCTGACCCGGATGTACAGACGTCACTCAGTGGCGCGATATTGGAAAGCTCTCGCGGTGATTTGTAGTTATGCAATACGTTGTGCTTTGTTGTATTACTTACTAACAATATGTAAATAATATTTGACCTATAATTATATAATTTAATATTATATGAGACCTTCGATCGTCTAATAATCGTCTTCGATCAGTCTGTAAAGATGAGCTCTCAGGAGAGACACGGAGCGGCATCATCTTCCTCCTCCTCTTGTCCTTCAAGGCAGCTTGAAGTAAGTTTGTGTTACTGAAGTAACCAATAACATCGATAAAAGTTTTATTCATGTAACGTTACAGTGTGCAACAGTTCTGGCTTTATTTTGCAAATTTATTGTTGTATTGTAAATGCATGCTAAATAAAATGTGAACAAAAAAAAACATACAGGTCAAACTTGAAATAGCCCCCACACGACACCCTGCCACACTGGAAAAAACACACAACCTTTGACATACCAAACACAAAGATCGGCGTGCACCGAGCTCTGTTCAAACGAAACATAGCAGATTGAAAAGCCATACTGATATAGTAGGTATTTATGTATGATGGAGAGAATTGAGATCATTGATAGAAAAACCTAACCCCCACTGACAATCAGTTAGGTGTATATAACAATAATTCTCTTATCTTGCTAATGAAACCAGCTTCGAAGAGGAACGTGAACGCCGAGGTGATTAAACCAGCAATGTTTAATCCAAATATGAAGAGATTGTTTGCTTGAAAAGCAAAGGCATAAAATGAATTCTGATCGGCAAAACCCCAAGGCAGCTTTTTTTTAAGGCATGCATCATACTAAGGATTTTATGAAATAAAACTTGAAATAAAATCCTAAACTTCTTGCTTTGCTTACGTTTCAATAAAATAAATTAAATGTGACCAAAATCCTAAAGTTTTTTTTAAGTATCATTAAGTTACAGTAGCTTCTATAGCTGAAATCATACTTATGAAAATAATAAGATTTTTCAGATTGGTCCCGCTAATGCGCATCCATGCTCTTCAGCATTAAGGCTAGGCATTGCCTTTACCAATAAGGCAAGTGGTTTATGTTAAGTGACCTAATAATACAACACTCCTATTTACTGTGTATCCCACACTTAATTTTTTTGGTGTATCAAACAGAATACAAGATGACTGGAATCAAAACCTGTGTGTGTGAGATTTTGTCCTTTTGAGAAATCTTATATTAGGGATAATGATTACACAGGAACATGATTCATGCAGTCTTTAAATGACATGTAATGCGATCACAGACAGTGTACACTAATGTCTTACCTTCACTGGACGATCCAGACAGATCGATAATAACATAGACCTTTCCCTCTGGCTCCAGGTCTATCTGCAAGGACAATCAAACAAGAATGAAAATTTTAGCAGCAGAACTTAACCCATCTAAACAATACATCATTTATATTTACAAATTGCAAATGAGGTAAACCACAAGCATGGAGCCAACAATATAAGCAATAGCAAAATACCTAATTTCCATAGTAAATTATAAACTATTGTAACTGATTAAAACAGCATTTTTGTAATTATTTTATACATCCCGATCTCATGAAAATACAGTGCCTGTGGCAAAATGTTTGCTAAATGAAATAGAGCATCAGTCTGGTTCTGGAAGTACGAATCCCATTAATTTATCCAATTGATGAATAGATTTTCAATGATAACTTAAAAATCTTTAAAGACAGACCTTCCTTGAGCTACGAAAATGTTCATCAATGGTATATGCTTCCGTTGAAGCCATCGGTCTGCGTTATTTCAACTTCATTGTTTAAAAATCGTGTTTGATATCAGAATTTATGTTAAACAACTATATTACCCATGGTCCAGCAGAGAAAGCTACACCAATCAGAGAACCATGGCCAACCAAGCCCACGAAATGTGCTTCGGAGCGATCGTACACTCCAATGATGCACTGTGAATGACATTGAGTCGGTCTCCCTTCACCCTTAAACTACTTATATATTTGTACATGTCGGAATATTTTGCAATAAACATAAAATATGTAACTATACTTAGAATCAACAACCTAAAATCAATAGTTGTATATATTCCCATCGGTTTTTATTAAATGCAACATTATTCGCAATGCTTCATGGGATTGTACAGTAGTGTGTGCCCTCATAAAAGACGGTAAGTACACAGTCTTGTACCTTTGTCTTTATGTCTGATTTTCAAATACTTTTTTGCCTCAAAACAAAGTTCATGATGTTGTGATTCACCTCGGTGCTGGGAGGCATGGTTCATGGCTTACAACTCTTTTATAAAGCATTTTATAAAAAGTCTATGGAATAAATTAACAAGTATCGCGGCAGTTCCTAGGTAAATGTCCACTCTAAAAGCAAGTTAAATATTCCCCCAAACAAATAACGTTTTTAAGGTTAATGCGCCATCTCCCTAGTCCCTAACCTAAACCTAACTGATAGTGTCATAATGGCAAATGTGAAAGAAAAAGCACAATTGCTTAAGCAACCACGTCATTTTCTGGTGCTTCTATGATATTTTTGGCTCACATAAAAAGTTAATGATATTAATTATGTTGAAAATTAGCATGTTCATGTTCATAATGTTATTTTTCAACTACCCTGTAGGCCAACATCCTGGTGTTTATATCCTAAATGTATGACTAAATAGATAATCTGATTACTCCACTGATTTACAGGTGTGTGCAAAGACTGTAATACAATAAATCAGTGCCTATGAATTCTCGCTAAGTTTGCACACCACCTATGAATGCCTTATCACTGATAACACTGACAAAAATAAACAAGCATGCACGATCAAGATCAGTCAAACAAATATCTGAGTATGTGTCACTGAGAGAGGAAACAGCAAGAGCCATGTGAGTCTTGTGCTGATATAAAGCCATCTCTCCTCTCTGCAGCTAATGACAGTATAACAGATCTTCCATCAAAACCAGATTACAGCAGGAAATGGAGGGAGGATGTGGGGATGAGAGGAGAGATTTGTACATGCTATGAGACTAGAGAGAGACAGAGACAGCGAGGATGTGTGTGGGAGTTGGGTTATGGCGAGCTGTATCATGTTAGTGCACTCAAAACAGGTTTTACACAGGATGCACCAGTGCAAAAAATCTTTTGCAAGCACACTCACACAAATTTCACACGCAAACCAAAAGTACCAGCATCAAGGTCAATTTGATTACAGTAGCTGAGATTCTTTACTCTACATATTCACTGGAAAATACATCTGAGTGACCACATGATGAGGCTGTCACAAGGGCTCAGTAACCATAAGGTTTGGAGTCAAAAGTCCAATTACACAAATGTGAGCAGTTTTGTATGTTGGTTTTAAACATTAAGTTTAAAACTGTATTTTACTTAGCCCAATTAATGCAACAGCATGCCACTTCATTTTTAGTGCAAAACTGTTTCATTGCTAAAATACTAGCTATGAGACATTACATTTATTCTACAAGTATTAGCTTAATGCTTTTTAAATAATTTTTACATGGTGTATAGCAGGTCACACTACCCACAAGCTGTTTGTAGAATTTATGAATATTCAAATCCAACTTTCATTTTTCAAACCTGATGTGCCTTTGTAAGTCCTGGGGCTGCTGTAGTGTTTCTTAGCTCCCTGGATAATGGAGCATGAATGAATATATCAGTGAATGGTTTATAAATACCATACTGGAGACTTTCCAGAATATTTTTGCACTGATTTACAGGACTTTGACTGACTTGGGGGCAGGACACTCTGACTAATCATTTTACCATCAAATTACCTTATAACCTCCTTCCTCCCACTTCCTGTGATGTCATGCTGAAGCTGATCTCTGAATTCTCTCAATCTTGCAGGTACAGCGACACACCAAATGTATCAACTAGCCATATTAAAAAAGCAGATATAGTGAATGTTTGAATCTGTGAAAGTTTTTTGCACATACCGTACGTGTCAATGTGCACCCATGTATGTGAGTGTGTGAAAGGCAATGTTTGCATTTAGGTAAGTCCATAATGTACAGCAGAGTAAACCTCACGTTGGTAGGTCAAAGCAAGGTAGGCTTGTATACAGCTCATATAAGGCTCTTTCCTACTGCAGGGACTTAAGCCCGTTTCAAGTACTTTTCCACAGGACTAGTACTTTTTGTTATTTTTCGCACTTGAGGAACTATAGTTCCTCAAAGCTGTTTTAAGGAACATTTTTAGCTCCCACTCCTGGGAAGAAACTTTTGGGGGCTTAGAGGGACTCTGGGAGGTGCTGCAACCTGTGATTGGTCAAAAACGTCACACAAAGCAATGAGAAATATGAGAAGTCGGCAGCCGCCACTTGTAAACAAATTTGTAACTGCTAGCCTGCTACTCAGAGAATTGCACTAACTTTTGAATTCCCTTAACATAAATAACATAAACAAACAAAGTATCCAAAGAGGATCACCTGTTTCACGTGTGTGTGTGTGTGTGTGTGTGTGTGTGTGTGTGTGTGTGTGTGTGTGTGTGTTTGAGCAGAGCTGCTGCATGACTCAATCAGGAGATGATTTGAGTGTTTTTCATTTCTACAGAGAAATAGTATCTATGAAGAATTTCAGTCAGGATTTAGGTCTCACCACGGTACAGAGACTGCACTTATCAGAGTTACAAATGACTTGCTCTTATCATCTGATAGCGGCTGCATTTCACTTCTAGTGCTTTTAGATCTTAGTGCTGCATTCAACACAATAGATCATGACATTCTCTTGAATAGGTTAGAGAATTATGTTGGCATTTGTGGAGTTGTATTAGCATGGTTTAGGTCCTATTTAGCAGACCGCTACCACTTTGTCTATGTAAATGAGGAATTGTCAAACCAAACAACAGTATGGCGTGCCACAGGGATCAGTTTTAGGGCCTCTGCTTTTCTCCTTGTATATGCTCATATGCTGCACTGTATATTATCAGGAATTGTGGAATAAGTTTCCACTGCTATGCCGACGATACACAACTTTATATTTCTTCAAAACCTGATGAGATTTCACAATTCTCCAAATTAGCAGAGTGTATCAATAAAATAAAAGATTGGATGGACAGAAATTCCCTTCTACTTGATTCTGAAAAAACAGAGGTACTAATTACTGGACCAAAAAACTCAATAAATAAGCAGCTAAAATATAATTTGTCTCTTGATGGATGTACAGTTACATCATCTTCAACAGCGAAGAACTTGGGTGTTATATTTGATACCAATCTGTCCTGTGAAAATCAGATTACCAATGTTTGTAGAACAGCATTCTTCCACCTAAGAAATATTGCTAAATTACGGCACATGCTCTCTGTTGCTGATGCCGAAAAACTAATTCATGCATTCATGACCTCAAGAATAGATTATTGTAATGCATTACTGGGAGGACTTCCAGCAAGATCAATAAATAAACTTCAATTGGTTCAAAATGCAGCAGCCAGAGTGCTGACGAGAACCAAGAAATATGATCATATTAGCCCCATTTTATCATCGTTACATTGGCTATATGGTAAATTTCGTATTCATTTTAAAACTCTGTTTACTACATACAAAGATTTGAATGGTCTAGCTCCGCAGTACTTAAGTGACCTTCTACCATGCTATATTCCATCATGTTCATTACGAGTGCAAAATTCTGGCCTGTTAATAGTTCCTAGAATATCAAAATTCACAAGAGGTAGATCCTTTTCATATTTGGCTCCTAAACTATGGAATAGTCTCTCTAACACTGTTCGAGATGCATACACTTTCCCTCAGTTTAAGTCTAGACTAAAGACTAGCCAGGCATACACATAATTTATCCTTCAACCCACAATTAGGCTGCTTTAGTTTAGTCTGCCGGAACCAGAAACCAGAAACATTAATCATGATTTATATCTCTGCAATAAATTTAATGGCATCTATGCTTATATTATTTTATTTGTTTCCCTGTCTCAACCTCGGGACTCCTATCCTGAGGTCACCAGAAACGGCTGGATCCAGCTCCATTCCTGCTTCGTGTTGGACTCCACTGCTATGTGTCACTGTGTGATGATGACTAAATGCAGCCGGTGCCAGCCAAACATCACTTCAGTCTATTATGATGGACTTCAGAAGATGAACTGATGCCAACTCCAACCATAAGAAATGGGTTACTTCATATTAGGATGGACCACACCGAACCTCACTAATCTCTGCCTGAATCACCTCGGCCTATTGATGGACTACGCTCTTGAAATGGAATACATAGACTATCAATTGCCAACAAAAGCCTTCATCAGCCAATTAACAAGGACAATTGCATCTATGTGAACTTCTATGGTTAATCCAGGCTGGACTTTAAAGACATTGGTCATTAATCTTACAGTACATACAATGTTTAAACACTGTCCCTTAACACTTACTTAGTTTAATAATTTTAAACCATGACTTGCACTATATATAAGTAATATTGACATTATATTCATGATGTTAGCCAGAGGGGAACTGGCCCCCACAGTGAGTCTGGTTTCTCCCAGGTTATTTTTCTCCCATTAACCAACATTTAATGGCGTTTTGTGTTCCTTGCCACAGTCGCCGTCGGCTTGTTCACTGGGATTATAAATACAATTATTGTTTAATTACTTATTTTTAAACATGATTGACAATCGTATTTTATCTAATTACACAATGATGACTCATTGACATTGTAAGGCGTGTGCCAGCGTGTCTGGGCTACTCCTCGAGAAAACAAAAGGCTCTCATGAGAATTAACATTTGAACTCTCTCTTGCATATGTAACAGCAACATCCGAGACGCAGCAAACAGCTCGCACCTCATTTCTACAGTCTCGTCATCTCCCCTTACTCCCCCCTTCTCCTCCTCACTTAAAGGGTAACTAAACACCTGCTCAGAGTCTGACTCCACCCACCAGAAACATTTGAAAATGCAGGAAAGTGGGCAGACCCCGGCGGGGATAGAGGGACCGAACCGAGTGCGGGGCTGAGCGGGTGGGGGGGGGGGGGGGTGGGGTACCTGAGACTCGTAGTGACGGATTAATTGACAGCTGCTGTCAGACTCTATGTTATTATTATTTCTCAAACGGTCGCAAGACGACATGTACATGAATCTGGCGTGGTGAGCTGGAACCTGCTTACGTCAGCTGTCACCGCTTACGTCACGAAGTACCGCAACAGCCAATAGGAAAATTCAACTGCAGTAGCCACCGTTCAACCTGAAGAGGACAGCACTCAGACGTTTTTACACCATATATTGTAGAATTAAAACACTTTATACACAAATGTCAAAAAAATTACTTGAATCAATGACCAGTACTAATAAAGCCCCATGTTTACAGACCATTAACTAAAAAAAGTTGGTTTAGGGTTTAGTTACCCTTTAAAGCTCACTAAAAACCTATGCAATGTTAAGTGTGTACAAAAAGTAAATATACATGTTTGGTATAATTTAAAGTGTCTCAGTGTGCCTGGTAAGCTGGTCTCATTCTCCCAGCCATAATGAAAAGCAAAAAGAATTTATAAAATATGAGAAATGTGGTGTGCCCCTTAAAGGTGTGCCCTTCCCCAGATCCTCCATACAAACTACCTCCTGCATGTAAATCTACAGGAATCAAGAACCCATTCAATTACAAACTCTGATCCCACAGTTGTGAACCCTAATTATAATGACAGACACCACCATTTGGTGAGCATATTGAATTATCTGGGTTTATAAGAAAAATGGGCAAAAGATTCGAGGGGTCTGTAGGTACTCTTCCCACACGATCGCTGTGTGTGGTTTTCGTTGCCAGGTAAATATTTCTATAAATTCCTCGATTTCTGAATTGTTGTTATTATATTTGATTGATTGATGATTTTACTCTATGAATTGGATTGTGAATTATTGTTCTATTTACCTGGTCAATAAATTGTAAACATTTGATTTTATTCTGACTAATTCGTATGTGTCAGATTAGTGACGACTAATATTTGGCATCAAATCAAGTGTACTTGGTTTGCAAATACAAAAAGGGAATTTCCGTTTAGAACAGCAAATGCAGCTAGACCAATCTAAATTCGGGTGTGTCTTACCTCTGTTTTAATTTGATGTTTCTCCAGATAAGTGTACGCACGAAACCATGCACGGCCAATCCAAAGCTATTACAAGAGAAGTTATGTTGGTCAACTTACATCTGTAATAGTGGCCGTGACCTCTACTGAAGAAAACGTTAAGTTAAATTCAAGTGTATGCAATTCCATGGGGGCTATACTGAAGTATCTTTGGTTGTGTAAACGTGAATGTGACCGATCTTAGGTATATAGCAATTATCTCTGTTTGATGATCCAAAACGGATGAAGCTTGTGATCGTGAGACCCGCATAAAAGAGAAAAACACGCGAGGACCTCAAAGCAACATAGTTTCCTAATCTGAACGGGTAAAATATAATTAAAGAGTTAAAAATAATAATCAAACATTCGCTCACTTTTAATAATGCTCATTAATATTAATATCATTAAAACCTTTTTCATTTATGGTGTCAGATGAAATAACGAGGTAATACATAAGAGAAAATGTATTTCATTTAATCTTGTTGGGTTGTGTAAAAGGAAAGACAGTAATGCGCAGAGACCTTAACCCGTATTATTGGAGACCGCCATTGGACCGATAAACGGGCTTACAACATTATAGACAGTTATATCTTCTGTTAATGCCTGGTCTTCTGTAAAGCTGCTTTGAAATGATGTGTGTTGTGAAAGATGCTATACAAATAAAATTTACTTGACTTTTCATTGCATCTTTACTGTTTGTACTGTGTGACAATACAGAAAATAAAGTGATTTCTGGATTACTATATAAAAATGTCCCTGGGATGACGGATGAAAATAATCAGATGTTTATTGAGAGTGGGTAATTGTATTCTATTGTACAGTCATAAAATCTAGTTTATATGAGGGAAGTACTGCATGCCTGTTACTGCATGGTTACTGCAAAAACGTCTTCTTTTAAGTAAATGAGGCAGTATTTCAAGAGAGTAATTTATTTTGAGTCATAAAAGCCTTTATTGTAAAATATTGTGTTGATAAATATTGCATTTTCAACATCTTGTTCGCTAGGTTTTGCATGTGCTGCGTGGTTAAAGAGCGCTTCATCCCTCCTCTCACTCCGGCATCAGGAACACTGCACGTCCTTTTGTAAACTGTAACCTGAAGACACAGACTGCATTCAAAATGGTAAAATGCTGCCTTCAAAGGCTAGTAGGATGAAATAAGGTGCTTTTAAAGCTGTTTCCTTAAGAGTTCCATTCATCCAAAACAGTGTCAGGAAAACCATTAAATGATTAGGTTGCAGCCAAAGTTTTTATTGGTGTTGTTGTTATTGAATCCCACGTGCAAAAATTGTCATAGGAAAAAATTGTCGATACTAAATGATGACTATATGGGGGTTACTTATGTGAGTGAGAATCCAAGAGGGGAAGATTCCTCAGGTGTTCCATTCCTCTAAAAAGTTCTCATCAAAAAGTTACTAAGGGAAAAGTACCAGGACTGTAGGTGGGGAAAGGGCCTAGAGAATCAAATGTTCACCTTTCGATATCAAGAGGTATAAATGATCTGTGACATGATGACCTCCTACCCTGACATCAGCGATGGTGCGCCACATGAATCAGGTGCCCTTCCTAAGAGAGTGGGCAGGAGAGAGAGAGGAAGATACTATTATCATTTGGCAGCGTGTGTTGCAGCCAGTACCGCCTCTCCCTGCATGCATACTATGCAGTCTGCGTAAGGCACCAACTCCCTAGGGGGGCACCATCTTTCCCTTACTTGCACGATATACATTATTCAAGGACCCAAAAGCAGTTGCAGAACACAGACGATCACTTCATGCTCATATCATGTAAACCCCCCCTCCCTCGTCCACCTGAAACTCTGCGTATGGCATCAATTTGGCCAGCGGCGGCCCTGGTTGAAGCGCATATGTGTATAAGTTAATAGAAGCGCATATGTGTTAAGTTAATAGTGCCTCATCACCACTCTAGTTGCCATCACCACTTTCTGTGTGACCCCAACACACACTCACACAAACACACTTGCATACTCACAGTGACATCAACGCATAACTATAGGGTACTTGCGTTACCCCTGCTTTCTGATAGCATTAAGTGAGGTGTCTCACTGTGGAAGCCCTTATTGGCTGGCAGACATGATGCTCGTGTCCAGGAGTGGCTCCGCTTCCCAGTATAAAAGGAACAATACATCGTCACTTTGTTATTCAAAACAAGCACACCTCTTCCTCGCTTCACAAAGCAAGGAGGGTGATCTGGTTAGGCACTTCACTTAATGCTATCAGAGAACCGGGGTTACGCAAATAACCTATAACCTATCTCTTTCAAGCATATATTTCGGTGTCTCACTGTGGCATATCCTAACTCCCATATTGCCAGATAGCCTGTTTCAAAACATTCTGCCAACAATTCTGACATTAAATCCAGGGCTGGAAGAGTCCTGGTGGACTCAAGAACCTAAACTCAGAAGAGCATGCACTGATGTCTGTGAAGAAACATCCAATTTATAGAACCTTGATGAAGACCAGCTTGCAGCTTCACAAACATCCTTTATCTTAAACCCCTTAAAGAGAGCCCACGATGCAGACATTCCCCTCTTGTAATGTGCACGTAAACCAGTTGGGGCCATAAAATCCTTACTGGAATATGCCAAAGAAATCACTTCCACTACCCAATGCGAAAGCTGATGTTTGGCGACAGGTTTCCCCATGTGTTGGTTCGCCCAAGATACAAACAGCTGATCACTTTCCCTGAACCTCTCAATCAATTCTGTGTATATATACACAGTGCATGGGCCAGGCATAAGGAAATCAACCTTTGCTGTTCCAATGAAGCAAAAGGTGGTGGACAAAAAGCTCTAAGATCAAGAGGAACAATGGACTGAATGACTTTGGGCATAAATGCAGGGGTTGGACATAATATAACCCCTGCGTGCCCTGGCATAAATTGCATACATGCAGAATTTATTGAGAGTGCATGAATTTTACTAAAGCATTTAGCTGAAGCTGCTAACAATATTCACACCTTGAACGACAATATTTTAAAAATAACTTTGTCCAGGGCTCAAATGGAGACACAGAAATAGCTTCAAGCACCATAGCTAAGTTCCATGAGGGAGAAAGTGATTTTGAGACTGGGAGAGCTTAATGTGTGCCTTTCATAAAACGACACACTTTGGGATGTTGCCCTACTGTGTTTCCATAAAAGCCTACATGACATGCTGATATAGCAGCCAAAAACACCTTAATGGTTGAGAATCCCTTCCCCTTATCTATCAAATCTTGTAGAAATGATAGTATGATTGCCACTAAACATTGAAAAGGAACCTCACAAAGAGATCTTGTAGATGATGATCTAGCATTCTGTATGGCCCTTATAACACTGTTGGGTAAACCAGTTACATTCAAATTGAACCACTCATGGCCAGTCCCACAGTGCCAAGCGCTCTGAGGATAAAATAAATATCTCCATGTGCATCTATTCTCAACAGAGCGCTCTGATCCTTTAGAGAAAAGAAAACAGGGCACTGCAAGTGGCTGTGATACACCAGAGGGTGGAGGAGTGGTTGAGGACCAGACGACAGCATGTCGGGGAACCAGCTGAACAATCAAAATAATGTTTAATGAACTGGGTCTGATTGAGCTTCCCACAGAAAAGACCCATCAGAATGCCTTCTTCCTCATCGCTCCCTAAGTGGAATGAGGAGCAGGCTGATCCATCTGAGCTGTAGAAGGTGGATAGTTCTTCCTGGGCCAAGCATTCTTTTGCTCTGGAACTCCACTCTTACCAGCCGCACTCACATGTGGTCTCTGTCACCTAGGAATACGAAAGATCCAACTAAAGGCTCCATGGGAGGCATGCGGAGAAGACCTTCTTTTTCCATTCCCTCTACATTGAGCGTGGATCCCCCCTGAATGGGCATTTATCCTTCCAGGTTACCGCAAACACTTCCAATAGCTCTGGAAATATTAGAAGAAGCTGTCTCGGCACCAATTTTGCCCTAAGCAACCTTTTGCCCTCATATCAAGACTTTGAAGCCAACCACAGTCGGCCGCGGAATATTTAGTTTCTCTGCCACGTGTTTGCACCCACCTTGCAGATCAATGCTGAGAAGTGGAGAGGATGGTGCCTCACCTGCCTCTTCCGTGGTTCCCGTCGCGGCGAGGGGTTGCCCCGATTGTGCAAGCAGAAGGAAAAAGGAACCTCTCAACAGAGAAAAGAAAATATAACTGTCTTCGTCCTTGTAATCAAGTGCCTCCTCCTTGTTTTCATCTGGATGGAGCGCAGTGGACGAAGGGGTGCACGCATCGAGCTGTTCACTCCAGGTCAAAGCTACCGTGGTGGGCAGCTCTCCAGAAATGGATACTTGCAGAGCAGTAGCCAAAGCATGGCTAGCTGACAAGAAGGGATCCTGGCCTGACAGGCTAGCTTGGTGTGCTAGTCTGTGACGAAGACTCTTCATGGTGGAACGTGTACAATGCTCACACGATCTCAGGTTGTCAATCATCGCTTGGCCATGTTTCAGCTCAAGACAAGCAGCGCAGACCTGGTGTGTGTCTTTGCAAAAAATTTTGTTCCCGCAAGAGCAAAGCCATGAAGAATTCATCACATTAGCCGCAGTACTCTGCATTGCTGCAGCCATTTAGCTGGAGTGCTAAAGAAATCCTAATTATTAGCCAGAGAGCAAATTGCAGGACAAAACGAACACGGCTTGGTGGCCAGTAATTCGACAAAAGAACTCCGTACCGGAATGAGTAGTCAGCGGCCAGTGTGGATCCTAGTCGATGAATATCACAAACAATAAACCAGGCTTCTGGAGAGAAGCGAGAGGTTTATGAATAACGAAGTGACTCGGTCCTCTTATACTGGAAAGCGGAGCCACTCCCAGACACGAGCGTTAGTGTTGAGCAAGCTACTAAAATTTTGCTAGCTAAGCTACCACCTACTCAACAGAAAAATGTGTTATGCTAAGCTAAAAGCTACACTTCGGAACAGGTAACTGATAACTGTCTCCGAAAATATCATGGTTTCACGGTATAAGGTATTACACAATTACTATTATTAGTGAAAACTTTTTTTAGTTAATTATTTATTTTTGAGCAAACACTTTATTATATTTAAAACTTGAAACCATTTATTTTTATTAAAGTATGTGTTACACTTTTAAGAATGATGCGGCGTCCACTCTTGGTACATATGTGTAAAAAAAGTCTCCCTTTTGAAAATAAATAAAATAGAAAAAATAAGAAAGCTAACAGAATTATAATAAACAGAATTATAAACATGATAAAAAATATAATGTAACTATAACATGTTATATAACTAAAGCATGTTAGTTTACATGTTAGCATAGCATGTTAAATGAACTACTAAATGAAAAATAACATCAGCTGTGTGATCTTTTGAAGTAATGTCCTATGATTATTAACCATTAACATATACTGTAGGTGCGAGACAGCGAGGCCAGACTGCTCCTGTCTGTACCTTTAACTCGGTGGTTCTCAACTGGTTTTGCTTCAGGACGCAGATTTTACATTGGAAATCAAGTGTCGACCTGCTGTAGATTAAACATAACCTGTATTTAATGTATCCTGGGTTGCATTTCCTTTTATGTTGCATAGTTTTGTTCATGTTCCAGTACAAGGACATGCATCAGGTGTCATTATTTTTGTTAATGATGTCAACAACAAAATCTACAGGAAGTTTTCTCTCCCCCTTTTAAAATTGAAGAGCATATTTACGTATATGAGCCCATTTGTTACCTAATATTACATATTTATACACATATTACACAGAAGGAAAGGCTCCTCATTACCATGGTTAGGTCAGGGTGCTAGTTTTAAATAATAGTAATAATAATAATAAATTAATGTATTTATGAAAAATAAATACTAGCTGAAACACATCTTGAAACTTTAACTTAAACTGCCACTGTAGCCATATAACAATTTTCCTTGAGCAGAATGTTGCACTACAGATCGCTAAGTTTGTTCAAAGGGGAAAGCCAGATAGAAATAGCACACTCGCGTGCATGGTTGCCAGATTGAACAAAATAAGTATTACATTAGGCAGAATATTTCCAATTTGCGCAAGTATAAATCTCAAACTGGGGTGTTTCGTATGAAGATAATTTTGGTGCAAATCAAATGAGCACCTGTGACAGTGTTATTTGTAGTTGTAGAGATTAGCCACACATGTGTATCAGTAATTTTATTTTAAGAGTTGCAAGCTTGTAGATTTTTTTTTCTCCCACAAACACAACACAACAGTTACACGTTCTCAAAAGTCTTCATTGCAGGTGCACAAATCCTTTTCTATGAATCACAAATTAAGAAACTCATACGCTCACATTTTTGATACAGTTGTTGTATCAAAAATACTATATTGACGAAAACAAGTTTATTAAGTATTTGTCATGTGCTGGTGTTTATTAATATGTTTGATTTAGCCTATGTGAAATCTGACTGGTTAAGACTCTTGGATAGGGCAGGTAAATATTTTATAACCAAAGTTTAATGAATTAAATGACATTAAATGTACATATTACATAAAATAAATGTGACTTTTCTGCCAAGGATCTCTCATTGTCATTCATATGTACCGTGTAATAAACTTTGAATTGTAAATTCTGTATGTCAATTTAAAGTGCAGTGTTTGAGACATCACCCCAAAATTCAAAGTGCATCCTAGCACTTGGATAATTTCCTCATATTCAAACACTCTTAAAAAGCTTTCCTTTATAGGTTTGCTCACATTTTTAAAGGATTATAGGTTAGAGTGACCCTGACTGTTACTGTTTCCATTTTCAAGTAATTTAACTCTACAGTTTTTGAAAAAATGTAAGGCTAAATCAACTTCATCCTAGCACTTTCATCACTTCCTCATGTTCAAACACATCATAAAAAGCTTTCCTTTATAGGTTTGTTATTAATATAATTAAAGGCAAAATCACCCCAAAAATCTCATTTTTTCAAGGCACGTGGATCAGATCCTCATATTCAAACACATGTAAAAAGTTTTCATGTTTGAAGGGTTTCTTGTTCAAACATACCATGCTTATTAACATATGACATTATGTATTTATGTATTGATGCAATATATATATTGCATCAAAACATGAACATGACCATTTTCAACTATTCATACTGAAATAATCACAAAAACAACAACATAACATGTTGCACCCCTCCCAGGAGCACAGTGTAAACGTACATTTAAAAAAAAAATAAGGTACATTCCAAATTAGGGTATTTTACAGGGTGCAAAAGCCTGTTTGATGAAATTAGTATAGATAGGTCATTATTTTCTTTTAAACGTCATCAGACCTGCCGTGACCAATTTGGTGCCCCTTGCATCACAGCCAATTCCACACAACACTGATCAGTGGTTCATACACTTACACAGGAGCTGCATTGCTTTAAGCTATGGCGTTATGTATTTGAGATTTTCTTTATTTTAGAAAAAAAAAACTAAATAAAAACAGAATTAAAGAAGGGGGAGGCTAAGATATTATGGATATTATTTCATTGAACTTCACTTTCTCATGAATCAAACAGTCCATTTGCAACTGTTTTTACATCATTACTATCAAAGTATTTAAAAATGAAAACATGACTTTTTAGCATGATTAATTTGATTTCTACACTGAACATTTTATAACAAAGCTCTCCTGCTTTCTATGGCGTGATGGTCTTTATTTATTTGATGCATGATGAGTTTATTTTTGCTATAGAAACGAATGCAACATGCATGTGTGTCCGATTGACAGATAAAACGCACGCTCTTATTTCAGTGTTGATGTTAATTTTGTAGTAATTATTTTGTGGTTATTGCTTTGTATTCAGTTCAACAACATTAATAATTTTGGGGAGTTGTTGCCTTTAATTTTCTCAAACACTGCACTTTTAATTGAACTACAGGATTGGCTATCTTCTGCACTCAACAGGAGTCAGAAAGCACGTCCTTCTGTTATATGGATTTTAATCGCGGCTGGCTTGACCACAGTGACCAGCGTGCATATATAAACTATAAACAAAAGTATAAAGGTGAGTGATTTCAGAAAGTTTTTTTTTTCCTGTTCGGGCATCATGTTCCACCAATGGAGATGCGCCCAAACTAGCTCTTCTGATTGGCCAAAATTCTCTGATCTCTGAACAGTGCCCGCCTGCTGCCTCTACAGATGCACAAATCACTTTTGCTCCATATTTTACACAGACATGTGGTGCAAAAGGGAGAGCGCACGAAAAACAGTGCTTGAGAATCATAGCAGCAGATTCAAGCAGTTATAGTTTTGTACTTGTGTTTGTGCGAGAAAAATATCAAAGGAAAAAAAAGTGTGCAACTCTCGTTGGATAAATTCAGATACTGATTTGCGGATGAGCAAAATTTGTCCGTGACTTCAAATTTTTTGATGCGGGTGTGTGAATGTGTTTTGCACCATACAGGTGAAATTCGAAAAATTAGAATATCGTGCAAAAGTTCATTAATTTCAGTAATTCAACTTAAGAGGTGAAACTAATATATTATATAGACTCATTACAAGCAAAGTAAGATATTTCAAGCCTTTATTTGATATAATTTTGATGATTATGGCTTACAGCTTATGAAAACCCCAAATTCAGAATCTCAGAAAATTAGAATATTACATGAAATCAATAAAAAAAAGGATTTTAAATACAGAAATGTCGGCCCTCTGAAAAGTATAATCATGCATATGTACTCAGTACTTGGTTTGGGCCCCTTTTGCATTAATTACTGCCTCAATGCGGCGTGGCATGGATGCTATCAGCCTATGGCACTGCTGAGGTGTTATGGAAGACCAAGATGCTTCAATAGCGGCCTTCAGCTCTTCTGCATTGTTTGGTCTCATGTCTCTCATCTTTCTCTTGGCAATGCCCCATAGATTCTCTATGGGGTTCAGGTCAGGCGAGTTTGCTGGCCAATCAAGCACAGTAATACCATGGTCATTGAACCAGGTTTTGGTACTTTTGGCAGTGTGGGCAGGTGCCAAGTCCTGCTGGAAAATGAAGTCAGCATCTCCATAAAGCTTGTCTGCTGAAGGAAGCATGAAGTGCTCTAAAATGTCCCGGTAGACGGCTGCGTTGACTCTGGACTTAATAAAGCACAGTGGACCAACACCAGCCGATGACATGGCTCCCCAAACCAACACAGACTGTGGAAACTTCACACTGGACTTCAAGCATCTTGGATTGTGTGCCTCTCCATTCTTCCTCCAGACTCTGGGACCTTGGTTTCCAAATGAGATGCAAAATTTGCTCTCATCAGAAAAGAGGACTTTGGACCACTGAGCAACAGACCAGTTCTTTTTTCTTTAGCCCAGGTAAGGCGTTTGACATTTGAAGCCCATGTCCAGGACCCGTCTGTGTGTGGTGGCTCTTGATGCAGTAACTCCAGCCTCAGTCCACTCCTTGTGAAGCTCCCCACACATTTGAATGGCCTTTTCCTGACAATCCTCTCCAGGCTACGGTCATCCCTGCTGCTTGTGCACCTTTTTCTTCCACACTTTTCCCTTCCACTTAACTTTCTATTAATGTGCTTTGATACAGCACTTTGAGAACATCCAACTTCTTTTGCAATTACCTTTTGAGGCTTTCCCTCCTTGTGGAGGGTGTCAATGATGGTTTTCTGCACAACTGTCAGGTCAGCAGTCTTCCCCGTGATTGTGAATTCAACTGAACCAGACTGAGAGACCATTTAAAGGCTCAGGAACCCTTTGCAGGTGTTTAGCTGATTAGAGTGTGACACTTTGAGCCTACAATACTGAACCTTTTCACAATATTCTAATTTTCTGAGATTCTGAATTTGGGGTTTTCATAAGCTGTAAGCCATAATCACCAAAATTATATCAAATAAAGGCTTGAAATATCTTACTTTGCTTGTAATGAGTCTATATAATATATTAGTTTTACCTTTTAAGTTGAATTACTGAAATTAATGAACTTTTGCACGATATTCTAATTTTTCGAGTTTCACCTGTATTTACTGCAACAACTGTATAAAAAATGTGAGCGTATGAGTTTCTTAATTTGTGATTCATAGAAAAGGATTTGTGCACCTGCAATGAAGACTTTGAGAACGTGTAACTGTTGTGTTGTGTTTGTGGGAGAGAAAAAAAATCTACAAGCTTGCAACTCTTAAAATAAAATTACTGATACACATGTGTGGCTAATCTCTACAACTACAAATAACACTGTCACAGGTGCTCATTTGATTTGCACCAAAATTATCTTCATAGTTTCGTCTCTTATCTGGCAACCCTGAGCATGTTAAACGCTTGTGGAGAAGTGTTAGGTCCCAATGCAAGTTAACTGAAATATCCAATGAGAAATAAAAACGCTTTTACGATAAATGAGCCGCGGGCCACATTAAACCATGATCAAGCCTGCGGGTTGTATGTTGCCCATGTCTGCTTTATCTGTTTGCAAGATTATTATTAAACTATGTGCGCACGTGCCTGCGTGCCTGTGTGTGTAGTTGACGAGTCTGACAGGCAGACAAGGAATAAAGGAGATGCGCAAGCGCATGTTAGATTCTTCGTCCGGTTGCATGTTTTTCTCAATACCGTAGATAAGCAAATGTACATGTATGATAACTGTCAATTTTCAAACCGTGGTATACCGTGAAACCGGTATACCGCTGCAACCCTATTATATAGTAGGTGCAATACATATGCATACGTAAAAGAAATGTAATTTCATTTTTAGTCTTGCTAAACCTATACAAACCCATGTGTTCAACCAGTAAAATCACTATTTTTATATTTTAGTTTTCATATTTATACTACTACCTCTACAAAAACGTGTTCAATATGAAAAATCTAAATTTGTACTTTTATATACACACACACACACACACACACACACACACACACACACACACACACACTACTACCTCTTCAAACCCATACCCATTTAAACGTAATTTAATTTGCACATTTCTGAATAAAAACTTTGCGCACATACAGTATACTATTCATCTTATCCTGTAATTCTGTGACTAGCTGTTGTATTTCTGTACTGTATTTACTGGAAGCTTTTGATAAGAGGGCATTGTGTGCATGTGTGCGCATGTGCGTGTGTGTGCGAGAGAGAGAGAGAGCACATCTGGGCAATAACATTGTGATTTCTGATGGTATTAGATGGTAATACCATGGTACTTTGTTATACAACCCTTAATGCACCATTCTGTAGTTGCATGGTGCTTCAAAGTACTTCAAAAGAATACCATTTTACTACAAAGGTAATTTGATTTATTATAACCATATTCATATACTATTGAATTTACATGGTGCTTCAAGGTAATGGTACATGTTTAAAAAAAAAACATGGTAATGTCATAATACTTTAAGTGTTTTTGTGTATACTAAGTGTTTTGATTCTCTTTTGGTTGGAAAATTTGTTTACCTGCAGAAGTCTTTCAGAAATTGCACATGTATTGAACTTAATAAAGACTCTCTTCATCACTGGCAAAGGATAATATTGGCAGGTTTGGTTCCTTTGATTGATTGTAGATCCTCTACAAATCAGTGTTAACACAGAAAATAAAGATATCAAATATTCCACAAGCTTGTTGACAAGTGAGAGCGTGTGCCAAATGATTCAGCAGTGCGAGCGCAAGCTTTGAGTCATTCAGATTGAATTGTGAACCGATTCAGACCGCTTTCTTGTCACGTGTGACCAATTCATTTGTGATCGGACATATTTAGTTCTGATTCAAAACTGGCATTAGTAAACACCTGGTACAAAGCATGATGTAGCGGTGTAGCTTGTGTCAATGCTATGCTGCTAATTTGTCAAAAGCATTGCTTTGCTACTGAAAAGCTATCTGATTTAAAAACTAGCAAATGTACCATCTTGCTTCTCAAAAATGTAGTTAAGCTAATAGCTTCACTACTTTTAGGGAAGCTACAGCCCATCACTGACGAGCGTCACATCTGTAGCTAGTAAGGGATGGCACAATGCAATAGGGCTCCTGAGGAATACGTGTAAGGGACAGTGAGTCACCGAAACATATGCTTGAAAGAGAACACACATATCAAACTCACTTAATTTCATGTGGCTTATTTATTAAACGTAGGATGGCAGGAGATTGGAACATCTCTGTAATGGATTCAAGACTGGCAAAGAAGGAAGCTGGGACTGGCTTGACATTTATTGCACATACACATTTCAGTGTCACACAATTTCAGCTGTAACATCAATACATGTGCTGCTTTTCAGCAGACACGTTCAACATATAGACACACAAACACATCACTTCATGCGTCTCTCTCTCTCTCGTCTGCCGCTGTCTCCTCTCCTTAAATATTCCCACCTGCCCTCACAGAGGTGGAACTCATTTACCATTTATCTTCCCGTCCCCAGCTTGCTCGCCTCAGTCTCACTGACCAATCAGTTAGCACTTTCATGAATATTAATGAGCCTTATCCCGTGTCATCAGAACGTTATATTTTGGAGCACATTTGGCTCACTTCAAAAGATGAATGACAGCACTACAGATCAATTATCAACACAGCTCAATTGATAGAGTAGCACGAGCGCAGTGCAGGTGCAGTAATTTGCAGACTGGTCTCAACCAAAACAGACTATTTTAAACGCATTTGTGAACCAGTGAGATGCGCAGTAGGGATTGCAAAACCTATTTGAAAGCAGTACAGAATTATCGGTTGCAAAACTCTTATGTCTCGGTGATGAAAATAGTTTAAAATAAACAACTCAAAACATTCTAAACAGCACTGACAAAGAAAACCAGAGAGAACATAAATTAAAAGGCTTTTCAATCCTAACATCACATTCACAACACTTAAAAACATTAACCATGGATTTACTGTAGTAACACTAACTGTATTAACTATGGTATATTGATAGAAAAAGTTTATAAATGTATTTAGACTAGGGTTGCAACAGTATGAGATTTTCATGGTAAGATAACATCTTAGAATATATCATGGTATACGGTATTATTATATAATGACCTTTAAAGAAGTGAAAACAGAAGGTTTTTTGGGGGTTGAACGAATTTTATTATAATTGAAATTGGTAGAAAAATCTGTACTTATCAGTGTAATGATTCCCCTGCTCTTACTTGAGCCAGCATTAAAGAAAACATACCCACCCCCAAATTTTTCAGCTTCCTGTGGGGGTCTCGGTCCGCTTGTTTGGTACGCACCAAGGTTTGGATGGCAGTGCTCACACTTGTTCAAATGAACCGCACTAACAGAGCAATCACACCAGAGATTGTTTTAATCAAACCAAACCTGCCAAGTGTGAACACACCCTCATATTAAAAACAAATGTTACGCTTACAGATGCTTACAGATACAAAGACAATAAGTAAGCCATTACCAGGTTGTTGTTCCTGAAAATTTTAAACAATCTGACACTATCAAAACATTGTTCTACTGTATTTGTTTGAAAACCCCAACCAGCCTAGCACAACAACATTGGCTCAACCAATGGCATGAATTGGTGCATGACTATTCGTTTGTGCAACCAATTGCAGATGGAGTTGAGAAATCCATTTGAAACAATCATTATTTTTACGATTCTGTATACAGCCCAGTTCAAGTTTGAGGGTAAAGAAAAAATGAGAGCTAAAAGGCATTATGTAGAACATGCTGAATGCATGTAATCTGTGCAGATGTGTCATGTATAGATAGACTGGATATGCCAGTGCCACCCATTTGGTATTCCACCCAATCATTGTCTTATTCCACCAACAGCCAAAAGCTTGCTGGCCTTGAACCACAAACCATGAACCGCTAACATCAGAGGCTGTTGTGCTGGATAATGTCAGCATTAAAGTTTTCAAAACAACTCAAAAAACAAAACTAGAATGCTGTAGTTATAACAACGCTATAATCGCTTATGCTTTTTCTCTCTTACAAGCTGAACACTGAACATTTTTATTTTTTTATTAATTAATTAAATAAACAAATTAGATGTTTACAGATCTCATCCAATTGATAATTTCTCTTGGCCCACCCACTCACTCGTTTCTGGCTATGCTACTGCAGGTAGAACAAAGAAATGATAGAAATAAGAGAATGTAAGATGAAAAAAGAAAGCAAGAGTAGGTGAAAGAGAACAGCTGTTTAGGCAGGACACAGGGATGTGTTGTGCTATTTCTCTCAGATGTCTCCTGCCTGCAGAGTGTGTGTGTGTGTGTGTGTGTGTGTGTGTGTGTGTGTGTGTGTGGTGACACACCAGATCTCACAAGCTAATCGATACCCCACTGACACACACACACACACGTTAGTGCGGCTATCCTTATGAGGACTCATACATAGACATAATTAATTTTATACTGTACAAACTATAGATTCTATCCCCTAAAAACATTGTTTAGTATGATTTTTAAGTGATTTGAATTGAGGACACAAGAAATGTCCCCATAAATCACATTTATAGCATAATACCCTCGTAAGTACCAGTTTGTAATGTAAGAAAATGTAAGAATGTCCACATAAACCTTGTAAAACACACACACACACACACACACACACACACACACACACACACACACGGTCATAGAGAAATACTATATCAAAATATTTTAAAAAATCCTTAGGATATCTAATACTAAAATAATATTATGCAGAAAATAAGGCTTTGTTTAGACAGGCAGCACAAGTACTATATATACATTGATGAGCCACAACATTAAAACCACCTTTATAATATTGTGTAGGTTCCCCTTGTGCCACCAAAACAGCACCAACCTGCATCTCAGAATAGCATATTCTTCTCACCACAATTGTACAGAGCTGGTTATCTGAGTTACCATAGACTTTTTCAGTTCGAACCAGACTGGCCATAGTCTGTTGACCTCTCTCATTAACAAGGCGTTTCTGTCCACAGAACTGCAACTCACTGGATATTTTTTGTTTTTGCACCATTCTGAGTAAATTCTAGAGACTGTTGTGTGTAAAAATCCCAAGAGATCAGCAGTTACAGAAATACTCAAACCAGCACCACCAATCATGCCACAGTCCAAATCACTGAGATCACATTTTTTAATTGTTTACATGTTTTCAGTCTGAATGGTCAGGAACTTCAAACACAAATCATGACTATGGCAACCATTATAGGTATAGGAGTCTCCATATTTAGCATACAACACTGAATAAACGCATCCGAGTGTTACAAAAATAGCACACAAAAATGCCACCACAGTGTCGTTCGGTGACATGCCCCCAACTTAAGGCTCAAAGAAATGCAAACATTCATAATGCATGAATGTTTATGAAACTACATGCTTAAAACAACAAAACAAAATTTCCCATCTCTGCCATTATGATTATGAAATTATTATAAAATGCCTAAATGGAGCATCAATTACACACCTAATGTGCACCCTTTGCTCTTTATTTTGTTGCAAAATTAAACTGCCCAACGTACCCTTTTATATCACCAAAATCACTTAATCACACCTCACCTCATAATTACAACTTCCAAACTCATATGTAGGAACTTCCCAGAAGGATTTGAAGGTCGCATAAGTGCTGTATGTTGTTGGGTTGCTTCCTGTATCATTTTTAAAAAGCTTTTATATTCGTTAACGAGCATTTCAATTAGTTAATGAGCTCTCAATTTACGAAAGGCTCACCAGGGTTTTTTCATTTTTCTTTTTTTTTGTGTGTGTGTGTGTCTTCCCTCATGTTGTTGCGGGTGTGGCGTTAATTACGCTGCAGCATGCTGCCTGATTAATGCGACACCTGCACGCTATCTCCTTTACCCTTTATAAGCAGCCCTTGAGAGTTGCGTTTGTCAGATCGTTCGCGTGTGTTGTGCTTTGTATCTCACATGCTCACGCTCTATTGTTGTTTTTAACTGGATTTTCCTTAACCTGTGCTCCAGTCATATATCTCTCTCAGTACCCTCTGCAATTTGTCATCTTTGCCTTCAACATCCCACCTCACTGCAGTCATTGCCTGCCATGTTTCGTCATCAAAATCAACAAACAATGGCCAAACTAAAACTCTAAAATGTTTCTACACAAAAATTTTAAAAAAAATTATACTTTCATTTGTTCATTAATACAAATGAATGCCTTACAATAATAAGAATATAATGAGAATCAACTTCAGCTGAATTTTTATTTATTAATTTTAAATAGTAAAAATTAGCTTAATTGTCATAAAAAACATTTACAAATGCAAAAACTCTTAATTGTCCTAAAATAAAATACCAATTTGCAAACAACTGTTTCAGTGAATAATCGATACAAAGAGTATAGGTAAAAAATATGTTGATTTATAACAGACCCAAGCCCCCAGGTCACATTTTATGTCCATGAGGTTTTCATGAGATGCATCCAACAAAATCACTTACACATCCACAATGTGTTCAACACAAGACTGTCTACCAAAATGGTTCTGTGCCAGTGTGTGCGTGTGTTGACATGAGATTAAAAGCACTGGTATGTGCTTTAGCTGATATTTTAAGTGGTGACAACCATATTTCAAATCAGGGACCAACAGTTAAAAGCATTCCTGACATGCATTCTCTCTCTCTTTGTTTTGCTTTGTAATCACCGAATCCTTTACGTGTTCCAAAAGCACACTTTGAATTCTAAAAGACTGCTTGTATCGCAATTCCCTTCAAAGCACTATTACATTACCGTGAATTTAAAATAAGTTAGAGATCACATGAGTGTAAACTGGAGTCATGTTCTCTTAGTTCAACACAAGACCTAACCACCACTCCTGCATCGCTTTCAATTAAACCCTGCCTTAGAAACACACACACCCCTACACTCTCATAAAAGGAGGCCTTTATGGATGCTCTTCTGGGCCATTCTCTTTTCAGGGACTTTTTCCAAGTTATTCTGTTATTCAAGGAATGTGGACTTGAGGAAACATGTTCCTCCCTCTTATCACATCACAGGGTTACAGCTGTTGTGTATTTCTGTCTGTCTCCACAATCAACAATCTGCCATCTAATTGGAGAAACATAGATAAGATGTTTGTGTAACCTGGCAGGTAATAATCACAACACAACAGCACTTGAAATATGACTTTCATTCAAGGTTAACAGGTTAAGCCCAAGGCACAAAAATACAACCAACATCAATAATGAAAAAGAATGATTATGAATGAATCAGAATGTACTGTATTTGAAGAATGCACTTCCCGGCCGGTAATAAAGTACGTTCTTATATGCAAGTGAGTAGTATGAATACATTCTGTAGGTACATACTACTTATGGAAAAATGGGCACTGTCCCGTGACTCGAATATATGATGAAATAACTAGGTTGTGCATGAATATTTGTTTGCAATAAGTATTAAAAAATTTAAAATACTATTCGAATTTCACAAAATTTTGCATTGCTAGCCATACAGTGAGATGCATGTTAAATCCTGAACACAAACTAAAACTCACAACAGAATGCACTGGGTGGCGCTGTTGAGTGTGGACACAAGTTGATCACATTTAATGAACAAACAGTTCTGTCACTATGTTTAGGTGGACACCAGTAAGTGGGTTATTATGAGAATGTGGGTTACTGCGAGAAAGCTGGGTTCCTGTTTAAATACACTGGATAAGCGGTGTACTCTTTACTCCCGTATATGTGCTACTCATCAGAAAGCAGAGTTCCTGTAGCAACGTAATCCCTGTGATGCTTCTGTAAACAACAAACATGGCATCCGAGAAAGACTTTGCTAGCTGAGGGACACTCCATCAATTAAACTGGTGTGTATAAATGAGTATAGTTTACTGAGCATGAGGATATGCTTGTTTTCTCAACAAAAACATGAGATACAATAGAAACGTAATATGTCGCGTGCCCCCCCTAAAATCCTGGGCCAATTTCTCTTTCCAGTCCAGCCCTTGTCATCTGTGTATTTCTCGTGTACTGTTTTAGGAATAACTACTTTTTTACTCATTGGCTTACTCTTATTGGCATATGTAGTAGGGAAGTATGCAAATTCAGATGCAGCCAATATATCATTATCAAGCAGACATCCCCAAATACGTTTTGTCCTAAGCAGGGGTGTAAATATAATGGGTAAAGTGGGGAGAACACATTATTAAATGGATAGCTCACCCATAAATGAAATTTTTCTCATCATTTACTCACCCTCATGCCATCCCAGATGTGTATGACTTTCATTATTCTGCTGAGCACAAACAAAGATTTTTAGAAGAATGTTTCAGCTCTGTAGGTCCATACAATGCAAGTGAATGGTAAACAAAACTTTGAAGGTCCAAAAAGTACATAAAGGCAGTATAAAAGTAATTCATAAGACACATGTGGTTTAATCCATGTCTTCAGAAGAAATACGATAGGTGTGGGTGAGAAACAGATCAATATTTAAGTCCTTTTTTACTATAAATTCTCCTCCGTGTCCAGTAGGTGGAGATATGCACAAAGAATGTGAATCGACAAAAACAAAAGAAGAATTTGTAAGTGAATGTGGATGTAGATTTATAGTGTAAAGTGTTTGTAAGTTGAAAAGTCAAGCAATTACTGTGTTTTCACGATCAGTCATTCTTTATGCAATTCCGTTGCATGATGCAAGTGGCGTGGAAATTAGACACTTCGCTTTTAAGGCAGCTCAGACATGGCATTTCATTTTCACAGAACCAAAGATGCATCAGTGCCCCCTCTGATACTACAGTAGGTAAAGCTAAAACACCTTGTGTGAAGGATTAATGAGAATGGAGAATCACATTCTAATGCATCTGTTTTAAATTTGTCTATAATCCCATATTACTTTCAGCCCTCCCCTCACGTGTTGGCCATCTTTTCTCTTTCTGTGTGAATCGTGAACATTGTTGAGTAAGCGTGTATTTCTTGATGTCACTTAAGGCATCATGTCCCCCCAGCCTCTTTTCTGTGTCCCCTCTCTGGGAAGCAAATTTGGGAGAGTGAAAACAGGAAGTCCAGGCTACCGTGTGACTCAAACACACCGCTGGTATTTTTAGCTTTGGCCCGGCAGTACCCCAGTCCCTGTTTCCTTCAGGGCCACCGGGAGGATACTACTGTCCACTCCTCAATTGGGCCCCACAGGGAAACAAGGTCATGCTACGAAAGGCTCCTGTCAATCCAGACAGCTTTTATTTTGCTGCTGTCTGTCAGTCATGGCCTCAGAGCAATGGCATTTTGAGGATATAAATATCAGACCACTGCAGTGTGATCTACAAATGACACCTGTGCAAGACAATGGCTTACATACAACATGGACCTGCTACACCAGACGTGGCATTTCGCTCTTTAATCTAAATGTTGCAAAAGAAAACTAGAAACACAGATATATTTAAGCAATATCACACCAGCAAAATTGCTTGGCCTTGTCCCGCAGTTAATCACAGCTGTGCTGATATTCAGTACATCAACACAGGTGCGATATTGGTTTTATACATTTTATATTTTTCTGTTACTTTGAAATAAATATACCCCTACTTTAAAATTTTGTAACCACCCACCCCTACATGGTATAATAAAGGCAGTGAAATTATATTGAATTGAATAATATTGAATTGCAGTACTCATCTACAACAAATACAACAGAAAAATCACTATGTTTAAAATAACAACAATTGCACTGATGCACATCAAGCTTTGTGCCTTCAGGTCAGGGTCAGAAATAAACTTTTTTATTGTGAGGCAATATTTACCCTCAGATCTGATTTATAAGGCCATTTTTTTTAAAATACTTAAATTGAATCAATGTATTAATATAAATTCCAAATTAATTTAGTAAGGTTTTTACCAATAAATTTAAGTCAGCATCAAATAATATTTTTCTAAAATATTAGAAAAATGTAAAGAGGGAATTCATAATTTCCAAGGCATTTGCGTTACTTTAAGAGGCATTTTTGCCCCTTAAAGTCCCCATTAAAGACCCGGCTTCAGGTCATTCCTTCTAATATTTAGTCTAGTCACCAAGAGATTCATTTTTGTATGCTATAAAAAGCAGTCTCACATTGTTAGCTGCTCTTTCCTGCTGCAAAAGCATCCAAACCAGAGATATTTAATATAGAACTGTTTGCTTTTGATGTCATATCATGTGAAGCCACTTTACCGCCATATTGCTCTGCCCAAACATTCCAATGTCCCTACTGACTTAATAGGAAATCATTTAATTTCAGCGTGTAAACATTAATCATTCAATCACCGATTTTATATCTGAAATCTGCATGTACATCCTTACAACGCAAACGTCCTACACATGTAACAATTTATTTATTTCAACCGGGAGTGTTCCTGTTTCTTGAAAGCCGGAGTGAGTTATGTGTATCTATATCAAAGAGTATTCTCCACTAACAAACTTAATCACCGAACACATCAGCAAGTTCACTTAAACTGAGGTAAGATACAAACAGATATTTTCAGACTTCTTAATTGTGAACATCAAAGTGTTTATTCAGAGTTACTTGTTTTATGTTTTTATCAAAAAGTGCTTTGTTATCACAGTCACTTGAATAAGAGCACACGCTCTCTCTCTCCCTCTAACCCATGCGCAGAGAGGGAGACAAGCAAAGCTGGTTCAAATTAAACTGATACGCTAGGTTTAAATGGCAAACAAACACGTCATTTATGACACGTATCCATGTATGACAACAGAGAGCGCTTCAATATGAAAACAGGCAAATTAAAAATCCCAGTTTGACTTTAAGGATCCTCCAAGGCAAACGGACATGTTGTCACCCCCAAAACAAGCAAATATTACAGATTTCCAAACTTGCATTACAACTTGGAAATGCTCTGCACTTCCTTTTTTAACCTTAGGTTACCAATGTGCTTTACACTGTCATGTGTCCCATTCACCCTTTCACACTCACACATCAATGATGGCAGAGATGCCATGCAAGGCGCTAGCCTGCCATTGGGAGCAACTTGGGGTTCAGTGTCTTGCCCAAGGACACTTCAGCATGTGGAGTCATGTGGGCCGGGAATCACCAACAATACGATTAACGGCCGACCCGCTCTACCACCTGAGCCACAGCCACCCCAACTTGTGGACTGTTTTGCCACTTCCTTTGGTGATTGTTGTGCTTCCACTATCAGGGACAAATGAAGGCATGCTATTGCATGCCAGGGCCAGCTGCATTCCCACTGTAACTTCCGGGCTTTATCGTGCCATCTAGGGGCTTCCTCGGGGCCAACGGCCAATGGCCTTTGGCCCACCAATTACTCTAGGGACAAACAATGCCAACCGGGCATAGAGGTGCATTCAATGTCAAAGGCGGAGTTTCACCAAACTTCCCAAATACAGGTTATAGTACGCGGTACAGATTCGGGATGAAAAAAAAAAATGTTGGCACAGTACATATCCATTAAAACACCCAATGGACAAAGCGGTGCCTGAAGAAATTACTTTCCATAGTTAGGTGAAGTTTAATAGATGGTGTGCAGGGACATCGTACCGCTGTTAGTGGAGAAACAACTCGGGACACCATGGCAGTTACAGTCGGTGAGTTGTCAACGCTAACTTATCTTGCTGATTACATTCGATATAAACTTGTTATTATAGATAACTACAGTACATATCATGATACCTCAGCTTGAGCTTCCCTATTTCTTGTTAAATGTTGTGGTGATGTTGTCACCGCAGCTGAGTTTTAAGGGTGGGTTTTTGGGCAACGCTGCTGAGTTATTTGCCCGATGGTGGGAAAGCAGATTGATTTTGGTCTAGCGGCTCGTGGTCCGAGGCTATTGGCCCTGGCTGGTCAGCTGATAGCATTGGCTGGCACTGGCCAGACGTATGGTACGTATTTACATATCATGCCATTTTTTTTTACGAGAGAACAAACAAAGAATGACCAACTACAGCTCAACAAAAACATAAGTTAAGGCTCTTGACAAATGTTTACATCAATACACCCTACTACAATATGTAGGATTTGCCCACAAACTGTAAGCTTGCCATATTGTTATGTAGAATGACAAATGCTGTAAGTATCACACTACACTACACATCTTACGAGATGCATTGTGCAATGCACACGCAAAATTTACCTCAGTAGAGTTATGTAGGCTTTCTAAAAAAATCTAAATTACAACAGGATAAAAATACACACAAAAATATTTTTCCTGTTTTGCAAAAATGGCATGCATAATCACCATCTAGGATGCAGAAACGAAGTCAAATAGTTTAATATGTGTGCTTGGAAGAAATATTAGTGCAAGAAAGATCTCTTGTGCAATATAGGCTGACATTAACATTGTAACTTTTAAAAGTTTTGAGAATGAAGGCTTATCCTTTGAGCTGAATGAATTTTGAAGCTTAGGGTTAAGTGTGATACTTCATAGCCACTTTCACACTGCAGCTAATTATTGGCACTCCATCTAGCACGCATGTTCTTTGTTAACAGCTATGAGCAGGCCCAGACGGAATTTTTGGCATTTCAACCAATGGAAGATGGGGAGAGTTTTCTGTAATCTGTGTAAAAACTAGCTCCACCCCCCATACCAAGTTATGACCCAGTTCCTCGATACACCATTAAGGAATGGGGTGAACTGGTCTAGTTTGAGGGACCTGAGAGAAGAAAAAGGACACAGCAGACAGACCAAGGGGGGAGTGTGGATTTAGCCCAACCTTAAACTTATTCTGAAGTTTACACAGCCGGCAGCCTTCAGCCTTCACACCTCCAACTGGCCCCACCAATGGTACTCTCGCTCAAAGCAAATGGAGATGAAAAGCTCCTGTGAAGAGCTGCCTGAGATTAACAACATAACACTGACATGCCCTTTAGAACAAAACAGGCCTAAAGCGTGCAAGTGTGGGCACGATCCAAAAGGGTTGTTCATTGATAGACGTGTTTGTGTGTGTTTCATGTGAGTTTTGGGTTCGTGGGAAATTCTTAAATGAGTGATACTTGTAGCTCTGGACAAACTCTAGAACCTACTCACACTAAAACACATTCATACAAATTGCTCAAGTTATGCAAGCGATGCCCATGAGTCACACCAAAGCCCACCTCTGTGCACATCTGTACAACAGACAGATGCTCTTGTTTTTTTTGTTATCTAGTCTGTCTTGACAGACACACACTCAGGCTTTGTTCAGACATGCAGCAAAAATAAGATTTTCTTTTTGTAGTTTGTAGTCTGAACAATAACAACAAAAAAAACATAAAATTACATTTCCACAAACCCATCCAAGCACATGCCACCGTATGTGCTATCATATTAAAATCTAATTTCTAAACATGTGCTTTAATCTGAATGGTAAAATCTGGTTTAAAGGGACTAATCTCAAGAAGAAAAAAAAATTGACCGTTCGACATTTGCCACTGCAGTTCCATGATGAAATGTCCACTAAGTGGCACTAAAAGAAAGTTACATTTTCTTCCAAACAAATTAGGTTTTTAATGTTAAAGGTGGTGTAAGCGATTTTTTTCATGGAAAGGTATCAAAGAAAAATGTCTTACTCACTGAAAGATATGAATGAAATAAGTGTCATAAGATATATCACCTGTCTCTGTGACAGCACTAGACTTGGTAAACAGCAAACAAAAATTTGTCCGCAGGCCGCGGCCTCTGACGATTTCTACCCATAAATCATTTTTTGCGTTCATATAGGATTGTAATTGCAGTGAATTATTGAGGATTAATTTCAATGTTATGCCATTTTGCTCATAAAAGTTGTCAGTTGAGGGTGCTATTTATCTGCTGTTTTTAACAACCGTTTCTGCTAGATATCGTTCTTAATAAAGCTCATTAGTATTTTTGGAGTGGGGGTTTTGGAAAGAGGGGCATGGCTAATCCAACGGAATTAGCTTGTGAAAATTCTAGAATGGCTAAAATCACTTACAGCACCTTAAATGTTCAACAAAGTTTTAAATAAAAAAAATGACTTCCCTACCCTAAACCTTAAACCTAAACCTAACCAAGAGTGTCATAAAAAGCAAATGGGCAACAACACAGAAATGTCCACCTTCCTATGGAATAATACAATTTTATGCAAAGTAACAAAACTCCTTTAAACACATTTTTAGGTCTATATTTTACTTTACTAAAGAGCTATAATGGATTTTTATTAGGAAACTGTGCCGCTTTAGAGGGCGCTGGTTTCTCACACTGTGCTGACTGAAGTGGTCAATGCAGACTAGATTTTATAACCCAGCCTTTTAGAGGTGGTGTGCACAGACCTCAGCAGGGGCATTCGGATTTGACGTGAATAGACACGAATTCGTGCCGGGCAGCGCAAGTTAAGTGAATGGCGTGACTCGAACACGTGAAATCGCTTCATCAGAAATCTTTCAATTCGAGTGAAAAATTTGCATGCCGTGTTGTCACGAAAGCTTATAGGCATTGAGATTGTCCGGATGTCACTAACGTACTGACGTAGTAGCAGAAGAACTCTGGAAAAATGGATGAAAAAATTGTTGTAGCGGTGAGTTGGCACCCGTAATTGTATGACACAACGTCATACATGTACAGAGACCAGACAAAAAAAGAAATCGCTTGGAGGAAAGTGAGCGAGGAAGTTGGACTACCAGGTAAGTTCTGAAAATATGCATTTCTATTTGATTCCAGCTACTGGTTGTACTTTAATATGAACCAAGTCATAGAAGCCCCTCCTCCTGTCCTTTTCCGGAAGAGAAGGGGGAATACTCGCGGATTCGCGTTACTCGCGCAAACACGAGTTTAAACACAAATTTATAATCCAATTTCATCGCCTCTCTCTGATAGAGCTTAGTATCAACAACACGTCTGGGTAAGTCACATCAGGTAAACGTTTGATGTTCTTTAAAATAGTTTATTTAAAGCACCTTGTAATGACACCTCATTGATTATTTTTGGTTTTTGCAAATATCTTGTTTGTTCTGTTTTAGCTAGACTCCAAATGGACATGCTAGTCATTTTATTTTTACAAATCTGGGTTCAAAAATGCTGCTACCAAAAATGCTTCAGGGCCAGGCATGCGCAGTACAGTATTAATTCCTTTGTTATTGTTAACATCCTTGCAATGGTCTATACTAACATGTTTCTATGAGACCAGGATGGGTTTAAAGTAATTTCTTCTTTATTTGAGACACGAGTATTTAACATCATACACAATTTGCAATAGTGTCTGCATTCACTCATTTTCACTAAATCATTCCCCATATAGTGAACTTTGTGGAATTAGCTGCGTAGTGAATAGTGAATCAGTGAGTGGTTTCAGACACATATGCAAGTGAAATGTGTAAAATACAGTAATGCCAGATGCTGTTGTCTTGCTTCATGGCAAAATTTCCTGACCACTGTTTTCTGTCATTTCTTTCCACAATGAAAGTTCCTCTCAGATTTTCGAGAGAAAAAAAAAATCTTGTGGCATCGTACTGACGCTTAAGTCATTACTTGTGCAACTAAATTAAATATACTGGTTATTTATGACACTGTCTGAATAAATGGATCTGGACAAATTGGAATTGGGTGCGACAAACACAGACATACTCTGTGTTTTGTATAATATGTATAAAAATACATCTGTTTACATATATTTCATCTTCATATTTTGTTCAGTGAATAGAGCCATACACTTCAGGCAACTTCTCTGAATATATGTGACTTATCTGTCCATGTGTTTGTGAGAATAGGTCAAATCAGGACACCCTGCTTCTCCACACATAAGGATTGATAATGCTCTCTGTCTTAATAACGGGGACCAATCGTGTGCCAATCCAATCTAAAATGGCAACATAAACGCAGGCGATTTCACAGACACAGTACTTCTCAACATCACAACAGAACTGATGATCGCATATCAGTAATGCACATCTTTGTCTGTCTAAGACTACAAAGAGCAAAGCAGCTTCCGAGGCTGCTCGGTGTCTGCGGCCAAGCCAAAGACAGATGCTATACTTCTATTGAAATTAAGTAGGACTATTGACTGAAGACTGAGCTCAAGAAATTTGGATAAGGAAGTCAGTATACAAAACTGATGCTTATTTAGGTGCATACGATGGAGTTTGTCAGTGACAATCAAATACAGATTCAAGGGTGTATTGAAACAGTCTGAAAAAAAAAACCTGTGGGGGCGGTGGAATCAAACGTACCATTAACATTTCAAAATATTATAAGAACTGCACTATACTATTATACGAACTGTACTATTTTTGCCATTAAAATACAGATGTTAAGGTGATTGTAGACCTCATTCCAAGGCAATAAAAAAACATTGAAAATATCCTACAAAAAGTAGAAATGTAAACGCACCATATTTTAGGTTAGCTGACAAACCACGTTGAGTTTACCTATACAACACCCAGATGTAGTTTTTCCAATTTCCAAATATCAGATTTAAAATTGCTGCCCTACCCTCCCTATAAACGATGACATGCAAGTCTGTCCTGCCTTTCCATTTGCAATCAGATTACCATATGTCTTCATTAATGATGGCAACATGGCTCTTTGCAGCTGCAGAAATATTTATGACAGGCAGTGAACTGTTTCTATGCAACAAGGTTATCTGATCATTCATCTGAGGCGTTTGCTGCAGCAATGATGCAGGTGGCATCAGTGAAAGAGGCAAGCAACACACACATCTGCTGCTTGCACAAGACACCAATGATGTCAAAAGCAGTCAAGGGGAAAATACAAGTTGTCATTGCATTGGATCCTGTCGGTTTTAGTTGTGGGTGAGTGAATAATGAGTATATTTATGCAATAAGGTATGAGAGGTCGTGTTATCTTCACAATATAGCAGTAATGGCACAGCATTTAGTGCCTTTTTGCTTTTTTTAAATTTTTTATAAAACGTATAGTTCCAGTCCTGGATTCTGATTGGTCAACAGCCATGCTTTATGATAACGTGCATGTGCATTAATTAGACCAGCCTAAAAAAATTGCATTTTTAGTGTGATTGAGGTAAAGCACAATTTACGAAACCATTGTTGTCAAATTTTATTGCTTGATTTGAAAGATTTTTTTTGATCATAATCTTGAACAATCGGTCTTTCCCCGTTCAAGTAGATAGGAGCTTTACTGTTATGCCGCTTAAAAAAAGCAAAAGTCTGGGTTACAGTGAGGCACTTCCAATGGAAGTGAATTTCTTTACTTTGTTATTTACATTTACATTTTGTCATTTAGTCATTTAGCAGATGCTTTTATCCAAAGCAACTCGAAATCATTCACAACTTTGAGTTATGACAGCCAAGGACTGCCCAAGTTAAGCCTGAACTAATCTTTCTCACACTTAAAATGGTAATATTTTCTCCATATGGATCGCTCGCTTTGGTAGTTTTTACATCGCTTCTTATGGAGACCAGAACTTGAAAACAGTCCAGTGGCAATCAGAATCATCTATGCGCCGCCCAGAGGTTGGTTAGGAAAACTGTTGATAGCATGGCCTTTCATACCTTATTGGTGCGTAAAGGTCCACTCTGTAATTTTTCTTTGCAGGTCATTTTGGACTTGCCATTGTGGAAATACACTATTCACAGTCAGTCATTACCTTAATCAATGACTGCGTTTACATGCGCTTAAGAAAGCGTGTTATTCCAAGGTTTTGCAGAAAGCAGCGTTCTAAAAAACATGTAAACACGAACGCTGATTTCCTTACGCTGTTTAAGGGATTAAGATAAAGCGGTTTAACACACCTAGGGTTCTCCCACTGAAAGCTGCTTATGTGGCCATGTAAACACATACGCTGCATTCTGAACAGGTTTTGCACATGTGCGAGGAACAATAAACGTCATAGGATGGAGTCCAACAAGTCAACGAAACCTTTCTACAGTGAGAAAAGCACATACACAATTAACTATAGGCCTACCCATTTATAAATACCACTGTAGAACATTGTCGGTCCCTCACATTCATGTATATACAGTACGCTCATACATAGAGGGAATCCTAGAGTTTTACGTAAAGGAAACCCCACTATAGTGAAATTCCGCTGCAGGTCACAATAGAAAGTTAAGGAAAGAAACATATAAACAACCCTGGAATATCTGGAAATAAAGTGAAGCAACAGAGAACAAAATAGTGAACCTCGGATACCATGTTTGTTATTTACACAAGTGTTACTGGGAAATTACATTGCTCTGGAGAAAGCTGCTTACTGATCGAGCCCCATGTATATGGGAGTAAAGAGTACGCCGCTTATACAGTGCATGTAAATAAGAACGCTGCTTTCTCACAACACGTCATCTTCTTGCAATAACCAGCTTTCTGGCGTCCATGTAAACGTAGTCATTGAGTGAAAGTGTCCAATAACAGGGCACAGAGATTAAGCAAGAAGTATCTGGTCATGTGATCACAACATGGCAGCCCCCATGAGGGGACCCTCTCCATGTAGATTTAAACAGCTTTTAGAGGGTTACTGATATTACTGGAATCTTTATCTCATGTGAGTGGCCTTGATGGTTGTTGTTGTTGTTTTTTTGTATAAAATCATTAACAAGAATAATGTTATACTACGCAGTGATACAAATAGAATCGGTGAAGAGTTAATAGCTGTGCTTTATCATTAATAAATCACGGCTGTTGTCCAATCAGCACCTGGAACTATCTGTTTTATAATTCAAATCTTAGGTTGAGGCATTGAGGTTGTTTACCTTGGAGAAAATAAAATAGCCACAATTATAACATTATTACCCAGTCCTCGAAGTGTTTGCTGCAGTTATGCAGCAATTCCTCAAACTGAATAGTGCAGTTGGCCACAAAGTCGTCGTAGCCAATCGGCGCGTCATGAAACACTGACAGCTCGATCCTCCGGCCATCGCGCACCTCCGTCACAAACTCATCGTGCCAGGCGGGACTGTTGGTCTTCTGCTTGGTCGAGGTCTGACCCACGCGAAAATCATCCACGTTGAGGGCGATGTATGTGTCCAGCAGGAAGGTTTGCATCTTGGGGACGACGGCGTGTCTCAGAGACCAGGCTGTGGGCTTCAGGTCCAAAGCCTCGCAGATCTTAATCTTCAACAGACCGTTAAAAACCATCATGGCGTTACAGTGTCAACAGAGAGCTTTTGTGACAATAATATTCCACTTCAGCGCTTGGTTAATTATTCAACTGGTGTATCTCACGGTCCACTACTGGTTTGTGTATTGTTTATCCTTGTGAAATAACAATACCTTCCTCGTCCTCGTAAATATGCATTCAAAGGCTATTTTCCCGGTCCAAACAGAATTGCTATGATCTATGAACACTCTACATGTGATACTGAAGCTGCCCAACAACCCTGGAGACACTGAGCGAGACACGCTGGAGAGAAAATGGCCATAAACGATGTGTTAACAGAGACACAACCAACATTCCACACCTTAAAACATGCCTGAAATATATACGGGATCTCCACAGGGTCTCCTGTTCCTCGTCTGGCTGGCTGGAGATGTGTCTGCCCTGGCAGTCCTCCTCCGCACATTGAGAGGAAAGTTCTCCCAGCGTGTTTCTGATTCGCTCCAGAAAGAAGAACGGTCGCAGCCAAAGCCTGATGTTTACAAGTGTTCCGTACTCTCTTGCTTCACCCAGGGTCCTTCGTTTTTCCTGTCCGTCGGTACTCAGTTTCATGCAGACCTGCCTCTTTTTCTCCCGACTCTGAAGGCTGCTGCAGGAAATGCGCAAAACACGTCAGTTAGTGAGCGGAGACGGCGGAGTGTGAGTGCAGCTCTGAAGGGGCCCTGGACCTGCTGCTGCTGCGCACTGTGGTCAAGCATCATTGACTGGGATTTTTACAGATGATGCGTGTATGTGAATGTAAATTGTGAATAATTGTACTCTGTCCAAGGCATGCAATGCAGACAACCAAACAGACTGCCTAAAGAAAGCATTTGTATCTTAAAGCTTACACCGGATATACTTGGTTTCCCTTCAGTTATTTAATATGATTAGTGATTATTTGAACACACTTTATGTAGGGTACTTACATTGCCCCATTTAGTAACGTTACATTAAACTTATTCTTTAGCGCCAACTGCAAAAGAGGGTTTTATTTTTCCTTATTTTTTAATTTCTTTAATTTTCTTAGTGGGTGTTATCATGCATATGAATGTGTACAAATCAATGCTGCGAAAACTCCAGTGCTGCATGAAATGTATTGGCATCAGATGTGCAAAAGAGGTAGTTTTCAGTTCAGAGCAGTTTAACACCATATGTTTTATGGCAATATTTATTTATTTATTTGATGTCACTAACAATTATTTCTACTTTACAATGTGACCGCTTCGTACAGTTATATACTGAGATTCACCTTATCAACATCATTAGTCAAGCAATAGCACTGTCTTGTGGATGGAATTTCCATTGCACCCTACAGCATAGCATCTGGTTTTAGAAATGGGTCTTTATGATTAAAGACAATTTATGGATGTGGATGTGTTAAATAATATATAACTAATGTGTACTTGAGTGGACACTGTTGTTTTATTCTTTAAAATACCAGATTGCCTAGAATGGCATTAATAAAAACAGTTTCTAAAGCTCATATTACACAAACCTGTTGCCCTTTTTGCTTGAGACACTTCATAGTGTGAAACATTTTATTTAGGAAACAGTTTATGTTCAGGAGATCATAAAATGCCCATTAAAACTGAGGAGCACTGTGCAATATATTTGGTACTGGAGCATCTAATAACAACGATTGAAGATTTGTGCTTCATTTAAATCCAACAGATGGCAGTGTCTTTATATAAGTCTTAGACTATCATGCATAGTATTTGTATGGAGATGGAATTGTTGCATATTAACATACAAATGGAAAGAGGTTTTCAAATAGAAAGTTGGTTCACAAATATGAGTTCCACAAATAAAAAGAGTGATATTTATAAATATATGTTAGGAGTTTCTCAAAAAATAAAGTGAATTCACAAATAAATAAAATTGTATTTGCACATATAAAAATGATTAATAAATGTATTTTTTTTAACTCACAAACACTCTGTCCAGCATTCATTTGTAAAGTGCGCTCATTTATTTGTGGATTGCTTCCTGTACATTTGCAGATCGCTACACGCATTTGTCAATTTTGAAACAAATCTAGCATCAAGATGTGCACACAAATCTACAAATAGGAGGACTCCGCCCATCGTCTACTCAAGCCAATCAGATAACGGTCACATTACTCTGACCAATCATAACACGTTCTATCTTCATCCAATCATGCTTTGGTTTCCTATCAGGGCGGGACCAGATTCACAGCACTCTCATGGGCATGGAATCAAGCGCATACAGATATGCTCCAAGACCGCAAACTTTTAAAGAAACGGACGCCATCAGAGGAATACTGTGAATTAAGGTACATATAATTTTCTCTTAGTTATAAGTGTGTGTAGTGTCTTGTTAAATGTCAACAGCTGAAAATTGCCAATTTGTATAGTGACCTGATCATTAGCAAGTTTCTTGTCTGAAATGTGTCATCAAAACCTTTACACTTAATGTTACATGGCAGATCAAAGCAGACACACTACTAGACCCTACAAAAGATCAGTAGTACAGATAGTGTCTTTATAAAACATGAATCATAATAGATGATCATAGAGCACAAACCATAAATGAATATATTACACAGTGTACTACATCTGCTATGGCAATAAATTGGTTTCACATTATGTTAATTAATTTAATAAAAGCAGCTGTACGGTAATATTTTTAGAATTTTGCATTTTAGCACTTTTGTGTGAATGTTTTAGGAGGTACTATTACGGGGCCCCTTCATAAAATACAGCATCATGTTCTGAAAGTGATAACTGACTCATTGGTTATTGCCATCTTTTACAGCTATTTCCCCTGTGTACTGCCCATCAACTTTGAGCACTTGGCTCACCTGCTCCAAAACTCAGTGGTTCCAGCTCCAATACAGGACACCTTTTAAAATGTGTAATATGAGACTATGTTTATTTTTCTGTTATGTCAGGTTTCTTTTAAGTTACAATATCATGTCTTGAAATGGAATGCGCAATACAAAATTTTAATAAAGCGTAACATTGTCTATGGGTTGACTTACTTAAAAATGAAAATTTTGTCATTTACTCACCCTGATGTTTTTATTTTTTAAACCTGTACTATTTTGTTTCTTTTGAGGAATATGAGAATAAATCGTAAAATGTAGATGCTGCTAATGAGGCTGAAATGAACGTGAGGCTGTCAGTCCATATCATTATTCTTGACATCTCCTTTTAAGTTCTTCCCACAGAAGACAGTAAGTCGTTTGGGTTTGGAACTACATAAAATGTGTATATATATGATGACTCATCTCATTAGAATTTATTTTTTTTGTTGTTTAGTTGACAAATCTTTTGAGTTCTATCAAGGCATTTTGAGGTAAATAGGTTTTAAAAAGTGTCTGTTTTAAAACACTTTAAAGCAAGTTTGTTGGCTAAAAGGTATGATTCTTTTGGTTATAAATTACAGGTTCCCTTATCGAGAGGTCTCTCCTATTGCGTAAGTAGCTTACGCTATGGGAAAACTCTGTTTCTCGAGAAATATTGAAGTCTTTATGTAAAACGCATTGCAGCTGCACAGCAGACAGTGATGAGCGAAGCAGCTCGGTCATTGGCTGTGCTGCGGCAACTGCTCGAACCAATGACGGGGCGATTTAGAACGCGCCACCAATGGGGGCGCCCGCTTCGCAGCGCTCATAGCCTGCTGAAATTAGCATATGAGGGCTATATAATGAGCATCCCGTCATTCCGGTTCTTTAGATTTAATCTCCTTCAGCGAAGACCTTCTCTTCGCTGGATCCTCCGGATTATTGGAGTCTTTCGCCGCCGTTGACACGCATACAGCGGGACTGCTGAGAGGACGCCGGCACCTTCAGCCGCCTTCAAAGCCTTCTGCTACGCCATCCGGCGCGCATCGCATATCCTTTTTCTTCTGCAAGCATTCACCCCCGCGACTCTTTTTAGAATTAAAAGAGTGATTTTCCAAGGCGTTGTTGCAAATGCCTTCAGCCTGCGCCTCGTGCAGAGGCCCTCTTCACAACGGAGATCGGCACGTCCTCTGCACTCGCTGCCTGGGTCTGGACCATGCAGAAGCTGCACTCATTCAGGGCGGATGTCCTGAATGCGACTCCTGGGCCTCGCCGAGCTGCGCTTCGCTTTGCCGTTTTCACCGCCAGCTGAGCCAGCTGCCCCGATGCTGCCACCTCTGTTCGAGCTGCGCAAGAAAAGCGCCGCTCACAGAGGCTGCCGGAGCACCCGACTTCGGTGATGTCACGCCGGCTCAGTCCCGCGTGCATCGCCGCTACTAGATGTCTCCCACGAGCCGGTCCATTTCACGAGAGCGGGCCTGCACCCCTCCAACGAAGCGGTGGGTCTCGTCTCGTTCGGCGCATCGGGGGACGACGATCGAAAGGATGACAGCCTCTCTCTTGACGCTGCATCTGACGACTGGCCGGGCTCGTTCGACCCCGCGCCATCTACAACAGCGGACACGAGTGCGGGCACCGGTATGGACTCGGAGATCGTCCGTATCCTGTCCAAGGCCGTGGAAGACCTCGGGCTCGACTGGTCTTCTCCGGAAGAACCCACCCGCAGCCGGCTGGACGAGTGGTTCCTGCAGGGGCGCCGGCAGGCCCCCCGACAGAGACCCTCTCCTTTCTTCCCTGAGGTGCACGACGAGCTCACAACGTCGTGGAAAGCCCCGCACTCGGCTCGCCTAAAGCCTTCTTTCTCTTCCTCGCTCTCCTCAGTGGACGGCGCGAGAGAAAGAGGCTACGAGGCAACTCTGCCCCTAGAGGAGACTGTGGCCAACCATCTATGCCCACCCTCCACCGCTGGATGGAAGACCAGAGCTTCTCACCCATCGAAGCCGTGCAGAACCACATCAGCTCTCACCGGTCGCGCATACGCCGCCGCCGGTCAAGCTGCGTCAGCGCTGCATTCGATGGCGGTTCTACAAGTGTTTCAAGCCAAACTTCTCCGTTCTATGGACGAGTCTGGACCTGAACCTGATGCTTTTAAGGACCTGCGCACCGCTACGGACGTAGCTTTGCGAGCCACAAAGGCCACCGCCCAATCCATTGGCCGGGCCATGGCTAACTTGGTCGTCCTTGAGCGCCACCTGTGGCTAACGCTAACGGAGATGAAGGACGTGGATAAAGCACCCTTCCTTGACGCGCCTGTCACTCCGAGCGGCCTGTTCGGATCTACGGTGAGAGATTTCACGGAGCGCTTCACTGCGGCACGAAAAGATTCCCAAGCTATGCATCACTTCCTGCCTAAGCGCTCCAGCTCATCTCAAAAACCGCCCCAGCAGCAGCAGCGAGCCAGGGCAGAGCCACCCGTCTCCCAGCCTAAGAGCAGACTGGAGAAGGACGCTCGATGCCGCTCGCGTTCCGCTGGCCGAAGAAAGCCGCAGGAGCAACGAGGCCCTCGACCCAGAATCACCCTGAATTCGGAGCCTCATAAGTCTTCCTAGCAGCAGGAAGGAAAAGAGGAAGTACGTGTCTCGCAGATGCCGGACTGCTTCCTCTCAAACATTCAAAACATTACCCAGTCCCCTTACAGGCGGCTGGAAATGTCTATACAGCAGTCAATGGGCCAGTCATAAAACTCGCTCACCTGCAATCAAACGCCGTTTTTACGGCGACACACATAAATCCCCAAAAGAATCATTTTCTGCCTGTGTCACTAGGGGTTCACATGTCCACACTAAAGTGCGCATTCCCACATATCAATACTGTCCAAACAGTGCCAAACACCTCCCCAGCTCAGGCTGGATGTCCCAAACATGTAGATCGTGTGCCTATTGTCATGTATGCACCGCTACACACAAGCACTGTTCCCACAGTTATAAACACTTCCCCAGTAAAAACGGGAAGTGCTATAAGTGTAGCGCGTGTGCCTGCTGCATTGCACGCACCCCTACACACAGCTACTCACACAGTTTCAAACAGCTATGCCGCAAACATCACAGATGTAATGCGCGAGCTAAGAAACTCCCCGCTAAATGCGGAAAGCTTTATGAACGTGGCGCGCGTGCCCATAATGATGAATGCACCCCCACTTCAAAACACTGTTCATACAGTTTCAAGCACTCATGCTGTCGGCATTTCGGAAATAGCGCATGTGCCTGTACTCTCACACGCACCTCTGCACTCAGCACTCAATACAGCTGCTCAGCGCGCACCTGCGCCTCTGAGAGCTGTAGATTCTGTGTTAGCACAAAGCGATTTGCCGGCGGGGCCCATACGTCACTACGACACACCCCCAGCCGGCATTCAGCCCATATCTGTGCGAGCAGAAGCCTGGGAAAAAATCCCTGACATGCCGAAATGGGTTTTGAACATAATAAAACACGGATACTCACTTCAATTCGCTCGCGAGACCACCCCGCTTTTCAGCGGTGGTCGAGACGAAAGTGAGGAAAGATGTGTCACATGTTCTACGCACCGAGGTGCTCAAACTGATAGAGAAGGGCTTATAGAAACTGTTCCTCCCTCTTTGAGCGAGGCGGGTTTCTACAGCCGCTATTTTCTCGTCCCGAAAAAGGACGGTGGCCTTTGCCCCATCCTGGATCTCAGACATCTGAACAAAGCGTTAATGATTCGCTCGTTCAGAATGTTAACAACTAAACATATCCTCGCGCAAGTTCGCCCCGGGGATTGGTTTCTATCAGTGGATCTGAAAGATGCTTACTTTCACATCCCGATAGCGCCTCATCACAGGTCTTTTCTGAGATTCGCTTTCGAGGGACAGTCATACCAGTACACAGTACTACCATTCGGCCTATCATTGGCCCCCCGTACATTCACGAAATGTATGGACGCAGCACTTTCCCCCCTGAGACAGAGGGAAGTGCGGATACTGAATTACCTCGACAATTGGCTAATCATAGCACAATCAGAGGTTCAGTTAATGACACACAGATCTTGGACTATCAGCCATTTACAATGCCTGGGTCTGAGAATAAATTTTGCAAAGAGCGTGCTATCCCCCAGCCAGAATATTTCTTTTCTGGGAATAGTGCTAGACTCAGTGCAGATGACAGCGCGCCTCTCATCAGAGCGCGCTCTCTATTCGACGCCTTGCAACATCGTTCAAAACGGGCGCGCACGCCCCCGTCAAACGATTTCAAAGAATGCTCGGCCTCATGGCCTCGGCATCAGCTGTACTCCAGCTAGGATTGTTGCACATGCGTCCTCTCCAACGCTGGCTCAAGAGCCGCGTCCCCACTCACGCGTGGAGCTCAGGCCACTTTTTGATCAGAGTGAATCACGGCTGTATAAAAGCCCTGACGCCCTGGAAAGCCATAAAATGGTATCAAACCGGCGTGAGTCTGGGCGTGAATACGCGGAGAAAAATTATCACGACAGATGCCTCCAAAATAGGATGGGGGGCCCTTTACGAGGGCAGGCCTGTTTCCGGTTTTTGGTCAAACCCGGAAAAGCGCCTACATATAAATTGTCTGGAAATGAAAAGCGGTCGCCTTGGCTCTCAGAGCCCTGCTTCTGTACCTGCAAAACGAACACGTCCTGGTCCGAACGGACAACATGACGGTAGTTTCGTATATAAATCGCCAAGGTGGACTCAGGTCGAGCTCCCTGCACTCTATGGCCAGGGAGCTCATCCTATGGTCACAACACCACCTGCGCTCGCTAAGAGCAGCGCACGTTCCAGGCGTCCTGAACCAAGGAGCGGACATGCTATCCAGAGACAAAGTTCTCCCAGGAGAATGGTCTCTCCACCCTCGGACGGTTCAGTGGTTATGGCGAACCTTTGGCGAGGCAGAGGTCGACCTCTTCGCCTCCAAGGAAAACGCACACTGCCCTCTCTTCTTCTCAAAAAGCACGGACGCGCTCGCCCAAATCTGGCCGAGCCGCCCCTTGTATGCTTTTCCCCCGATCACGATGCTGCCTCAGGTCATCAGTCGGATCAGGGAGGTGAAATGTGCAGTGCTCCTGGTAGCCCCACTCTGGAAAAACCAGACGTGGTTTCCAGAGCTGGTACAGATGATGCAATCTGCCCCATGGCCGATTCCGCTGAGGCAAGACCTCCTCGGACAGGCCAGCGGGATGATTCTTCATCCCCGCCCCGATCTGTGGGCCCTCCATGCATGGCCCCTCAACGGGTTCCCGAGAACCTCCCCAGTGGAGTTCTGAAAACCATTGCTGAGGCATGAGCCCCCTCTACGAGGCGCTTGTATGCCCAAAAGTGGAAAGTGTTCAGTGACTGGTGTGATACCAAGAGCTTGAACCCCAAAACGTGCAAGATACCGAGTGTACTTGCCTTTTTGCAGGAGCTGCTGGAGGTGGCCCGCACACCCTCCACGCTCAAAGTCTATGTGGCTGCCATAGCAGCGTCCCACAATCCTGATAAAGGACATTCATTGGGAAAGAACGATCTGATTGTTCGTTTCCTAAGAGGCGCTAGGAGGATGAACCCTCCTCGCCCACCTTCGGTGCCGATCTGGGACCTGGCCATGGTCCTGGACGCACTCAAAGGTGCCCCGTTCGAACCTCTCCGAGCCGTGCACCTCAAGCAGCTCTCGCTCAAAACCACGCTCTTGCTGGCACTCGCTTCAGTTAAAAGAGTAGGCGACCTGCACGCGCTGTCATAAATCTAAATGTTAGAACTATTGAAGTCTAAAATTATTAAGGCGAGCACAGTCTTTATAAATATGCAAATGAAAACTCACCATTTGATTCATCCATCACTTACTCTACAATTTCTCTGGTCTTTTTGAGCTCTTTGTACTTTTGTTTCAGTCACAATAATGAGATGAGTGATGTCTACTTGAGAATGAATGGTTATTTTATTTAGAAATCGGGACATTTCCCTGAGGCTGATTCTCAGCCTCCAATGACATAGTCAAAGATATTCTAGCCTACTCTATATGGCCTCACATGAGTCTACCATGTGGTGTGACTCCAAATGATGACATCAACAGTAGGATGAAAATGAATGCCCCTTTGAGACATTGATAATGCAGGGTTTATGAGTGTGTAGGCTCTGTGTAGCAAGAATAGAAGTGGCCATTTAGGTCTCTTTGAGGGTATTAAAGCTTACTTCATTACCAAAAAGGCCAGCATTTATGTTCATACTTAGTGCATTAGAAATCACTGTCTGCAACTGTCAGTTTCAGAAATCATGGACAATGCTTCTTTGTTTTGACAAACACATGAACGGCCCTTCTGAACAAACTTAAACTCCATGACAAGAATCATATAGAGCATGGCACATTCAATTTTGTGCATGTATGGGACCAACATACCCCATATTATAGTTTTTCCTCAATGGTTTTGGCACATTTACAATTGTCAAAACTCGAAGTACAATCCTCACATCACGTTGTACATTCAGCACACCACCCTATGTGACCTCCAAAAGGTGAATTCTCAAAGTTTTGATGGAGTAATCACCTCAATCATGTTTCAAATATAAATAAATCCATCAATGAATACATCATTGTCATCAAAAGAAAAGGTTACTTTATCATTGCTTAGACCAAGACAGTCAAATGCAAAGATATCTTGTCAAATGACAGTGTACTCTGAAAGTGTGAGTTACCCACTATGTAATATTGTCCAATTGCTAACATTGTATATGTAGGCAGCTGAATAGTATTGATGTCAAAAAGTCATGGCACACACACACTATATTTTCAACAAAACATTTATTCAAACATTTCTCAACATTTTATGTACACACTTTACTGTCAACCGAAAATACATAAAGAAAGCTTGTACAGTGAAAAATAATAAATGACACAACAGCAAAATTCAGGAACTACAATACGTGCAAAAACCTCATGGGTCTTCTTATCTCTCATCTGTCTGGCCAAAAAGTTTCATCTACATCACACCTGATATCTTCCCTTGCAATGCAATGAGGGAAAAATCTTTTGGCATGATGCCGCCACCCCTACAACAATCTGCTGTGATATCCTCACAACCAGCATCCATTTCACCCAGTAAGGACAACTGGTCATGAGGACCATGATTATAGACCTTCCATCTCCATGCAGAAAAGAACAGTGGCTCGGTGACCTATAATATTACGGCCACGTGTCCTGACTTTGGTCAAGTTGAATCCTGCCTCATCAACATTCTCAAATGTGTGGGGATTCATCAGCCTCCAGCTCCATCACTCAATAAAAGATAGTAAAGCAACTTTATAATTTACAGTAGATATTGTATATCATACAGTTACACATATCCCACATTGTAACATTCTGCATATACAGGTTGTACTTGTCAATACTGAAAAACATGGAGATTACAGCACTGTGTAGTGTACAATAATGAATTTTTACCTGTACATACTGGTACCTCAGCTCCTTCACTCTCTCACCATTCCTCTCAAAAGGTATCTTGTAGAGTTGCTTCATTGCAATCCGATTTCTCTTCAGCACTCCTATCAATTGTGGAGAGGCTGACGGTGTTGACATTTTTAAAGATGCCGTCATCTTGTGTGACTGCACTTTGAATATCTTTTTAGTCTAATAGCATTGTTTGCTATGACCAGATTACAAATTTCAAGTTCTTGTTGAGCAGTGAAAACTGATCTTCTGCCACCACAATGGGGCAGACCCTCAATCCTAGACAGCAAATACAGCACAGAAAAGTCAATGTATTCTACATAAATTCGGAGACATGCATTGGCCAAGTTTACTGGAATACCAGTGTGAAGGAATATTGCAGAACAATATTTTATTACACAGCCATTTTCTCTCCTGAATGTCTGGACTATTGACTACACCATGGACCGGCCCAGATTAGGGTGCACTCTCAAACCAGCCTCTGTCATACTTAGGCCACGGTTGATGACATGGTCTATAATTGTTGCCCGTATCTCATTTGAGATTTCTCTGTGCCTTTGCTTTCTCTGGCTCTTCCTCATCCTCTGTGCCCCCCTCAATCTCTTCCTCTCCCCCTCACCATACCACCCCACACTCTAATGCCCCTTCCTCTTGCATGAGCAGGCTCTTGCCCCTGTGGGTCTCCTGCCTGCTCCATAATCCACAGCTGTGAAATTCAGTCTTACCCTTGCAGTATACTGTAAATGTATTTGAGAACTGAGAGGTTATGAGTTTCACCTGTCAGCTAAATTGGACAGCATTTGCGTTTGGTTGCTCTAAATGGATAGACTAGCCAAAGTCTATCCATCTGACAACTATTACAACAATACCACATAACTATTATGTATCTAATATATGTGTGACAGGTTATTGTGATTGTTGGTTGTTCTATTTAGCATGTAGGGATTTACATAGTGAACATGTGTATAATTGCATTTGAGAGTAATATCATTCAATAGCAAACGAATGTAAACTATTTTGATCTGCGAGGCTTACTCAATGCATTTTGTGCCAAAGCAATTATAAATGACTATAGTCATGAGAACAAATGACCTAATGTTCATATAGTTAGTCATATAGTTTAAGAAAGTTTAATAGTCATTCGACAATTGTGCCAAAATGATTGAGAACCAATGTAAGACATGCAAAACCTGACAAACAGCACCATATGTATTCATATAAATTACCCTGTACACACTAATGTACTTCTGTCTTCATCAGTTCCCCAGTTTGTCCCTTCCACTATGTGTGTCCATAACTAAATTACCCCTCTGGGATTACAGTAATAAAGTCACATTTTATTTTATTGTAAGATATTTTATTCTCCATTATACGATATTCTAAATGGTTAAACATATAATACTTTGTTTTTGTTGTAAATTCACAAAGTTGATTTGTTAAAAACAACAAAACCTGTGTCATTTCTTAACGCATACACTCACGGATCACTTTATTAGGTACTGTACACCAGAAATACTCAAACCCGCCCACAAAAACCACTGAGGTCACATTTATTCCCCATTCTGATGGTTGATGTCAGCATTAACTGAAGGTCCTGACCTCTATCTGCATGATTTTATGCCTTGCACTGCTGCCACAAGATTGGCTGATTAGACAATCGCATGACAGTGATATACAATGAGTGTACATGTGTCTAGTTACTAGAATAGCATGAACACAGATAATGTGTTAAGATCTGTAACACATTAATGTGTTATAATTAACACATTAATTAACACTTTGTGTCATTTTTATTAACCCAATTCAAAAAATAAAAAATTATGCTACATAAAAACACACAAAAAACTCACATGTAATTTATTTAAATTATTTTTTTTTAAATTTAACACATCCTTTTTGGGAGTGTATATTTGGTAAAAACAACAAACAAATAAATTAAAAATTCATGCTGTTTGATAATATAAACTATAAAAAAAATTTAATCCATGCGAACTGAAAGATATTTTTTTTAACTTTTAGTTTTTTCAAATTTTTTAAAATGAGATTTATATTTTATTTTAATATTTTTTATCTGTATGTTTTATTGTAAATATTTTCTTTATAAATAAATAGAATATATGAATACAATAATACAAATATAACATATTTATATAATATTTATTTTTATTTGATCTATTATCCTGTTAACCTGTACCCTCTTTTGAACAAACCCAATTTGCAGTTGGCTACAGGCACATTTATGGTCATTTGCTTACAACCTTTAGTGGCATTATGGATCACTCTTATTGATAAGCTGATAAATCCAACAGATGGCTACTTTGTTTGATCGACTGTAATCATTAATCATTCATCCTTTGGCACTCATGTATTATCTCGAATCTCCACGTTTTCAGGGTGGCAACCGAGGCAACGCGCTCAATCTCATTGGCGGGCCACAACGTCCGTCACTCCCCCTCATCCGTCGGAAGTACGATCTCTTCCTACATCTCCCCACACTTCGCCAGTCCCAACCCGCCAACGATTTCGCATTATCGGCCTCTTCTTCACGCCTTTGCACGGCTCCGCTAAGCGGGTTGACAAGGAGAAGGACGGGCTCGGACGGGAGAGAGGTGGCCCAGAGATTTGCATTGGGATTTTGCTGCCGTTCCAACCGCCCAGAAAGATGGATTCTTTTCTACCAATGCTTTACAACAACCAATATCAGGAATGTGATGTTACGCTTTTTCTCGTTTGTTTTATTCACCGATCGCATGTGGGACAGTAGCTAGCCGAACACCTTCTAAATAGCCATCTTCTGTAGACAAAAGACGGCTACGAAGAATTAACCAAGAATAAACGAGGTATGTACACCCGTTTACCTTATCCCCTCTAAGGATTGTAACGCGACATGCTTTGCATATTTTAACACTTTATATTTATCGCCGCATTTATGTGCTCGGATAAAGCAGCCTGCCTGCGAGTTCTCGAGATTTTATGTAACGGAACGCGAGCGATGTCACATGGATGTTTCCCCTCTACGAATGTTACAATTAGGGTTCCCACCCGTCCCATAATATACGGGATCGTCCCGTATTTAAAGATGAAATCATGCGTCCCGTATTGAAATTTGTCCCGTATTTAAGGTGGTCATATGGCGTCACGGTGAAATCGTCCCAGATCGCTAATTTTACATTGATATAAATGGGAAATGTTGCCTATGGTTGGTAAGGGACTGACTGAAATGTCCACATGTTGTGCTAAAACTGGATTTGTTTTCTCTCCATATAAATGTTCAGTAAGATGTACAAAATTACACAGATCGAACAATGCACAGTTGAATTCAGAAGTTTACATACACTTAGGTGAAAATCATTCAAACAAATGTTTTAACCACTCCTCAGATTTAATATGAGCAAACTAGTTTTGGCAAGTTGTTTAGGACATGACAATTCATATTTCCAAAATATTTTACTGACAGATTTTTTTCTCTTTTAGTTGACTATATCACAATTTCAGTGGGTCAGAAGTTTACATACACTAAGTTATCTGTGCCTTTAAGCAGCTTGGAAAACTCAAGAAAATTATCTCAAGCCTTTAGACAATTAGCCAATTAGCTTCTGATAGGAGGTGTACTGAATTGGAAGTGTACCTGTGGGTGTATTTTAAGGCCCACCTTCAAACTCAGTGCTTCTTTGCTTGACATCATGAGAAAATCAAAAGAAATCAGCCAAGACCTCAGAAAAAAAAATTGTGGACCTCCACAAATCTGGTTCATCCTTGGAGCAATTTCCAAATGCCTGAAGGTACCACTTTCATCTGTACAAACAATAGTATGAAAGTATAAACACCATGGGACCACACAGCCATCATACCATGATACTTCTAGAGATTAACGTAGTTTGGTACGAAAAATGCAAATCAATCCCAGAACAACAGCAAAGGACCTTGTGAAGATAGCTGGAGGAAACATGTAGACAAGTATCTATATCCACAGTAAAATTAGTTCTATATCAACATAACCTGAAAGGCTGGTCAGCAAGGAAGAAGCCACTGCTCCAAAACCACCATAAAAAAGCCAGACTACAGTTTGCAAGTGCACATGGGGACAAAGATCTTACTTTTTGGAGAAATGTCCTCTGGTCTGATGAAACAAAAACAAACTGTTTGGACGTAATGCCCATTGTTATGTTTGGAGGAAAAACGGTGAGGCTTGGAAGCCGAAGAACATCGTCTCAACCATGAAGCATGGGGGTGGCAGCATCATGTTTTGAAGGTACTTTGCTGCAGGAGGGACCGGTGCACTTCACAAAATAGATGACATCATGAGGAAGGAAAATGATGTGGATATATTGAAGCAACAGCTCAACTTCAGCCAGGAAGTTAAAGCTCGGTCGCAAATGGGTCTTCCAAATGGACAATCACCCCAAGCATACCTCCAAAGTTATAAAGCAAAATAAAGGCAAAGCTACCAAATATTAACAAAGTGTATGTTCATTTCTGACCCACTGGGAATGTGATGAAAGAAATAAAAGCTGAAATAAATAATTCTCTCTACTATTATTCTGATATTTCACATTCTTAAAATAAAGTAGTGATCCTAACTGACCTAAGACAGAGAATGTTTTCTATGATGAATTGTGAAAAACTGAGTTGAAATGTATTTGGCTAAGGTGTATGTAAACTTCTGACTTCAAAATCAATGAGTCAAAGACAAGAAATAGTCTACAGGTGAAGGAAAACATTTATTAATATATGTATTAATATAAACCAACAAAATGTGTACATATATTAGATAAACTTGATAAATAATCTAAAAAATAAGAATATTATTGAAGTCATGGGTCAGGAAAGTTATAATTTCAGCAAATAAGAACGGATATATATTTTAAGTGTCCCTTATTTTACAACTTCAAAAGTGGCAACCCTAGTTACAATGTAACATTCCAACATCCTCCCCTCTCTCACACTAGCTCTCCTCTCCAGGCTGCTCAGCACACTCACTCAAGTGATGCGTAAAGTTAGCCTGCTCATCGCTTGGATTACTCTTGAAAGAGATTGCATCCACAAAACAACCATTAAAGCATCTGAACTGCAGGTACTGAGTTTAATGAACCCCGCCGAGTTCATAACAATAATATGAGCATTATTATTTTTCTAGTTATTGAATGCATCACGATAATTTACTATTATTAACTGGCAATGTATTGTGCAAATTGCAGGATCTACAAAAAGCAGTCAAATATTTCACTACCTTATCATTCTCAACAGCTGCATGTAGTTTGTAGCCAACTGATTTCACTCAGTTCCTATATTCAGTCTAGTCCAAATACTTCACATATTTACATGACAAGACTTAATATTTTATAAAGGATGTTATTCAGGGGCATAACCCCTATAGATATTGAGGGGGTGCATCCTCTCCAGTATTCACAATATTGATGAATCTATATGGGTTTGTCAATGACAATGTACTTTTGGTCCAACTGATTTAGATGTAATTCTTGTGTCATTCATTCAAATGACTTTTTGTTACATTTAAGATGTTAACAAGGTAACTAATCAGATTTTGCCGTTATATTCCCAAAAACAGCTTTGCAACAATATTTTGTGTAAACTCTGAATGTGAGATTCTACAAATCACTACTTGTTTATTTTTCTTTCTTCATTAAAAAGAGTACGCACTTCCGCCACTTAATGTTGTCCAAAAGCCAGGCCATTTATCTGGACCCCATGAGAATAGGCGTGTCAAACCAAGATATTTTCTGAGTTTAATAGTCCTTGTACATTTCTTCTCTTTAGGGTGAACCGCTAGGGTGTAGTTTGGCTACATCTTCAAAAGGTCCTTATAGATCATATATAGGTTTTTATTAAATAACTTTTCTTTTGTCTTTTTCATCAAGTAATAATTCAATTGTAATACTTCTACACAATTGTGTGATTTAAAAATTATTTTTCAGTGTGGGCACTAGATACTAGATACTGAATTTAGTGCCCTGAACATAAGTCAAAATGCAGTTAGGCTGTTGTTTGTTGGCCTATTATCTGCTCATATGTACATGTTTATTAAGGCATCCAACACTTCTGAGGGTTACTGTTCTCAATCTTCTGTGATATGTTGCTTAATTGTTTTATTGTTGTGTCTTTAACCCTCTGATGCATGGTGTCTGGTACAGTGGACATATCTTAAAAGACATTTTTAACAATTCAAGGTAGGGCTGCACAATTAATCGAAATAAAATCGAAACCGCGATATGACCTTATGCGATTATTAAACTGGGAGGGCTGCGATTTAATTAAATAAATATTCTGCTCTCTTCAAAGTTTATTTGCGCTGCAGTGTATATTAAGTTAGAGCATTGTTGGTGTTTTCAGAGCGGTTCTGTGCTCCACAACTCTCTCTCATGCTTAGAGTAACAGAAGTGCTCAGAGTTCGGTTCCGTTTGCTTATGTGCGCTAAACGCTTTATTTATACTAAACTGGCGCAGCATCTCAGTCTCCACAAGGCACAGGTATCATAATAATAACGCAGAATACAAGATGGGGAATAATTCAAACATCTTTATTAAATGCTTGCTGAGCAAACAGCATTAAAAGTAACACCTGCAGAGTCCAGAAACTTCTCTTTCTCCAGTCTCCTGTCATTTGTTTACCTCACGAGAGAGCGTGTCACCCTTATTACACTTCCGCGGAAACAAGTGAAAGCGGAACTAATTTTACCAACATCCAACAAAATGAAAAGGATCGTACATATAATAAATCTATATCAAATATTTAGTTACTATACTATAATGCATTACTAAATTAAATATAATAAAATAATGAATAAAAATAATTACATTAAATGGTGACAAACTAACCAAAATTTTCACTTTAAACTTTATTACACCAATGGGTTATCAGTTCAACTTCAGTTTGACATTAAGCCTCATTCTTTAGGGCTATCTTATATACAGTAAATAATAGTTTGTATAAGCCAACTAGTTTTTAAGGCCTAGAATAAAGAGTAACATTTATATTTTGTGTATACTGAATTATTCAATCAATCAACATTATTTTTGACAGCAAAATCTATGCAACAACTATGGTTTTACCAACAGAGAAATTCAGCTAACAGTGACATTGAGCAGAAAGTTAGCATATAACCAGTTTTGACAGAGCTGCTGATAAAAAGTTAAATGATCAGCATCGATTGATGAGATGAAAAGAAAATGTGGAGATTGTATTGGAATCCTGATTGGAGCATCCCTAATATTCAAGTTGATGGTTTCAAAAACGAATGATGATGATTAGTGGGCTGAGACGGTCTCACAAAATGGACAAAAACAGGTACACGGTGGATGGTAACATTTGGATATGAAGAAGACTTTGTTTCACCATTTATATATTTATTTGTTTGTGGTTGAACTGAAAAAAGGTCTCAGTTTGGTTCTTTTTAAGAGGGCTCAAGTGTGAAATCCCCAGCAGCCTTTTTGCAGTTGAATATGTGGAAAACATTACCATCATAATCGCAGTTCCAAACGCAATCTTTTTCAAAATAATCGCAATATGACTTTTTGTCCAAATCGTGCAGCCCTAATTCAGGGTTTGGTGTTATATCCAAACCACCATGGGTGATTATTGTAGTCCCTTATTTATAATTGTATTTTATTGATCTCTTTATATGTCATTGTGTTTTAAGACAACATAAATTTAACATGGTGAAAAGCGGTGATCCATCAATCAAATCTGTAATATTTACTATTGTCTTCTATTGTAATGGATAGACCAGTATCTCAGAAAATCCAGATTTTTTGGCGAAAATAATAAAGATTAGGAATAGGGGTGTATTGACTGATGTATTGAATTGGTGTATTGACTGCTGATTTTTATCAGCCAATTATTGACCAAATGAAAACCAAAGCCTTGTCAGTTAAAAGCGTAAAAACGTGCTATAAGAACATGCAATATCTGATTTTTATTGTATGTTAATACAGAAACAAATTGCATAAATGGATGTGTCATTTGTGAAAATGGCACTTAACTGTAGGCTATATGATGAGGGAAACCATCCAAAATGCTCTGAAACCTGCAGACTTTGACTTCATGACAGTTTGGCATGTCATGTGTTCAACAGATGAAATTATAATTTTTTTAATTGGTATCGGACAAGAAATTTCATATCAGTGCATCCCTAATTGGGAATGATGTTATTTTTGTAATGGAGTAATAAGAAACATTCAGATATTTTATTATTTTGTGATTTAATAATTCATGCATCAGAGATAAACAGTAAGTGTATTGTTTCAGAAATCTGTGTAAACATGTGTATAATCTGTAATCTACTGTATATTCAGGGTGACCGATGTCATGGAATACCTAGAAATATATATAATTTTACAAATTTTCCCAGAACTGGAAAAGTCATGGAAACTAACAAAATATTAAAAAGTCATGGACATTTCTTCCGTGACTGGGGTTTCCTCATCCTCAGCTCTAAAATTGTCTGTCATCATCTAGAAATTGCTCATTGTGATTGCAATCTCCATTCGATTATTATTATTATTATAATTTCTTATTTTTCTTTAATCCTTATGCAGTAATTATGAATGACTGGACAAGTCATGGATAAACCATGGAAATTAATTGGTGTGGGAAACCTATATATTATTTTGGGAATGCTTTATGATCTCACCTCTATTTAACATCTAATCAGAGAAGAGCCCAGCTAATGAGGACAGACAGTAGGACATGGGTAGATGAGATGAGCTCATAACACACATTCATACTAGCTCTTAAACTGGCAATTCATCCATGCACTCTGTTCATGACCTACACCACTGAATTGAAGTGCTTTTATGAAAGAGAGCTTCACAAGAGTAGTTCCACATCCCAAATTGCTGGTCTGATAATGACATGTGCTTAAGCTTTGGCCTGAACTACTCACAGTGGTTCTGGGGAGCTCTCATGCTTTTCTGCACTTTCTCATCCAAGAGAGCTGGATCAGTGCATTTTTTGAGAGAAGGCAGACTATCACCATGTAACTGTCTAATTAGCAGTCTGAGGAGAAGATCAAGGCTTTTGAGGAGAACTTTTGCACAGCATGCACTGAAGTAGAGGTTATAAAACCCTTCTTGTTGTGCCACGTCTGTGCATCATTTAATTGCAGAAAAAGGGCAAGATGTTTGTTTACTGATGACATTGACTTGACATGTTGAGTCGATATTTGAATGGCATCAGTTGTCATTTTAAAGATAGTTCACTCAAAAATGAAAATTTCGGCATTGTTTACTACCTCATGACATTGTAACCTTGCATTATATTTTTTCTAATGTGAAACACAAAAGGAGGTCTTTAGAAGAAATTCTGAGCTTTGTGGTTTTGCACTTTGTGTTGTGTTTTCAATTCAACGAAATTTATACTGCCAGCCAAGTGTCCAAAAGACAGAAAAGTATTATAACAAGTTTAAAAAGTAGCTCTTTTTTATTGTAACAGCATTGTAAAAGTGTCAACGTAGTCTTTATGATGTGTCAGAAGGTCTGACCGTCTGTTTAAGATCTACTTTTGTGTATCACAGAAGACAGAAAATAGGGGTCGTAATGACTAGAGAGGGAGTAAAGGATGACAAAATGTTCAATTTTGGGTGAATTATTCCTTTAAGGCTTTTAGGTGGTTTCTATGAAGGAATACTTGTGAAAAATGTTCTACAGAAAGTTATTTAATCTTTGTTGTCCCTTGAGCAATGTTTAGAGAGAATACCCTCTTCAGTGCATTCTTTCTTGGAAGCTAGAGCTGTTTATTTTTGTGAAAGTGATTTGCATAGTCAAGGGAAAAAATATGCCAGCTCGCATGGAAAAAACACAAGGCCGATGCATCTGATATTGTGGTAGGCTGGAAGAGCATAGCTTAAAGGAGCGTGTGAAATAAAAGAATACTTCATTTCTATCTCATATCTGGAGTATGCAAACACTTTGCTGCCTGAACCTAATGAAGCTTTTTAAGTTATGGTTGGGGGGGAAACCGGATAATTGAGATGCTTGGGTGGTTTTCTTACTGGGTACATTTGCTTCGGTCCGAATCCAAGTGTGAATTTTCCCGATGCCCTCTGCAGTATTGGACTGGTTTTAGACTCTCATTATGATTCTATCAAGCCCCTGTACATTTCCGTGCACAAATGATTTTTTTCATTGATGCCAACTGTTCCACAGTTCCATTGCAACCAAACTCGGACCACCTCCAAAAGGTAATCTCTGGTTCCGTACCAGTGGTCCGCACCCCAGTCAGAAAAACAGCTTTGATATTACCTCTTTTTCATGCAAACCATACTTTGATTCCGACTAAACTGCCAGTTTGAAAGGCCTCTTAGAAGGCTGGTGCTTGAAGTGTCGTATCATTGGATGGGTTAAATCCAAAGTCTCAATGTAAGTGATTCTTCAGTCTAATATTACTCCCTGCCCATCATCCTTCGTGACGTGTTCATTTAAGGTTTCACATAGGCTTAACATGTGCTCAGTAATATAGTTTAGATTGTCATGAAGTACACCATAATATAATAGGACACTGTTTACAATGGGGATGAGCACAGTACTGAGTACTCGGAAGTGACAGCAATGATCGATCATGAAAATGCTTGACTTGAATTATCACTGAATTCGAAATTAATTGACAAATACCTGACAACTATACACAAACGTGTCAAAGAAGGGCCTTTTTTATTTTGAGATTGATTACGGCAGTACCTTGATTGTCAGAGATGTCTCATAGCAACCAAACTGGTAAACGTTTGTTCTACAGGTGTAATCAAAATAAAGTTTAATCCACCATGTTTTGAACACCCTGTCTCTGCAAATGTTTGCTAAACGAGTTGTATTGTCATATAATGTAGAAAGTTTGACTCAATGTATATTATTTAATAAAAGTGAATATTATCATTGACTGTAAATCTCCCTTGGTGCTGAGGGAGTGGCGTTTCAGTTTTCCCAGTATGTAGTTTATAATTGGTTAAATGGGAGAAAGCATGAATCATCACAGCAACAAACTCCAACAGAGCGCAGAGTGACTCTGTCCGGGGCAAAGATGGTGCTCCAAACTCTAGAGAAGAATGCGCACACACACGGCAAATCTTTCTTTCAAACGTCTAGATGAATCACATCTGAATGTAACAGAAAAGCAGGGTCTTCAAAACTATTTTCAACTTAAGACGGCATTTTAAAAATGCAATGGTTATGTCATCTCCAGTCACGCCAACCGCAGTTTGTAGATACACTGTTCAGAAACATTGGTGCACACCTACTAAGCTTATTACGGTAACCTGAAGGAAGAACAGACATGCACATTCTGAGCATTGTTACAATGAATTGGTCAATGAGTCTTTACATAACGACTAAATATCATGCATTATATTTGTATTATGCCATTGTAACATACTACATTATAAGAGCCTATAATAATGAAATGACACTGGAACAATGACACGCAATGCAGCAGCCAAAGACGTATAACACAGCCTATATGTTTATGTGCATCAACTAGTACTAGAGTAATTACGCACGCACGCACGTGTTTGTGTGTGTGTATAGATAGATCAATAGATAGATGGATGGGTGTTTGTGTGTGTGAGAGAGAGCGAGAGAGAGAGACATGGAGCGTGTGTGATCATCTGTTGCCACACCCAAGCAGAGATGCTGTCAGCTTTCTTAAGAACAGCTTTCTCAGTGGAAAAATAGCCGTCCAAGCGGGGGTATTCCTCTCTATTTCGCGGTAGCCGGTGCGCAAGAGTCATTCCCTATAGAAACCGTAATGTCCTCTGCCATTTTAAACAGTATGTATCCAATGTGGAAACTCTGGCAAGGTAAGCACGTTGAGTTCTGTAATCAATCAGTCTGTTGTGTCTCTCAGCTGTGATGAGCCTTAATGCTAAAGTTGTTAGTTTAAAGCTGTTTAAAGCTATTTCCTAGCTTTAGTAGTGTAGTAGAAATACGAGCGATCATGGAGCACATTTCCATGTAAACAACGATTAACAGATTCACTTCACGTGAATGATGTTTTGCCACCACCTGCTGGCTAACATATGTAATGTAAAAAAAATAGAATAAAATAGTAAAAAGAGACACATAGCCTACTTTAGCTCTCAACACATATTCCCTGCTCTTACACTTTAGTTTAGATTGACGAACTCAAGTGGAGTGATACACACAGTGAAGCGTCCGAATGCTGATGGTGTCAGACCATCAGTGCTCATGGAACGTCTCTCATCCAATCAGATTCAAGGACCTGAACTACTTTTGTGTGTGTGTGTGTGTGTGTGTGTGTATATATATATATATATATATATATATATATATATATATATATATTATATCATATTAAACAAATTATATTATTATTATTTTAAACAAAATGGCCAGTCCCTAGTTTGCACACATTGGACCTTTTTTTTTTTTTTTTTTTTTTTTGTAAAATGGGACAATTTACGTAAGAATGGATTCATTAATTATTTGCACACAAATTTTGTTCTGCTCATGTTTCATTATGAGATATGTTGTCTTAAAGAATAGTTAACCCAAAAATGAAAATTCTTTCATAATTCACCCTGATGCCATCCCAGATGTGTATGAATGTATTTCTTCAGCAGAACACAATTGAAGATTTTGGAAGAAGATACAGCTCTGTCAGGTTCGTATAATGGAAGTACATGTGTGCCAGCACATTGATGGTCCAAAAGTCATATTTTGCCAGCATATTTATTTTGACTTTCTGAACTATCCAGTAAGTATTGTATGTGTCTGTTTGTAGGCAAGTTCACTGTAGTTAATTTGCTTCTTATTCAAATTCTGATAAAATGCACCTCCAGTGCCATTCTAAGTGCTTATTATAAGTGAACCGAACTATTGAGCATCTACATCTGAGATGTTGTTCGTTAGTAGTGCTTATTATAAGTGAACCGAACTATTGAGCATCTACATCTGAGATGTTGTTCGTTAGTAGTGCTTATTATAAGTGAACCGAACTATTGAGCATCTACATCTGAGATGTTGTTCGTTAGTAGTGCTTATTATAAGTGAACCGAACTATTGAGCATCTACATCTGAGATGTTGTTCGTTAGTAGTGCTCCAATATTGCACACTGCGTGAATGCTAAAAATAGGCACGAGTGTGTGTAAACAGAGCAGCGCCATTCACTGATGCACTGGAGCTGCGCGTGCATTTTATATATTTACTTATTAAAAACAGCCTTTTGTGATTCACAGAGCTATTGCACGTCTTCAAGTGGCTTCGAATAAAATGCATGAGTCATATGAACTACTTTATTTGTGTTTTTATGGTTCTTTTATGATTTGTGTTTTAGCTTGACATTAATAAACATTACTAACACACAGTATCGGATTTGGATCGGGCTCGTCGGACCGATACCCGATTCATCTAAAAGCTTCAGTATTTGAGACTATACCGATTGACAGGCAAACAGGACGCTCTAGAGGAAGTACAGCCAGGAGGGAGCGTCGCTATGGGGTTAGCTCTATTCAAGAGATAAATGATTCTGTATTAGTTGGCAGCAGTGGGCACCGCCTTAGTGCCCTCTCTCTGCGGCAGCGACTTAGGGACACCGTAGGCCTGTGCCTCCCTCTACACATGCACCATCGTACTCAGTCAGCCAAAGGTCAGGTTTCCTCCAAACGTAAGATCCACCTACCGTAATTTCCGGACTATAAGCCGCAACTTTTTTCCCACGCATTGAACCTCGCGGCTTATACAATGACGCGGCTAATATATGGATTTTTCCCGCTTTCAAATTTTATAAAAAAAAAATTTAAAAAAAAATATTCTGTGATGTGCTCAGTTTTTCGGCAGCGTGAAGCTTTCATTAGACCAATGAAATTGCCGAACGGGTTAAGGTCAAAACAACTTTTTTTGTTTACTGTTTAGATTAAATCGAGTGCTCTCAAACTTCCCATCATTCTGATTACGGTAGTAATTTTGTCACCCTCACCATGGCAAAGACATGGAGAAACGCATATGATGCTGCTTTCAAGTTGAAGGCGATTGATCTGGCTGTTGAAAAGGAAATAGATCTGCTGCACGGGAGCTTGGTCTTAATGAGTCGATGATAAGCCGTTGGAAACAGCAGCGTGAGGAATTGACTCAGTGCAAAAAGACAAAATCTGAGGCTATTCAACTCCGACACCGAAGGAGATGACTTCAGTGGTTTCAGTGCACAGGACGAGGAAGATAGTGACCAATTACTTTCTTGGTAGGCTACTGTTTACTGCAAATGTTTTATTACAAGCCGTGTGTGGCAGCGGGGGCGTGGTCAAGCGCCCGTCCGGGAGAGAAAAGCTGTAAGGGCGCTTACACCTGCGCTAAATTATGTCTAACACCGGTGTCTAATTTCAAGTGCCCTGCTTCACGTGTCCTTGGGAAAACTGTCACACGAGCACCAGTGTGACAGTTTTCAGCAGGGCACTTGACGTTCCAGGTAAGGCTTTTAATGGCCACAGCAATGTTTACAATCAATTTTATAAAGTTTCTCAATTCTTCTATGCGCCAACACTAGACTGACGTGTGTCACTCTCTCAGCTCTGTGGCTGCTGCCTTTTTAAGCCGCTCTCCCCATGCTTACTGAAATTAGACACCGGTGTTAGACATAATTTAGCTAAGGTGTAAGCGCCCTTACCGCTTTTCTCTCCCGGACAGGCGCTTGACCACGCCCCCGCTGCCACACCGTGTTTCGTTAAAGCCTATTTATTTTTGTTACAAGCCTGAGTAAAGTTCATTTGTTTCAATGTACCGGTAGGCACCTGCGGCTTATAGACAGGTGCAGCTTATTTATGTTTAAAATGATATTTTATTTAAAAATCAGTGGGTGCGGCTTATATTCAGGTGCGCTCAATAGTCCGGAAATTACGGTAATATCGGATCGGTGCATCCCTAATTCAAATGTTAACTGTTTAAAAGCGCTTCCTGCCAGCAGCTGACGCGAAGTGTGATGTAAGCGTATCGACGAGTTCACTTTAGAATTTGGAAGTGGCGCTTATTTAAAACAGAAGAACGAACGTTATGCGAGAGTTCTGCCATTTCAAACAGCATCAGAACCCTGGATGGAAGTATAGATTTAAAGTTAATAAGTTTTAATTATCTACATTTTTCTTACATAAACCTATCGATTTGCTTCAGAAGACATTATATAATCGGCTGGAGTCGCATGGATTACTTTTATGCTGCCTAAATGTGACTTTTGGACCATATAAGTGCTGGCACCTGTGTACTTCCATTAAGGAACTGACAGAGCTCTATCTTCTAAAAATATTCATTTTTGTTCTGCTGAAGAAAGACAGTCATACACCTCTGGTATGGCATCAGGGTAAGTGAATAATGAGAGAATTTTCATTTTGGGGTGAACCTTTCAATTATAGTATGTGAATAATAAAATATATGTAAAGGTGAGTCTGGTTCATAAAAGATTTTATTAAAGACAATTTTCTTTAAAAGAAGTACTACCGTATTGTAGGAATCTGAAAGTGCAGGCTGTATATTTTTTTGTTCTGGTCCCTCGTAATTCAGGGAAGGGAGGTCAAGTTTGAAGATTGTAGTAAAAGGTGCTACCACCCCTTAAGTGTGGAAACTGCGCAAGATTCCAAACTTTACTACAAATGAGCTTTGATAAAACTCTTCAATTTAAAACTAAGCATTAACATTTATACTGTGAGACATTGTGACACATAAAGGTGTGAGAGATGATCAGAATATGTGTCACCTGTAAGGATCTTTGTTTAGATTTTGCGGGATGGTCTCTGATTTCATGATTGCACTCATCGCTCACTATGTGCATTACTGCATTTATAATAAAGCACAAAAAAGTGAAAATAAAGCTTAGACAAAAATGTGCATTGTTTCTTTCAATTATACTTGCATTTTATCAAACACGTGATGTTTAGAGCAGAATTCCAGTGGAATAGCTATGTTAACTGAGTTTCTGGTGTGTTGCTCTTATCTGCATCATTGAATGTTGATAAAAGGCACACTACAGAACTTCCGTTAAGTTCATGTGCATGTATGTATGTATGCACTTTTTCACATTTTTAGACTGGACATGTTATTTCCTCAAAGCCAGACATAACTGGAAAAGTTTAAAACTCTTGTTTTAGCACAGCGGTTAATTGAGAGTTGAACAGGTAGTGCTTCACTACTGTTGGAGCACATTAGAACAGATGAGCTTTTACACTTTGAGCACTATATGGTCACATGTGTTTTCAAACACCTCTGAGTGTGGTGAAATGGATAAATCTCAAGACATTTTGGACCCCATTTACTCCTGTGTCTAGAATTGCCCTCTGTAAAGTCCACACGTGCACCTCGGCACAAGAACTGTTCAAATGGAGGGCGCATAGTGGCTGCAAAGGAGGAGCTTGAGAGCACACATCTGAATCATTAAGTCCTAAATGGGAGACACTCTACGATCTTGTGGAATTTACAGACACATAAGCAAAAGCTATGAGACCACAAGTCCCCATCAAGTGTGCCACCTGTCAAGATGCTTTGAGAGCAAAACAATATGGATACACTGCCACAGCTCATCTCTTCCAATGTAATCTACATTGCTGGAGGACAAAACTGGGGTTAATTTTAAGCTCATGAAATGGTCTGTTCAAATATTATGTTATGTTTTAATTCAAATGTATTTTCTTGGCATAAGACCAAGAATATTTTTCTCTATGGAGATGATACGTTTAGTCTCCCATTATAATGGGGAAAATTGAGCATGATCTCCCATTGGCCTCAATTTTGCATAATTTGTGCAGCACAATCACAAGATCAGCACTTTCTCTTAGTTAAAAAGGGAAAACATAAACAGCCTCACAGTGTCTGTCTATATGTCCTCTGTCTGTGCACCCCCCCTCTCCCCTATCTACTCTCCCTTCTGTCTGTGTACCCCCTCTCCCCCTATCTACACTCCCTTGTCTGTACCTCACTCTCTCTCTTGTGTGTTTAAGTGTGTATTTGTGTGAGTCTGCTGCCATGACAGTGAAAGTTCTTGGTCAGGTCCAGACTGGCTCAGTAATACAGTACATACCAGTAGATCAGTTGGGAGTAGATCCCTCAGTTCATTTATAGACATGGCCTTGTTTCGTTGTATGTCTGCCTGGCAACTCTGCACTAACTGTACCACTCCTGCACCCACTTTACATATGCATGATCTGTGTATATAACTTTATGCACACATTCTTTTAACTCAAGCTCACACACTTGACATGGTTTAGTGCTGCTTTATACTATAGGTCTAACATGCTTCACAATCTACTTCGCCCAGCTACTAGCTTATCCTATTGCTCACACTGTTAACAGTTTGAAATATCATCCTGACATATGCATTTATTTCTATGCCCAAGGAATTTAGTTTTTACAGACCTTCTCCCATCAAAATGACACAAACATAACCGCACACATTTCTGCACAGCATATACACCTTCACTGCTTTCACAAATCCAAGATTGTTAATTCTTTGCCTGTTTTCCTGACAGGTCCTGGGCTCCATTCTATGGAGAACGTTGGCAAGATGTGGGGTAACCTCAGGAATAGATGCCAAGCCCTCTTCCACAACGATGGCTCAGATTCAAATCTGTGTAACCAGGATATAGATTATGTCCAGGATATAGACCATTTCCAGTGTGTGGTGGACTTGGGCAGAGGAGCACATGCAGGTGAACCCTATGAAACTAGGTCTTCAATCCCTTCACGGACCTTGTCACCACTCCCAGTGGTGACTGGAGGACGCAGAGGACATAACTGTGTGGCAGATATTCCTGAAATAGTAGAAATCACCGTTGACAAAGAGATTGAGGATGTCCGGAGGGGCCCTCTAGTGCGTAGAGACTCCTATTCCCGTCACGCTCCCTGGGGAGGTAAAAAGAAGCATTCATGCTCAACTAAAACACAGAGTTCACTTGAGGCCGACAGGCAAACAGGACGCTCTAGAGGAAGTACAGCCAGGAGGGAGCGTCGCTATGGGGTTAGCTCTATTCAAGAGATAAATGATTCTGTATTAGTTGGCAGCAGTGGGCGCCGCCTTAGTGCCCTCTCTCTGCGGCAGCGACTTAGGGACACCGTAGGCCTGTGCCTCCCTCTGCACATGCACCATCGTACTCAGTCAGCCAAAGGTCAGGTTTCCTCCAAACGTAAGATCCACCTAACCGAACTGATGCTAGAGACATGCCCTTTCCCTCCTGGTTCTGATCTGGCCAACAAGTGGCACCTTATTAAGCAGCATACGGCGCCAGTCAGCCCTCATTCCTCAACTGCTCTTTTGGATGCATTTGATTCAGTGCATACATCCCCTGAGGATGAAGAGGAGAGACTTCGTGAACGGCGCAGGATTAGTATAGAGGAAGGAGTTGACCCTCCTCCAAATGCACAAATCCATACACTGGAGGCAACTTCACAGAGCTCTTCCCTCTACAAAATGGGACCAAAGATGGCTCCTGGTGTCGGGGATGGACTTGGGGAGGGCAGGAGCCTGGGAACAGTCTCCTCTATTTCTGGGGGGTTGTCCGGGATAGCCACACAGGTTGTGGCGAGTATGACAGTGTTAACCCACCCTGTTGACTGTGATTCTGAGGAGGACTCAACAACTCTCTGCTTGCAGACAAGGAGACCCAAGCAGAGGCATGCCTCTGGGGATGCTCACTGCTCCAGACAGCTGGGGCCTTGGAAGGTCCACACACAGATCGACTATATCCATTGTTTGGTGCCTGACTTACAGGCCATAACTGCACTTCCCTGTTATTGGGGAGTGATGGACCGGTACAAGGCAGAAGCACTGCTGGATGGACGGCCTGAAGGCACCTTCCTGCTGCGCGACTCAGCACAGGAGGACTACTTATTCTCTGTAAGTTTTCGGCGCTATAACCGCTCACTGCATGCACGCATCGAACAATGGAATCACAACTTTAGCTTTGATGCACATGACCCCTGTGTCTTCCACTCTTCCACGGTAACAGGTCTACTAGAGCACTATAAAGACCCTAGTGCCTGTATGTTTTTTGAGCCTTTGCTCACCGCTCCTTTACACCGGACCTTCCCTTTCAGTCTTCAGCACCTGGCGCGAGCCGCCATTTGCCGACACACCAGCTACGATGGCATTGGTGCCCTTCCACTGCCTCCAACCATGCAGAACTTCCTTAAGGAATATCACTACAAACAGAAAGTGCGTGTACGCTGGCTGGAGAGAGAGCCACCGCTCAAGGTCAAATGAGGTCTGGCTCTGTGCCTGAGGGAGGCAGGAGTGTGGGCAAAAGCCATGATGCCAAAGGAGTGTGTGGCTGATATTATCCATCATATAGCTGACTTTAGACGTATCCGGTGGAGGATGTTATAAACTAAAAACATTTTTTAGTTAATACAACATATGGAATTTATAAGTATGATTCAAAGCAGTACATGCTGTTGGGCTAGCTTATGTGCTGAAGTGTTCAGCATGCTGGGAATGAGAAGGTTTCTTTCTCATTGTTCTTTTTCTCTGGATCATTTGTTTGCCCGCATGCCCCCAGCATTATATTTTGTAGAGTATTACACTATTTTGAGCAGTATACAAGAGTTGTCACATTGTTTTGTTGGCAAATGGATGACTTATATGCTTAGTCCAGTGTTAAAATATATACACGTAATTTTTGGAACTCCTCACACCTGAATATCTGCTATGTTCTAAAACCTAGCAAAGATATTTGCTAAGTCACAGATAATTAATCAGCAATATCTTTAAGAAACTTTACAGCCATCTCCTGGGAATGTCAAGAGGCAGCACTTGTTAAGCTCTGTGTACATGTACATGGTCACCGTTAGACACGCAACTTCCAGTACTAAGCATGTTTTATTTTATAAATGGGAGCAGACAATGAAAGGCATGAGTTAATTGCATAAGGAGGTGGGAGCTGCTGTACACAAAATGCTACCATTTTCTTTATCAGTGGTCACCGAGAGAAGGCACACAGGCATAGTGCACCATGTGCCATATGATAGAGAGGGTATTATTTAAAACCAGACTCTTATGTAGTGTCATATCCCAGCATTAACCTAGTTTTAAACAATCTATTTTACTATTTTCTATTTTTATCAGTGAAAGTCTAAAATAACATATGGCACTTTAATTGTTGTTGATGTACCGCACAAAGACCTATAGACTCAAGTACATGCATATAAATGGATTATATTGTTTGTCTGTGTGTCTTTTTATGGACCTTATTCACTGGATGTAAGTTTTACCCCCAAATTCTCCCATTTTCTCAGCATAAGTCACCCAAAGTTGATGTAATTGTCAAGTATCTTTTACCTAGCCTGTGCAAATGTTATGTGCTCTAGGCTTTAAGCAAACATGTTTATATATGCAATCACCAAAGGAGAGAGAAATTCACCCATACAAAACTTGTATAGATATCTCTAATTAAGATTTTCACTTTATATATAGTTGGAACACAGATAGATGCCATCACTGTGTATATGTTTATTGGATTGGTGTCTAGCTCAAGTTTGGTTGGTTCCACTTGATAATGTTGCACTTTTATTCAGTTTGAAGCATGCTGCTATGCTTCCCTCATCATAATAGTGTGCACTAGTGTTTGAGATTCCCTAAACACTGTAAAAAGTTTTAAAACTCTATACTTTTAAAAATGTTTTGCAGTTGAATTACAAAACATTTTGATTAAGGCCAACAAAATCATGCTTGTATGTTTAATATAAGTTAAAGCTGAAGTATTGCATGAGTTTGGGGCAGGATGATCTGTTTTTCTGACCAATGGAGGATGATGAGTGTCCACAAAACCTGTTTGAAAACCATTATTTTTGCATTTCTGTTTGGCACCACTAGTGGCACAGAAATTGCACTTTTCCACTTTGATATCAGATATTTGGCATTATAATGGTAGGCTCTTAAAGTCCAGTCAGATGTCAGCCCATGCATAGTAGTTTCATACTAGTTATAAAAGAGTGACAATTTGCAGTATTTGGATGTTTGATAATCAGGGACAAAGGTGTGTATCTAAGTTGTTATTGTGCAAGAGAGATTTTCCACCATGCCTTTTGATTATTTATATTGAGCACAATGACTAATTATAGTGTCCATTTTTGTGGCAGAGTAGCACTCATTTTAAAGCCATTTATTTCAACTGCAATTAAATACTGTTTCAGAATAAGCCTTGGTTTTTGCTGAAAGGAAGTCATTTTGTTAATTTTAGGCTTTTTTCCACATGAATGACCTTCCTGAATACTCAAAACAACCAAATTTCTTCCACCCTGTACACTGTATGCTCTGTATACAGGCTCATATTATGTCAACTGTGCACTGGTACACATCAGAAGATGTCAGTGGCTTTCTAGACCTTAGGTAAACTAGACTTTTAATTGTTTACAGACAGAACATGTCACCAGATCCCTTGGTCACACTTAAAGCTAGCAGTTTCAAAGCCTCTCCTGAGCCATATATATATATATATACCCACACACACACATTAACACATCACAGTTTTAAAATTAAATGTGTCTCAGTTTTTTAATTACATTTGACAAATGTTATGCATAGTCTCATTTTTGTCTGAGTAACAAAATAGTAGTACTGTTTTCTTTTTAAGGACATGGTAATGCCATGGATTTTTCGATATGTACAGTAACCTGGTAATTCCATGATATTTCTTTGAAGAACTTTGGGATTCCATGTACTATAGTACCTAGTACATGTTTATTATTCAGTACCATCGTATAATAAAGAACCATATCAATTTGTTCTGTAGCCATCACTGTAACAATGTACCACCACAGTATTTTTATGTAAGGAAACACACATATAATGACTCCAAGGACATTTTTCCTCTTAGCAAAATATTAAAACAAGGCTAAATGAGACTAGTGGCAAATAATAGTAAAATTCTGAAGACATTCAAGAGGCTCTGCTCAACTTCAGGAATGTATTCTGATGATGTACACAGTATTTTCAAGGGTGTTGGTTTGAGGTCTGTTAAACGCTTAGTGGCAGCCTATTCCTCATAAAATCCCTTCTTTACACAGTTTTTTTAAAACACTGTACTCTTACAGCCATTTGAGACTCTTTATGCCAATACACAGTGAGCGAGTCTCTCCTGCCCTGCCGTACAGGCACTAATCACAGGCTAAAATTAATGCTAACCTCTAAATTTACCACCTGTTAAAAGGACTTTTTTTGCTCTATTTTTCCTCTTCCTCCCCAAAATGACCACATCGTCAGGATCAGCCCCTTTCTCAGATATGTAACGGTGAATGCAGAAAGCTTTTTCTTTGCTAGTCCGGATTATATACTTAAGCATTAGCATAAGGTTAACACAAAAAGTGCTCTATTGAATACTGTAAGGAATGGTCTGTTATTTGGTTAATAATTGATATCAGTGGTTCTCAACTGGTTGTGCTTCTGGACCTAGATTTTACCCTGGACATTAATTGGCAATCAAACACATTACTAAAATTGTTTATCGTAGGAAAGTAACAAAAGTGTCCTTGAAATCAATAATTGAACTGTAATTTTAGCATGTACTGTATAGTCCCAACAATGTGCAACACTATTAACTTGACATTAACCAAATGGACAATATTGTAAATGCATGAACAACAGCAGAGGTTTGATTTACCAGAATAACGCATTGAACATGAGACAAATATTAGCCATGTTTTTTTTATTGGACACACATATTGCTAAAAATAAAAACAAAAAACAATAGTTCTAATGGTTTCCACTTTAAATACTATGACGAGTATAGTTTGTTTGGGGCCATATTCCATTAGGATATAATGGTTTGTGTTGGTTGCAATTACAGATATGTATTTGTCCCTAATGGTATCCACTAAACTTAACATGCGACCAATATTACCCATAGAGACACACCAAAACAGCACAGTTCCCATTAAAACCATTACAATGTCTATTAGACATAGATAAGCCTATTTATTTTGCTATGCTTAATATACATGTTATATGGGTAGCTAGTTGCATTATTTATTATTTGGATTTAGAATTGTTTCTCTCCACACCCTATCAAAACAGACTTGGAATCAATTTGTGGGTCTTGACCCACCAGTGGAGAACCACTGGCTTTGAAAATGACCAATATGTGAAGAATGTGTGACACCAATTTAATCCAACACAGTGATCTCCAGTAACTCAGGCATGGTTTATTGCATTTCATTTAGGGGGGAATTAAGAGCAGCAGCAGCAGTCAGCTGCAGAAGGCAACAAAGATTACAGTGAGGAGTCTTCTTTTGAGACTTCTATGAGCGGTGTTGAGTGATAATGGCTTGGTGTGCTATTTCCATGTTTTCAATGGTTAACAAGTTGATAAATGAAACAGCTTCTCTAAATGGAGTCTGGTGCTCCCCTTTCCCCATGGGAATTTTTTTTATGTCAGCCATTGTAGCACATACTGACTAAATGACCATGTCAATTAGACCTTGCTTGTAACATAGCTGGTGAAATATTGCTTGATACATGCACACATACTCAAATGTAACCATAATTGTTAAATGTTGGTTTTCTTGCCATATGATTATAAACCGTCTAGAATTTGATTTCCTGGTTTAAAGCAATGTGTTAGTTAGAGTGAATTATATAATGCACTATATACTACAGACTGGCAAGGGCAGCAGTTGATCTTGAACTTTCATATCCTTCTGTTTAGAGCATAACACTTTAGATTTTCCTTAAGGGCCAGTGTTTAAGCTTTGGGGCCCCATTTATAAAAATATGAACGCACAATAATTATATAGAAATTATTTCGTATAACTGTTCGTATGAACATTTCATAAAACGCCAATATTCTGCCCATATTCTCAATTCAACTTCGACTAAGTTCAAAATATCAAAATATGGAAACACTTTACAATAAGGTTGTATTTGTTAATATATATATATATATATATATATATATATATATATATATATATATATATATATATATATATACATACATATATACATATATATTATAGCAGTTATTAATTTAGGTTAATGTTAAATTAAGCCAATGAAAATACAATTGTTAGTTCATAATGCATTTACAGAAATTAACATATAAAAATTTGAATTTTAAAAATGTATTAGTTTATGTTGAAGTTAACATTTAACCAAGAAGTTTAAAAAGTGCAGTAAACGTATTGTTCATGTTAACTAATGTTAACAAATGCAACCTTATTGTAAAGTGTTGGCCAAAATATTATTGTGCATGCAAATGTGATCACTCATTTATTCATTCATTCATTCACACAAACAAACATGCACTGGCATACCAAACAAAAAAGACGATTTCATGTTTGTTTCTTTCCTTATAAATAATTTGTTCATCAATTGTAACGTAATTTAAAAACCATTGAATTTATTATCAAATCTAATTTTATAAATCAGGCCCCTGATTATTTTGACTTTGGTTCTCAGTATCAAAAAGTGTTGTTTAATAGTTTTATGCAAGCAGAGTAGCATTTAGCAAGATGTTATTTTTTACATACAGTAAGTCATACAGTATCTCTAATACACAATGAGTGTGATGTAACCATGGTCACAATCCTATGTCACTTTAATGCTATACGTGCACACTTGTAGCAGTGTGTACAGTATGTGGGTGCTGTGTTGATAGGGCTTGACGATAATGGGGGCTAATGACTGTCATTCTGCCTCCTCAACGCCTTATACATTCTGACCAATCACAACAGCCTTCTCAGCTACCACAGACTAACACATCTCTAATCAAACACGTATCACCAAATATTGTTGTCTGTTCTCATTTTATTAACTAATGTCCAGATGAAAGAGTTGTATTTAGGAAACAATGATGTTCACATTTTATTTCTTGTGTTTGTTGTCTTTTCTCTCCACCTCTGAATATTTTCTTTGACTTTCTTTTATTCTTTGCATAACCTGTTCATTGTTACAGCCAATGCATTTGTAGTTGTCACTCTTGGTGCTTTGTGAATGCTTCATTGTCTTAATATTATTAATAAAAGTATTGAGTGTATTTCATGCAGTAAATCTGTTCACAGATTGGGTTCTTTCATCTGCTTTTGAAAAAAAAATAAACAAATTATGAAAATAATTATTAATCAGATAGATAATTGAAAGCCGTCATCCTCCAACTGCTTTTTGATCTAATAAATAGTTCAAAATAGCCATGTATGTTTCCTGTCCAACAATAGGGAGGGACAATGTTTCGCAATCCAATCTGTCACATTGTGGAAGGAAATTGGGTTAAAAATGCAGTTTCATGTTGACTTTATTGACAATATATATATATATATATATATATATATATATATATATATATATATATATATATTTTAAATATGCTTTAGAAATTGTTTTGCAATAAATTCCGTTGTTCTTTTTATGTGGTAATCATTTTGATATTCCATCAAAACAGAAAGTATAGTTACATCACTTGCATATGAGCTGAGATTTGTCCTGGAGGTTGGCAGTATTATTTGTTCTTTTGAAATGAAATATAAATAGCATGCAGGTTATCAGTTACACATTATCCACCCACACCTCATGAATAATTGAACTCATCCTTTGGACATGGGGGACTGAGCGGAAGAAAAGGAGCCATTTAGGTTTACTTTATTAAAAATTACATTATTCATCACTCAAGCGCTGCTGGACAATCAATGAAACCTAATCTTTGAAAACAACACTCTCTCAATTTTTGCTCTATGTAGCAAGCTGTGTGTACAGATCGAATTTTATCCAGCCTCGAACCAGAACCAGTTTCTTCAAATTTTTGTCCTTTTTGATGAAAGTAAGCTGGTCAGTGGGTGAATAAATCTTTAATTTAGATTACAGAGACGTTTCCAACCTTCTCAAGCCTTCCATAGCCAGCATACCTCTTCACCAGGGTAAGAAATTAACACACAACCGCCCCAACACCTATTGATTAAAAAGTATAGAAATCAATACTAAAATATTGATTTCAGAGAAATGGCTCATACAAAAAGCTACGACTTTTACAACAACCGGGTCATAAAGGCTTCCCTTGTCTCTTCCACACCCTGATATTTTTTTTTTCTTTTGTGTTACCCAAAAGTTTTTTCCTTTTAAAATCATGATTAGATTTAGGGTTTTGGATAAGGGGTTCGATAGTGTTAGGTTTAGGTCAGGGTTTAAATTTAAGAAAAATCGTAAGAATGCTCGTTAGAAGTTAAACTTAGTAAAAATAAAAATTGGTCTATATATAAATAACCACATTGTAGTGCAGATATTTGGATGATTCAGTCAGTGAATTAAATACTTCCTCTTATATATTTATCTCTTTATCTGGAACTTGACAATAGCAAAAAAAATAAAATAAAAATCAAAACTTCCGATCTACCAAATATATGCAAAAAAGACAATAATACCTAAAAGAAAATTAACACAAATTTGCACTTCTTGCAAAAAAAATTATACATTTTGTTACCTAATTAATGCAAAACACATCTTTTGGCTTTCATTCTTTTACATGTTTCATTTGAGGTGGCAAAACAGATTGCTTGTATTATGAGTGATTATTGTCATGAGACATTTTGCAGATTATATTTCTATGCTCTGTGTTGGCATTTGTGAACCCACACCACAGATGTCGCACCTGGTTTAATAACAAGCTTCTCTTAATTTTCTTGACTTCTTTGGGAGTTGTCCTGTTCTGTGGAGATGCTTTTCTCTAAGGGTTTTTCCTGTGTTCAAAATGATTAAGTAGTGTGAGTGATCCTGGACTGTGCTCTCCTTTAAATATGGGGAAGCCTGCTGGACTCATGTGCACTTGAAAATGCAGACATGAAACAGATGCGCATGTCAGATGAGAAGCATATTAAGCACTTATGAAGCACCAAACGCAAGATGGATGTCATTGAATTTGCTTGGCTGGTCAGCGAAAAAATTTTAATGGCATAAAAGCTCTGTTCATGTTTCTTAACTTCTCTGAGTTTCACGTGAAGCCCAGCCCACTGATAGATAAGTCCATGCTGCGCACATGGATATTTACATATCACGATATACAAGATATAGCAAAAACTCTATCGATTGACACTTTTTATCATCCCATGATATATATTGTCATATCGACCAGCCTTAGTTGCACTTTATTTTACAGTACGTGCACTTTCATTATACTTACAGCGTACTTACGAAAGCACTGAGTAATATTAGGTAACTATATGTACTTAATATGGTGTAACAGTTAAGGAAAGTAGGAAGCTGGGACCGGCTTGACAAAATACGTAGACATTTATTGTTGCACTTTTCAATCGCACAAAATAAAACACCGCTTTTCAGCAGTACACAAAAGGTTTGCATTTCAGCATCCAACACAGTGACACGCAGACACACACACACGCACACACAGACAGCTTCATGTGTCTCTCTCTCGTCTGCCGCTGTCTCCTCTCCTTAAATACTCCCGCCGCCCCTCACTGGAACGCGAGACCAGTGTGGCACACAGGTGGACCTCAATCACCACTTAACTTCCCAGCCTCGCTCTGCCCTAACGCCGCTCAGCCCCGCCCTGCTCGCCACATATGGGTTGAGGTTAGGGTTAGTGTTAGGTTTAGGGTTAGTACCTAGTAATTACTGTAGTTGTTGTATAGTACGTAAATGTAGAATAATACTGTAAAATAAAGTTCTACCACATTTATGAAGCACAAAATTATTCACGAAACAGAATTGTTTTTAAAGGTAATGTATGAAAATATTAAGCCATTGTTTAAGCCAACAAATATTGTAATTGATAAATTGTATGAATTTATGAAAAATACCTTGAGAACATAGTTCAAACCTTCAGTTAAAATCTACCTTCATTATATAATTGACCCTTGAATGCATTGCAGTATTGTGTTCACTTGTTTACCCAAGAGCCATAGCCAAAATATGATGATTTAAAATTTTAGTTTGGAAGATAGAATTCACAAAAACTATTCTAATTTAAATATGGTATGGAACTAGGTCTTTGAAACCAATGTAACCACAAGATAAAATATATAATCCCTTATAACTGCTTCTCGCACACAGAGAAACACCCAGGTCTCTCCAAACATGTGCGTGCACTTCTTTCATGCCTCATATCTCCACATATAATCCATAGCAATGCAGAATGAGAGAGGGAGAAAAAGCCGCTGTCTTGTTCGCTCTGGACGGCCTCCATGTCTGTGGTGGCAAACTGAACGGTGACCTCTTGCTCAACTTTCCCTGCCAAATACACACACATGCACAGGCTCCCATCCATATTTCATACCAGAAATACATCCCCAGATAGTATTTTACACCCAGTGTGGAAGGCAGCAGTCAAGCTGTCCGCGAGGAGAGGGCAGGGCCAAAATCTGCTTCCTGCACACCAGTTTGGCCACCGGAGCCAAGAAAAACACAGCCATCACTATCGTATCTTTATCTGCAGAAACAAGCCTTACTGTGCTCTCTACAGCGGATTAACCACAAGCTCATGAAAATATGTAGTATCTGCCATGTATTGCAAGATTAACCAATTCATGTGGGTGGTGCGCTTAAGTCATTTTGGCATAGTTTTAGTTCTAACTTAATGTGTTATGCAAAACTGGCATATTGCCTCTGTCAGTCAACTATACGTGAAAAAACATGACAGAAAACCACAAAAATGTAGTGCACAGTGTGCAATTATTATTTAACATGCTCTTTTCACATGCATAATTGGAAAAAATGGTCTCAGCATCTGTAACGTGATTTGTGTCATATTTTTTCTATGTTAAAATACCCTCTCCTATTTCAGTTCAATGTGCAAAGACAAATATACAATATAAGTAAAGGTTGATTTCCACGAAAAGTGTAAAGATTATGTGGCTCTGTGCTGCTCTCATCCCAACCTGCCTGACATTGGCTAAACCAATAGCGTGAGTTTGGGGCATGACCTTCTGTTTGGCTGACCAATAGAAGAAAGGAGAAGTGTTCTAGTGGCCATTTTGAAAACAGTCTTTAGTTTTGTATTTTTACACACTTCACATTTAAAGACAAACCTTGAATTGTTTTATTTTGACCTCATTTACTTTCTTGACACAAATTGCTGGTCTTTCTGGGTGTGATCCATCAGTGTATTTTATTCCAAGTAAATAAATGTTTGTCTTTATAATCTTTAATTAGAAGTGGTAAGGTCATAAATGATTTTGGGGTAAGGTCATAAACTGTCGACACAGGTAGAAGTGTTCATGACTGTTCACATTTTGATATCGAGCAGAAAATTATTTAAAGTCCCAAGAAGACGCAGTTCTCTTTCTAACACTCCTTCGGTATCTCACTAATGGAATGCCCCTGGCGTTACCGATTGTGGAAGCACCAATAACACAACGTCTGTCAAGATTGACATACCAATCATTTCAGCTTTTAAGGAGTTCCACCTCCCTAATATAAACCACAGCTACCTGTTGCAGCCTCATTCTTGCTCTCTTCCCTGTGGAAGATTTTTGGAAGCAGCTCTCTGCAGACACACTAGGATTTATTGTTCAATAGTCTGACGACGAAGACACTGATAACATCCAAACACCATCCATCCATCCATCTTCAACCACTTATCTGAAGTCGGGTCGTGGGGGCAGCTGCTCCAGCAGGGGGCCCCAAACTTCCCTATCCCGAGCCACATTAACCAGCTCTGACTGGGGGACCCTGAGGCATTCCCAGGCCAGTGTGGAGATGTAATCTCTCCACCTAATCCTGGGTCTTCCCCGAGGCCTCCTCCCAGCTGGACGTGCCTGAAACACCTCCCTAGGGAGGCGGCCAGGGGGCATCCTTACCAGATGCCCAAACCACCTGAACTGACTCCTTTTGACGCAAAGGAGCAGCTCTACTCCGAGCTCCTCACGGATGACTGAGCTCCTCACCCTATCTCTAAGGGAGAAGCCCGCCACCCTTCTGAGGAAGCCCATTTCGGCCACTTGTACTTGTGACCTAGTTCTTTCGGTCATCGTCCAAACACAATAAATATTTTTATGCAAGCTTGTGGAGTGGCAATTATTTGTATAGCTGAGTGAACTAATGCGCCCTGGTGAGTTTTCTGTGTTTTTCAGACTTTTTGCGGCACTCTCTATGCTTCAAATAAGAGGAAAATAATACATGGCTCATTGTATTTTCTGTGTAATTGTGGTGGACTTACTGCAGAAGAATGATAACCAAAGAGCCGGAGAGTTCAGGTGGAAAAGGCCGCCCTCCCCATTTAAGTGCATGAGCCACCTGCATCTCAGCAAAAGATTCTCATCCACATTGCATCTTGTGCCTGGGGGCTAAATACACTCAGGTCGCATTGTTCAGCTCGTAGGGTTGCCCCCATTGTTCATCCTTCTCAAAGGTTCGAGAGAGAAGGTTGAGGGTTACAGTCGCGAGCAAAAAGAACCTGTGTCTCTCTTCTAACGTCAGAGAAGATTCAGCAGAGTGTCCGCAGGTCCAGTCATGGGGCGAAATGATGGACAATGTATCTCCAGTCCTTCCCCCGCGGTTCGAGTACACATTGGCGGGAGAGGAAGACGACGATGGGGATGAAGTTTTATCTGACATCCTCGAGTAGGACGAGGATGACAAAGAAGGTACCATTTTGCCCATGGATCAGTCCAGGCCACCGAGCACACAGGAGGAGTGTTCTCCATCTCCGATTCAGTCCGAGTTGGATTTGTTTGAGGTCTGTCTCAGGGCCACGGATAAACTCTTGATTGACTGGGCGTCACAGCCAGCGGGTACGGGAGCTGAAAGGGACTTGCAAGATGGCAAGAGGCTCCCATCTTGCCTCCCTCAAATGAAGCAGTTCCTCCAAGCCATCCCAACCTGTGTGGCAGAAATGAGGCGATATTGGGATAAGCCTTTTTCTCACTGAGTGCAAAGGGTTCTCGAGGCTTGACGTCCAGGGGATGGAGGACATGGGGAAATTTCTCTCCTTCACGGGGGGCCGCACTACCAGGGAAGATGAGCTTATAGATATATAAGTCTTCAGCTCTTGCAGTTCCAGCCCTCAACACAACGTCCCTCTTGACGGCTTCTCAGGCCAAGCTGTTAGAGGAGATGGGACAATAGTTTGACTCTGGTTCCCAACCCTGTTCTCTAGGAGAAGATCTGCATTATCGCAGTGTTGAACTTGCGTAAGTCTTGCGGCGCAGTTCAAAGCTGCGGGATAAGCATGGGATTGGTGGTGGTAGGTGAGAGAGCCCTACGGCTGAACTTGTCAGGGACACCCCCATAGATCCGAAGGCAACTGTTATGCTATGTGCCAGCTGTGCAACCTGAGGAGAAAGGAGGGAGAGGCATTTGAGGAATGTCTCCCACCTGTGCCACCGGCTCATACTTATCAGCCAAGTCTTACTGGTTTCAGGCCCTCTGGAAAGGGAAGACAACCTAATTTACAGCCTCGACCACACTACACAGCTCCAGCAACTGGGAAACGCTGCTCAGCATCCCAAGCCGGGCCATTAAAAGCCAAAACTGTCTTTTACTGTGAGACACTGTCCTTTTAACCCCCAGGGGCATAAGAAGAGACAGGCGACCTGAGGCATTTGTTTGCCTCAAGGAGGGGCACAGAGACAGCACCACAGGTTTTTCTGTCCGGGTCTCTCATCTCCCTCACGCGGGGAAACAGAGATGGATGCTGGACGTTTTCCTGTGTTCAAAACAGATGGTTCTGTTTCATTCCCAAGGTGTGTGCAGGGCAATAATACACGTTCCCCAGTTGCCCCATGCAAATGTTTTTCTCCCTCCACCCGTGGGGACGTTCTGAGGCCAAAGGAGAAAGTTCACACAAGCATTCATGGTATGTTTCAAATACAAAATTCTCTGGCGCATCCAGGCAGAGTGCTGAGGGTGCAGAGTTGTGTGAAAATAAAAACAAACACAAAAATAAAACAAAAAACATGAATATGACTCCCAGTTCAGAGCCACATTCCCTCTCTTCACCACTAGAGGGCGTCGCACCACTAGTGAGCGTCATGGTCCTTCCGCTGTTCTGATGGAGCGCTGGCTCACATTCGCAGTTCATCCTTGGGTTCTGAATATAGTAGAAAGGAGTTACTGGCTTCAATTTGCCATTCTCATTCTATTCATCACGGAGACTGGTTTACATCAATAGGTCTCCAAGATGCATATTTTCACATAGACATTTTTCCTGCTCACAGGAAATATCTCGGGTTCGCTTATAAGGACAGAGGCTACGAGTATGTGAAAATTCCTTTCGGTCTTTCACTAGCACCTCGGGTATTTACCAAATATATGGAATTTGCTCTGACACCGTTAAGGAATATGATTATCAGAGTGTCAGCTTATCTGAAGATCTGCTCGTTTGCACTCTCTAAGTGGTGAGCGACGAGAGATACAAACACATTAGTAACACATTTAAATATATATAGAGTCTTGTTCCCTTGCAAGAGATAATTTATCTGGGGCTCAGGCTGAACTCCAATCAGCTTCGAACATTCCATTTTATCCTGTACTACTTGGAAATACGGAATTCAGATTACAGAAGTAAAATAGTTTGCGCATGCTTTCCGATTTCACTAGGAGGATGTTGGGAAACACCTTTGTTGCTTTTGGCAGGCCTTTGTTGCTCTTTACTACTTCTCAATACTCACTACCAGTGTTGTAGTTGAGACCAGATCATCTGATTTAGAGTCGCAGAGACTCAACTCTGGGTAAAGTCCATGTCCATGACAAGATCAAGACCATAAAAATATGGTATTGAGACTGAGTCTGGCCTGCTCACTTCTTTTCCAACCCAATACTTCATCCTTTTCCAATTTTTCAACCAACAGTCATCCCGCACACAAACCTGGGCAAGTGAATGAAATGATCTCCTTTTGTCCCATTATCTCATTCTGTCATAATTCATCCTAGTTATGACCTACCAAGTGTTTGTGTTTAAGTTACCTCTAGCTGAAATCATGTCAAGTTTTCACAAGCCTAATGTAATTGTCTAAAAGCTGATTTGTTTAATTCATTCTATCATCAAGATCAGCATCTGCTTTGGATCATTGAAATGGTCTTTTTCCTAACCATTTCTTCTTAAAATGTTTGTCTCTGTCTCTCTCTCTCTCTCTCTCTCTCTCTGTCCCTTTTTCACCCCTATAGTTCAATCCACCTTCTCACCATAGTGCATTGTTGTTTGGCTGGCCTTCCTGTAAACCCAAAGACTAGGGACTCTGGTCTCTTTCTCCTGCCTGCCTGCCTGCATGGATCAGACCAGCTCTGGAAAGTTTTCCTCATTCTTAATCCTGGCATAGTTATTCCACTCTATGTACATGTTTATGAAGTCCTGACAAAATCCTTCCTCCTCAACCTCTCCCTCTCTCCTTCACTTCCCCTCTCTCTCCCTCTGGGGCATGACTCGCTGAGATTTAATTTCAGATTTTCTGCGTACAGGAGAAAGATTCTTCTACTTTTTAGAGCTAGTAATGTGTTGTTTTGTGACTCTGTTGTGTTTTTGCAGGATGTGGGATCTTAAATGTAAAGGAATATTCTGTGTTTGTTAGTTTTGAGGACATCTACAGTATATGCTAATGTACTCCTAAAACAATTAGCAGATACAGTATACACATTTTAAATTTAGTCTTTCTCTTCTAGGAATATGGCCCAAAAATATTGATGACTCATCTTGCACTCATGGATGTGTCCACAGTTTATCCAATGAAATGCTCTCTAAAATTGAGAACTTGCCCTCCCCTAATACAATTTGGCTTTGAAAAGCAATACCACGCAAAAAAATCATAGTTCACAGCTGGGACTAAAAGCTATTCATGAGAGAAGCTCGTTTACGAACTGATGCACGTGTGATGCAACCAGAGGATGTCAAGTGCTCGGACACATGAACGAGCTTCGCTCATGACCGTGCACAGTAGAGATGGGCATAATTTAAGCATTTTGGTGAAAAAGGGCTGAAGTTTTCATTCGTTTTTCCACACAAAGTGATTGTATCCCTTCAAAAGACATCGAGTAAACCACTCAAACCTTATGGATTACCTTTAGGCTGCCTTGTCCATTTCAAAGCTTGAAATTTTTGGACTCTTTTGACTCACACTCTATGGACAAAAACACCTCATGCATCCTTAATAATATCTTTGTGTTCCACAGTGAATGAAAGTCATACGAGTTTGAGATGGCATGAGGGTGAGTAATTTATGAGAGAATTATCATTTTGGGTGAAGCATTCCTTTAAGTGCTTGTATCATGAACAAAATGCAGTTTGTCATAACTGTCCGAATGTGATCTGCAAGGTCCAATTTACCTCAGTGGGTGTCGTAAAATGAACATTTAAAGTGACAGCAAAACACCTCACTGGCATTTTCACATATTAGAGGGTTGATATAGCCTCACCACATCTTGGTAAAAATTATTTCTGTGCTTCTATGCTTATTCTATTTTGACTGAATGGAAACTCTTCTCAGTAGCTTCAATGCAAACTCATAGTTATAAGACAAACAAGGAAGAACAAAGTGCTGAAAAGGGGTGGGACTGAATAAGGTCAATACAAGATACAAAACTGCACTTTGCAAAGCACTTCATGGAGTCCTCAAGCTCTATCAACAGAGTCTATTCATCACACAGGAAGATTTGGAATATAGTGCAAGTCGCATGGACCACTTTTATGGTGCTTTTTTGTCATTTTGGAACTTGACAGCCCCAGTCCCAATTTACATTCATAATATTTAAATGAGCGGCTTAGATATTCTTTAAAAACTGTATTTAACCATGAATATTTTATGATGGAGATACCGTGTGTTGACCTCATGGAGAAAGCTCTGGCTGAAATTACTATTTGCCATTTAACAGACCTGTGAAATATATTTTGAGGACACAACTTTGAAAAGATTAGTAGGCTCTGTGCTGAACAAGTTCAGGCGATACAGTTTAGTTGCTTATGTGGCCAAAAAAATATGTATGGAGTTGGATTAATGCAAACCTTAAAATGGAAATGGGTGGTTTCTGAGGTGAAGCACTCATGGCCACATTTTGGACCACTGTTAAAAGTGTTTAGCGATGACTTATGCAGGATACTTTTTTTGCATTCATTATATTTTAGATCCAGACATTTACGATACACTGTGCCAAGTAATACTGTTTTAAGAGCAACTAGCAAAATTTTGATCAAATGTTATAGCTCCTGGCCATGTTTGAAATTATGTGATTCATAAAACCCTTGCTAGGTCATTTTACTGCCTTCATTAACATGTGCAATCACACTTAAAATCACAAAGTTAATTGAAAATGTTATGTTTGTTTAGCTTTTCATTCCTCTCTGTTGGCTGCATGTCACAAAATGTGAAAGCATGTGGAACAGCTCTATGAGCCACAGTGTATTTTATAAGAGACTGGATGTAACATTAAACCTCAAGGCCTTCTGGACTATCAAATTTTTAAAAGGCAAACTTGAACAATGAGAGTGAGGGCATTTTCAAACTAGTGCTTTTGGTGCAGACCTGAGTTCACCTGATGTCAAAGTTTTGTTGGAGTGAGATTGGATTTCTGGATTTGTGAACCAAACTTGATTCTGCTTTAAAATATGGTCTGGGATATGGTTTGTTTGAACTTCTGTATAGTTTGCAATTGGTGTGACAGCAATAATTCACTGAAGTGAATTGCTATTATGACATATAATCTGCATCTTTGCATGCTCCTGGTCACCCTTACTATATTCTAAAGCCACTAAAGAAATGTGAATAATAGATGTAAAAAAAAACAAAAAACAAACAAGCCTTGAATGTGTGGGTGTCCTCATGTTGTAATGATTAAAAAGTGTTACAGAATAGTGTTTGATTTTTTTCTCCATTTTAAGTCCTACCAGCAAGTCAATGCTTTTTTGGTGTTGCTTATGTACAACAACCTCTTTAGATCAAACTGCTACTTGCGAGAATTAACTTATTGAACAATTTCACAATAACATTGCAGCATTGTGCATTTTTTGGTCTAATTTGTGAAAGGGTCAGCTCACCTTTCATCATAATTTTTTTAAAACCAGTCAACTTGAATATTATATTATTATAATGTTATAATAAATAATGTTAGGAAATGATAATGGAAATATACTATTATTGTATAATAATAATAATAATATTCAATAGTAATTTATTTCTTTAATAATGTCCTAACTTGATCGTAGCATTGCTATGAAGTCCATTTAAACCTTTATTTTGTGGAAGCTTTTATTTTGGTGGAAAATGAAGTTTCTGATGTTTCTGTTGTTTGTAGTTGATTTGACAACAGCCTTTTAATGTGAAATGCTCTCACACCTTTTCTATCCAGAATAACCATGTGTCAAGGGGTTGTTCTAGATTTTTATAGTAAATGGTAGCAGCCAAACATATGTGAAATTACGCAAATGTGCAAATAAAGTGAATCTGGAGTGTTAGCACACCGAACCGAACTCGGAGCGGATGTGTCACTCAGGAGACCAGATAGATAGAATTCATATGTATTAACCTGAAACCACTGAAAACAGATGTGTAATACACTGACACCACTTACATATATTTAAGAAAGGACTACACAATATAGACAAAACAGCTGCGTACGTAAGAGCAGCACAGTGGGCAGCGTTAGTTTAGCATATATATATATATATATATATATATATATATATATATATATATATATAATTAAATAATAAATAAATAGTTTTAAAATCACACTGGATCATATTGCGATTTAAATTTTACAGTATTTCAATTAATCGTTCAACCTCAATGTATAATAAATAATATGTACCTGAATATCAACATGTTTACATACTTTGATGAACTTGTTTTTTAATATATATACTAAAACTTTGCTGTATACTCGCAGAATGACTCAGACACACCAAAGTAGAACTCTAAATGCAAACGTGACATGACAATCACAGCCAGTCCAAAATATTGGATGTTTAATATACACTTAAGTGTAGCAGGATTTTGGACCAATGAGATTGCACTGTGGGCGGAGCTACCCAGCCCATTTATTTTCAATTAATGCATTAAATTACTACAGGCTATGTTGACTGGTGAGAGCAGTAGTCTCTCTCGATGTTGTCTTGATTGGCCTGTTGGTGAGATTGAAGCTCTAAAGCAAGAGGAAACCTTCTGTGGTTTTCCCAGAAAGATGAATCAGGGAGTGGTGACCGCCAAGTGGCCCAGGCTCCTTTCATCCTGCTCTTAAATCTCCCAGTGCACTGAAGGGGGTCCAGAACTGCACCATCTCGTTCTCCCGGTGGGGTGGGGGATAGAGCTGTTTGGAGAACCCTGGCCCTGCATTTCAACACTCGAGGCTCCACACTGTGATTATACAAGCAATTTATTTATGAGCTGAATGAGAAAAAAACAAATGCATACGGGTCTGAAATCTCTCATTCTCCATCTCTAATATATAGCTCTAATTGAAATGTTCATTCACATCTGGTTTCATTTGGTGTATTTTCTTTTAAAACTGTAGCTTAGGAAACTTATTTAATCTAAACAGATCTGGGAACAGCTTGTGTGTTGCTCCTCCTCTCTGTTGACCAGTGGAATTGTATTCCTGGTAATGGTGATTAATACTTCTCACACCATATTACATTCAGATCAGCCTGCAATGTGTCATCTAGACATGAATAGAGAAGTATAGTTTGGGTGAACTACTGTTTATTAAGGAATAGTTCACCAAAAAATGAAAATTCTGTCATAATTTACTCACCTTCATGCAATTTCATACCTGTTTGACTTTGTTTCTTCTGTGGAACACAAAAGGAGGAATTTCAAACGATGTCCTGTTCACTGATTTCAACACTATGCCAGTTGATAGTGACTCTAAAGCTTATAAAACAACCCAAAGTGCCAAAAAAGAAGTCCATGACTCATGCGTCATATGTCAAGTCTTCTGAAGAAACAACCTAAAATGTAAGTTGTCTCATGCATCCATGAATGCGCAAATGCGAACTATGCCAGAAGTCAAGATTTTCACAGTAAAATAACTTTATAAAACTTCATTTAAAATAACCACACACAAAAAAACAACTCTAATATGCCTTCAAAAGACATTAAATATGATGCTCTGGTCACACAGACTACTTTTATGACACTTTTGGGCCTTTTTTTACTTTAAAGTGAGTCACTATCAACTGACAATGCAATAAAATCCATTTTACTGAAAAATTCCTCTATAAAAATTCCTCCACAGAAACTTCTTCTGAGGACAATTGTTCCACAGAAGAAGAAAAAAGTAATATGGCCTTCTAAACACATGAGGGTGAGCAAATGATGACAGAATTTTCATTTATGGGTGAAATACTCCTCTAAAACTCTCTGGCTTTGCCATACACATATACTACAATCCTAAGACAAAAGACACCACCAATCACAGATCATATTAAAGAACCAGCACCACAACCGTGAGTACCTCCTGCAAGGCCCAGGATAACAAACTTCAAACTACACCAGCTGTAAGAAATAACCAAATCCTGCATGCAGCTAAAAATAATTCTTGTTGTTAGAGGAGAATAAGACCAGGACGGCGGCAAAGTACAGCAAATATTAGTCCTTTTCAACCACTGCTCGACCACAGCAAAGTTCTGGAGAGAAAAAAGAAGCAGAAAAAGAAAAAAGAGAGGGGGCTGATGGGATTGAGAAGGGTGAAGAGAAAGGCCTCACATAAAGTGCTGGAAATCTGACAAAACAAACTATGAGAAATAAGAAGGGGGAGTGGAAGGAAGAGGGAGGAAATGAGTGAAAGAAAGAAAAAAAGGAGCGCATGAGCTGCCTCGCTCACGTTGACACAGCTGAAGAGGCTGTAAAACCTCAAAACCTGGAGAGCAGTTACGCAAATATAAGTGACAGCCCTCGGGATTTAAGAAAAGTGTCTGTATGCCCCTGCTGTTGTGTCATTTTGTTTTCTCAGTGGCTTGGTCACATTCGTATTTGTCACTGAAGAAAAAAAAGAGTGCCAAGCTGTAATGTTGGGACAGGACCCACGACACAGCCCCCTCCCCCTCACCTCCCTTCCTCTCTGGCAAGCGTGAGGCAGCCTGGCACGGTGCTGAGACCAGCCAAGAATGGAGCTCTTCGTTGCCTCAAGCAATGTGGTGCGCTGAAATTTCCTGCATTAAAAGACTGTTTGGGAAGACCCCCATTAAAAATGTGTAAAGAGAAAGTTCCAGGCGAGAGAGAAAGAAAGAGAGATTTTTTTTTGTCTCAGGAAAAAAAAATGAAAAAAGCAACCTGGTCTAACAAATAAAATCTCAGAAATAAGTGACTTGCCTCACCAAAATGAGCCTAAATATGCTGGATTTTGCTGGATGTTATTGGTCTGATTTATTGTATCGCAATGTATTAAATGAAGATGAAAACTTAAGCTACGTCTTGTTTTTTTTTTTTTAAACTAATCTTTTCGAAATGCTCTCCATCCACACTGCTGCTTTCATGCGCTTTTTAAAAAGCTGCTCATCCACACTAAAACATGAAAACAATCCTCCACTGCGCACGTGAAAAATCGCTGTTCCATATACTGTCTGAAAAGCAGTTGTCCTCTTGTTTCGTCGCCAGACAGCAATTCTGAGTAAACTTCTCGTTACATTTGAAGAAATGCATCATGAAGGTTTTACAAAGTAACATTTATCTTTAACAATGCTATCAAAGTAAAAAACAGGCACAATAACGCCACAACAACATCGGCCACCATCATGACTGTTTTGGGTTGAATGGATCACATGACTGTGTCACATGACAACAAATAAGTCATCTTTTTCAGATATCTCTATCTTCCCCATCCACAATACAATGCGAAGATGGAGTTTTCAAATTAATCATTTCAGAGAGCATTTTCGAAAAGTTTTTGCTGTGAAAAACACCATCTCTGTGTGGATGGAAAGCCAAAAGAGAAAAAGACTGGTTTCAAACTAAAACGTATTAGTGTGGACGTGGCCAAAATGCTAAAAGAGCAATTTGTTTACTGTTATAAAAATAGAAAATGCCATGAATGGAAAAACTTAACTAAAATACATGTTTATGCATCTGTAATTAAATAAAATAAAATAAAAATAACCTTTTAAAATTACATTTAGTGTTTTTTTTTTGCAGTACTTTTAACTCGCCAGTATCAATACATGAAACCGTCATTTGCTGGAAATAACAAATGGCCATTTGAGCCCATACCTCAACCGATGTAATCACTACCATCATGGAGTTGAGCAAACCAGGAAGAAAATGCTCAAGTCGTGGTTGGGACTTTCGATCCTGTTTATGGCCCTGTGCATTCTTCTGATGATGCGGATGTGACACCATGCTAAACTAGTTTGCTCTGACAATGTTTCCTGAGCTAACATTCAGCAGCACTGCAATAGTGCAACACTGTAGCTAATCAGGAGCACAATCTAGGGCCAAGCACTAGAAAGCCTAAATACATGATTGTTTTCTGGAAATAAGCCTCAACAACCACAACCCATGACTGCCAACTTTTAACAGCGACTTTATGAAAAAATGAGGTCAACCATACTAAAAAGACCAGCTTAACCAGCATGCAATTTCCATGCTAGTACAGGCATATGCTGGGTAGTGCTGGTTTAGCTGGTGAGCCAGCATGCCTATGCTTTTGGTCTGGACCAGCATGGTCTTTATGATGAAGCTGGCTAATTTAAAAGCTGGTCTGATCTTTTCAGCAGAGAAACACTTCTAATAAGTGGACATATCCACGTTTGGGGTGCACAAAAGAGAGACAAAAAATCTACAAGATGGAGAGTCATATGAGAATTGATAGGTTACCCTGTCGCTGCACTTTCGCATTTCCATTTTGTAGTATTTCCTCCCTGGGTTTCTCGAACCCTGTTTTCATTTAAATTGTGGCAAAGCTCCCTCTCGCTGTATGTGTTTCCCAAACCAAGAGCTATTTCCTGACTCACTCCCTCTTTTATATAATTATTCCACAGTCTCGCTTTCTTTTTCTTTTTTGTTGGCTTCTTCTTTTCTGTGCGTTCTCAGTTTAGCATGACATCATGGCCTCCATAGGTTTTTTGTGGCTTGGCATGAGTCTGCAAAGGGCAAAGTTAAAAAGAGATTTGGGAGAATGTGGCAGAGAGAGAAGGAGAAGCTGCCAGGGGAGTTCTGGTTCATTGAGAATTGCATGCATGGTTGTTCCCTGCACAAGTGCCCACAATCATGTCCACAAACAGCGATCTAGCAACTGTTGCAACTAAAATCTCACAGCAGAAACATCATGACATAATTTGCTAACTATTTTTTTATTAGAAGAGAACTTCTTATCCACAGCTGTGGATTAAACACATTTTAGCTCTCTTTTCACACTGTGTATACAGTAGCTGGACTCTCCTGTTGTTGACTAGGGATTATTTTTCTGGTTACGGCTGTCAAAATTCCCTTTTACTGTCAAGTTAGAGCCTGAAACAAAGAGCATTATTGTTCCCATTCATGATGTCATAACTATAATGACATCCTATCATTTGACTGATCAACTGGTACATGCAGTTTGTCATGTTATCTCTGGACTAGTCTCAGACAGCATGCCCACAGTTTGTTCACTAAACGTCGGCATATTTCACACAAAACTAGAAAGCACTTGTGAAATCACAAGCTCCAATAAGATTGCTCGACTGCAACGCCAATGTGCAGGTTTTTATCTGTCCAAATTTGACAACCAAAATTGAACAAAGTACCAGGTTGATATTAAATGTATGCTTTTGAGTAAGAACTATCAAAGAAATTTGCCAACCCAGTCTCATGACAAGTCATAATAACAGAACAAGATGGCTATGTCGTAAGAAATTATAAAAGTTGTCTCGTACAAAAATGTACAGCTTTTACTTCCTTTGAGAAAACAAAACAAAATGACAAACCACATTATTAGGATTATCCCGAAGTTTAACCCCTAATTCAAACCTAAATCTAACTATAAATTACCACCTCTTACCCAAACCTGAAACCAAACCATGGCTTTCTGTTCTTGGCTGAAGTGGAACCCGACATGTTCTTCTGCTTTTGTAGCCCATCTGTCTCAAGGTTTGACGTGTTGTGCATTATGAGATGCTATTCTGCTCACTACAATTGTACAGAGTGGTTATCTGAGTTACTATAGCCTTTTTGTCAGCTCGAACCAGTCTGGCCATTTTCCGTTGATCTCTCTCATCAACCAGGCGTTTTTGCCTGCAGAACAGCCACTCACTGGATATTTTTTGTTTTTGGCATACCAAAATAAATCATAACATTCTCGAAATCACTGAGATTTTTTCCCCTCTCTGATGGTTGATATGAACATTAACAGAAGCTCCTGACCAAATCTGCATGATTTTATGCATCGCAGTGCTACCACACGATTGACTGATTAGATAATTGCAAGAATAAGTACAGGTGTAGCTAATAAAGTGGTCGGTGAGTGTATATGAGACAATGCATTCCTAAGCAGAAATATGAAATTAGTTTTTTTTACTCACTTACTGTATATTGCATTTGTATTTTTAAGCACTTATATTTCACTTATACAGTATGAGCTGTACAAGGACAAATGAAAGAACATACACAGACATGATGCTGCTTCTGCACAATTAGACATAAAGACCATTTGCATGCACACCAATACACCGTTAACTCCCAAAAATCATCTTATTTTCAAAATCTGACAAAGCATTATTTTATTTGAAATAATCAAGTTATTCTCTGGTTTTGACATCAAATTGTAATTAGCCATGTGCACAACACTTGCATACATTGTATAAACCAGTAAGAATATCAGTAATGGTGTTTAAATGCTATGCAATATAAAGGTAATTGTCAAAGACCTACTTATTCTTGAGTGGTTTATGACCTTACACCGATAAAGGAAAGCTGTTTAATGTGTTTACATAACCACACACATTGTCAGCTTATTAAGCATAATTAGAGTAAGAATGTGCATGTAAACACACTCATATACAAGACATGCTGCATCGATCATGTACTGTATGACATGCTGCTGCTGCACATTTAGACATACATACAATACCCATATAGCAGATCTAGAGAAGTGGTGCTGTAGAGGAGGAGGAAGAAAGTTTCAGAGCAAAATGCTCGCAGTGCACTGCAATGAAATTGGCTTATCTGCAAAACTGAGCAATTTAATCTTCACTTTCACATCTGAAAGTTGCATGTTTAGTTTATGTGAAAGTAGAGATTTATTGTAAAAAATGACTTCAATATTGATTTGTTTCTCACCCACACTTATCATATTGCTTTTGAAGATATTAATTTTACCACTATTGTCCACCATTTACTTGCACTGAAAGGACCAACAGGGATGAGATATTCCTATAAAAACTATTGTTTGTGTTCTGTAGAGGAAAGAAAGTCAGACTCATCTGGAATGGTATGAGCTTGAGTAAATTATCATTTTTGGATCATGATTTAACTTGATTTAACTTTAACTTCACACAGACAAGGAAACCTTGTTTAGGCCTTGTCTTGTGAGAGCCAGATTTTTGAAAATGTCCTCACTAATGCAGTGAAACATGTTGAAAACTGCCTCTTTTTTTTTCACCAGTTAAAAAGACCAAATCATATTTTTCTTTTAATCTACTGATATATTGACAGTGTTAGTTTTAGGGGTTGGGATGTAGAAAATGTCACTACCTTATTTAAAAAACTATTCCATCTATGTCCTCACTAATATTGTGTAACATGTGTGTGTTTGCTTGGGTAAGTGTGTACGTACTGGTTCTTGCATCAGCTGGGGTGCGGTTGTGAGCAGGCTGGGAAATCTGTACAACAATAAGTACATTTTCATAATTAATCCTGAAACCAATGAGTACCCACGACACATTCTCTTTCTCTTTCTCTTTCACATACACACACACACACACACACACACACACACACACACACACACACACACACACATAATTACCACACAAAGGGCTGTGCTGTGGCTGTACTTTAAAATGGATGAGTGTCACGCCATTCTCCGGTCATCTGGGCTGATTTGTACTGAGGGGTTTTGAGGGTGGATGAAATTATGGCTTATGTTCTTTAAATGAACTTTCTCTGCAGGAAATGTTTTCATTGAAAAATAAACTCAATTGCACACATGCATTAAGAGAGCCTTCTGTGCATATGTGCGTCCGAGCAAAAAAAGTGTACAAATGTAAAACATGCATCCCAGTGCTGTGTATGATTATATATATATATATATATATATATATATATATATATATATATATATATATATATACATATATATATATATATACATATAAATATATATATGCATCCAATTTACTCATGCTGGATTCTGTCTTTTTGTTCTGTCTTTTAACAAGCATGGAAATCACAGCAAGCGATTTCCAGCAGTGTTTGATAGTGTGTAAGTTTATGAATGTGTGTATATTTGTGTGTGTGTGTGGTCGTGCTTGTGCGTGCCTCAGGTCAGGCTATGATCTGAGTCATGGCATGAAAAATCAAATGTCCAAACAAACAGTCCCTGCTGGAACGATAAACAAACTGCAATGACTCGCAGCTCCTACACCATGAACCACTATAAATGCATGAAAAATTGTTGGGATTAAAGCCAAGAATGTCCATTTTATTGAAGTGTGTTGTATGAGATGAAGCAAAAAGAAACAGTTCCAATGTGAAACAGCAAAGTTTATAAAGTTCATGGACCCACAGCAGTAGGTGGCAGTATAAAGTCCAAGACCACTGTGATGAAGAATAGCCAGCGAAATTTGAAAACATGAAATTGACACTATATTTACGTTTTCTTTCTTTAATATTGGACATTGTTCAAGATTTATTGGTGCAGGTTATTCCAAGAGGATTTTTTTGTCTTTTTTGTTAATAGTTTTGTTAAACTTGCTCCTCCTCTGAAATCTTTTTTCTCAGATGGCATCATGAATACCTTTAACTTTTTAACCTCTCCCCTCTAAAAACCCATTCACACATGCAGCAACATTATCGCTTGATGCCACTAGTCCCTGTACTGTGTAATTTCAATGTTCTTGTTGCTAAAACATTTACATTCTGCTGAAGAGAGTATTTTTAGATAAACTGCACCAGTACTCATTGCACCAAATAATTAAAAAGAACTAGCAATGTATGAATTAAACTCACTCAAACTGCTGACAATTTGTTTTTCAAGCAGCATTTTTTATTATATCCATTGATGTGGTTACAGACCAGTCAAACAGAATGGTGTAATTGCTCACAGAAACTGTAACTTCTCTTGCATCTTGCAATCGCCATTATCAGGAGATGATAATGAGCTGTTGCTTGTGTCACCAGAAGTTGCCAGCTCTCATTGAAAATTACTGAGGTCATGTTGCTCACATGTGAAAGGGGCTTAACCATGTGGCTGCAATCTGTTATTCAATGCCCACTTTTCACAATCCAATCAATTTGTAATAAATATAATCAAGTTCTGCCTATTGGATATCCTGTTTCACTTTCAAAATATGTCACATTATGAAGGTAAAAAAGGTTGTGAAATGTGTTTTGACCTCAATGATTCACAATGTAGACAGCAAAAGAGAATGTGTGTGCCAGGGAATTCAGGGGATAATTACCACACTCTGAGTGCTGTCTGTCTGGATCATGATACACAGACATGGGAAAGTTGAGACTGTTTCATTCCACCAGGTGGAAAGTAACACAGTATTGAGGTGCTGACACTTACCTTATTTAGTAAGGTTTGCTAAGGCAAGCATCACTTTTACTGTTGATCACCCAAAATAGTTCACTAATGAAAATTCTGCCGTCATTTACTCCACAATTTACCTCAGTCATTCCAAACCTAACTGGAGAGGTTTTAATAATTATCATGGTCTGTCCTTCAATACAACGGCAGTTGATATTGTCTCACTTTAAAGTTTAAAAAAGGACCCAAAATATCATAAGAAATAGTCTATGAGAAACTTGTTCACAGAGGCTTGAGAGAACTTGCGTTGTTTTGTGTTTTGTTGTTTTGTGTGGTCCTTTTTTCAACTTTAAAGTGAGGCACTATCCACTGCCTCTAGTGAAAAGACAGACCAAGAACATCATGAAAACAAGAATGAAAGTCATATGTCTTTGAAACGCCAAGAGAGTAAGGCCACATCCACACTAAACTCAGTTTTCAGTGCCATAATGTCATAGTTTTACAAAGTATGCAGTTAGTAGAGAGTTTTCGAAAGAGGAAAACTCATTCTTCTATGGATAAGAGTTGTAAACAGAGCAAAATCAAAAGGTAAGTTGTAATGCATCATTTGTACTACAGAATAGTTCCTCAGTTATGTGTTATTACTTTTTTAAGCAATCTGACTTACACCTGGCAGGATATAAAGCAGGTGAAAAAAATCCCATAAGTTTACAATAGTCACTTTTCAACTATCGGGCCAGTGCAAGCCAGGGCTATCAACTGGCAAGCCATGGACAATAGCCTCAGACGTCAAGCCGCAAGACCAAAATCGATCAGCGTTCCCACCATTGGGCCAATAATTCTCTAGCATTGCCCAAAAAAACCCCCCTTAATATGCCTCTGCAGTGCAAACTTCACACACCCCGCCCATTTAACAAGCAAGAGGGAAGCTCAAGCTAAGGTATCATAGTTATCTAGAATCTCTAGTTTATATAGAATGTAAACAGCAAGATAAGTTAGCATTGACAACTTACCCAAGTGGTCTCTCCACTAACAGCGTGACAATGTCCCTGCACACCATCTATGAAAGTTCACTAAACCATGGAAAGTCATTTCTTTGGGCACCACTTTTTCCATTGGGGTTTTAATAGATTTATTCTGTGCCTGCATTATAATTTTTTTTCCTGAACTTGTACCGTTATGCACTAGATACACAACCTGGGAAGCTCGGTGAAACTCTGCCTTTGACATTGAACCCCTCTCAATCCCAGGTTGGCCTTGTTTGGCCCAAGGGTAATCGGCGGGCCAAGGCCATTGACCCTAAGAAATCCCAGAGGAGGCATAATGAAGCCCCAGAAGTGACATTGGGAATGCAACTGGACCTGACATGCACAAGCACACTCTCATTTGGGTCGATAGTAGAAACGCAGCTAATGAAGAAAGGAACAAGAGCCATTTCTAGGGACTGTAATATTATAGAGATCTGGGGGTGGGCTCTTTTGACTTGGGTCAACAAGCAACAACCAAAACCCAACACCCTAGCATTGTAGAAGTGACTTTAGCATGTGTAAATCACATTTTCTTCAAAATCTGTAAAAAATCTAGTTTGCTCTGCTTCCTTTTATCTCCCCCCTATTTTATTTAGGAAAATGCTAGAAATTGAGCCTGAGCTGACGTGGTGTATGGAAATTGTTGCTAGTGTGTCTGGTTGGGCAGGGTTGCAGAGGTGTTGTCTGAATGCCTGCAAGTGACCGCGGTGTCTCATTTCTCGCAGCCCTGTCTGAGACTCTCTACAAACACCTGTGACTCTCCTCTTTCTCTATCCAGACAGCCGTGGGGATACACTCTAGAGGTCAAGACCACTGCAGAGGGTGAGAAATACACCATCCCTCTCACTTTTGTGCCCCAGACACAAGAGTTTGCACATCACTTGCGAACCCCAGGGTCTCTCAGCAGACTATACATCTGCTTTCTCTTTCACCAAGTCGAGAAGTGTGTACTATGTGAGAGAGGGAATGCCAGACAGCTGGATATTTGCCTGTGTAGCTGCACTGGGAGCAGCTTTACAGGCTATTAAAGTTCTCCTTTATAGATATAAAGCTGTTTATTATCATGCAAGTCTCCATTGATAAAACTTTCTAATTTACCTTTAACACAAGTATATGTTCATATACAGATACAAATATGGATGACAGGAAATAAATATAAATGTGTTGGCAAGACACAGATGTGTCCAGTACAGTAGAAAGATATCTCTGTCTGTTGTTACTGCACTGACGTCTTTCATGAAGACCTTGTGTGAGAGACTGCACACATGGAAAATTACATTTTCAGGAAACCACAAAAACAACTTTAAACAGTTAGAAAGACTTAATCTCCAGTGTACTAACAATGCACTGAGTAATATTTATGTTTAGCTGGCCAATGGTTTTGGATGTAATACTGACACCTACTGCCGTGGAGGCAGCGTTACGCAAAAGCAAATTTTTCAGTTACCAATGCCATTGTAAAAATCCCCTATTTACTGGTGATTTTTTTAGCCATATTACATTTATTCCACAATCTCAAGTGATAATAGGGGGATACCGAGATAAAGTAATCTCATATGATCTGCATTTCAGATATCTAATACATGAAAGCTGATCATGTTATCTTAACCAGCCAAAGGGGGTGAGGCTGGTGGGGGATGGGGGTTATTTTGCATAAAACTGCTTTTATTAGGCCACTTATATGACTGGAATCTTCATCTCATGTGAGCGAACATAAGTTTATATATATTTCTCAATATGACTATTAATTTCTTTAGGGGGACAACCTTTCTAATGTCATTCCATTTTACTTCCATAATTGTTTATTTATGTTTATTAATTTATTTCTGAGTAAAAAGTATATTTAATTAGGAATTACATTCTTACATGCAAGAACTGAGCTATAAGGACTGAAAGGTATGCAGGATCTGGAAAATCAGCAGAAAACGAAAGTTTTGTTAACAAAGACAAACATTTATTTTTTTTTTGGAATAATAAATGCATTTAGAGAGTTAATAGGGTCAATTTTGATTCCATGTTGACTTTAAGTATTGAGTGAAAATAGATCAATGTTTGATCAATAGATCATAGATCATGTTTGGTCAGAAGACACAATGAGACCCAATGTGACCCATTGATTGAAACGCTTTATCAAGCGATGAGAACCAATTAGGTTCAATGCTATTGACGTAGCCACAACCTTTGACTATGGCTAGTTTCTTTTTTAATATGTTTTTACTTAAGAGTGAAAAACATCTTAAATTTCAGTTGGTTTATCACACAAAAGCAACCACACAAAACAATACTTAACAACCCACAATAATAAATAAAAAAGGTTATTAAATTAATTCAATTTAAACAATAATATGTTGAACTATTGCTTTAAGCTGTAGCTTTTTCCTTAGTAAAGGGGCAAAAGGTGAATAAATGTATTCATTAACGTCTTGAATGTGTGTATACACACATACAGACATATACAAGCCACCAAGCAGGACAGGGCATAGAGTGTTGGGTTACATTCCTTCCATTAGTGCTGAGAGGCAGCCAGGCAGGTCACTCCTCGTTCAATCCCAGGAAACTTGGAGAAGAGATGTCTCTTTACCCATCTGCACAAATTACACCATGGCTGAATCTGTGAAAAATGTTTGTCAACTGTGTTGTACATACACACATGGTAAAGCTTGCTTTTGAGAACCAGAATGTTTTGATCTTAATAGCAGAAAATTCCCGAGACAAACCATAGTATCTGCTTTGAAAACCGAGTGACACATAGTCATTTACTGTTTCGCCTACTTAGGATTTTTTCATGTAATGCAATATTCACACGTTTTCGAATCAGAGCATAGTTGAGCCAACCCCATCTGTCAATGAACAAATTATAGTTTAAGAGACACAATTTAGACCCAATCCCCAATGTGTAGATACTACATTTTTGCTTTTGCACTGCGGTACGCTAATATTTTTACTTATGTGCACAAGTCTGTGTATGTGAGACTAGAGTTGTGGTTAAATTGTGGGCCTCACAGGCAAAACCTCCTCCCAGTTCTCTAATGGGGCTACTCAGAGTCAGAATTCCTCAGGCTTCTGGAAATTCCCAAAGGTCTTGGGGGACAGGCTGGCCACAGCGTTCCGGGGTCTGCAGAGTTTGGCTGTCCCCATGTTTCTCCAGAGCTGGGAACGAGCCCTCAGGATGACCCTGCCTACTCATACATACTAATTTGCTTACTTTCTGTACTTTCTCTTACAAGAAGAAAACTCTGAAGTTTTACATAAGCCTGGAGTGCTTAACATCGGTCATCAGCCAACAGTAAAGCAGAATTTGTATTCATTCTAATGATGTATTGAATTTACTTGAGCTCTTATCTAGTTTAAAATTTACTTGAAAGTATCTGAACTTTCTAATTATACATTTTACATTTCAAGTACAAAAAGGAAATCATTAAGGAATTAATGGACATTTAAAGCATTTTTTAAGACTTCAAACTTAATAATTAAAACTTTAAGACAAACTTTGATGCAATACAGGCCTTTTTCAGAGAATGAAATATAGATGGACGGATGGGCGGATGGATGGATGGACAGACAGACAGATAGATAGATTCATCAAACTCTCAATAACATCAGGCACAGAGGCAAACCTACTCTGAATAGTGAGTTAATAGCATGTGAACCCAGCTCTTTTACTTTGACTATTTTCCCCCTCAAACTGAATAAATCATGTTTGAACTGCAGAGAAGAACAGACAGATCCTGAAGGCATTGAGGAAAAGCAATATAGGAGTATTTTGCAACACAGCCATGTCATACCATACCATACTATGTAAATTTACATACGTTTATGGCATACTATACCCAGTGTTGGGAGGGTTACTTTTGAAATGTATTCCACTACAGATTACAGAATACATGCTGTAAAATGTAATTTGTAACGTATTCTGTTAGATTACTCAAGCTTAACGTATTGTAAATACTTTGGATTACTTCTTCAGCACTGGTAGATTTTTTCACTTGTTTTGACTATAAAAACTCTGCCAGTACAGTAAGACAAAATACACATGTTAAAAATACATTCTCTGAAAAACCTAAATATCTTATGCAGTGTTGTTGTTTTAAGGATTGTTTGATATTTTTACAGGAAAACAATATAATATATTTATTATATTAATATGATTTTTGCCCTACTATCAAAGAAAAAAATTATGATCCAATGTGAATTTTCTTGATAAGAAATCTGATTATGCCTATATAAATATAATTTTAGTTTAGCATAAATCTGACAATTTACACAAGGAATATTTCTGTTCCTTCTGCTCCAAACTTACTTCAAACTTACTTCTCTGTCTGCTCGTATGAATGAAACACATCATAAGAAAGCGTTTCACCACTGTTCAAATGCACTTTTGATCGCATCATTTATATGTATAAATGTTTTCCATCTGAAAGGACTAAATATGAAATGAAACAAATGACAATAAAATGCAAAGTAATCTCTTCAGTAATCAAAATACTTTTAGCATGTAACTGTAGTCTAATTACCAATGATTTAAACTGTAACTGTAGTGGAATACAGTTATATTTTGTATTTTAAATATGTAATCCCATTACATGTATTCTGTTACTCCCCAACCCTGACTATACCATACCATACCATGCTATACTATACTAGACTATACTATACTACATCATGCCATACCATACCATACCATACCATACCATGCAATACCATGCCATGCCATACCATACCACACTATACCATACCATTCCACACCATACCATGCCATACAATTCCACACCATACCATGCCATACCATATCATTTCACACCATATCATTCCACACCATACCATACCATACCACACCACACCACACCATACCATACCATACCATGCCATACCATACCATTCCACACCATACCATGCAAAACCATGCCATACCATACATACCATTCCACACCATACCATTCCACACCATCCATACCATTCCACACCATACATGCCATACCATACCATTCCACACCATACCATGCCATACCATACCATCAGTGTAGTATAAAGTATCAATATGTCATACTTGAGTAAAAGTAAATTAACCTTCATGTAAACTGACTTAAGTAAAAGTTAAAGTAGATCATGAGAAACCGACTCAAGAAAAATTATTAAAGTAACTCATATTACATTTACTTAAGTATCAAAAGTACATTGCATGCATTACAGAACATTATATTAAACCCATGGAAACTTATTTGATTGGTGGTGCTCATCATTTACTCACCCTCATGCCATCCCAAATATGTTTGACTTTCTTTCATCTGCAGAACACATACAAAGATTTTTAGAAGAATATTTCAGCTTTATAGGTATTGCCCCAAGTGAAGGAGTTCAAGTACCTCGGGGTCTTGTTCACGAGTGAGGGGACAATGGAGCGGGAGGTTGGCCGGAGAATCGGGGCAGTGGGGGCAGTATTGCACTCGCTCTATCGCACCGTTGTCACGAAAAGAGAGCTAAACCTGAAGGCAAAGCTCTCGATCTACCGGTCAATTTTTGTTCCTACCCTCACCTATGGTCATGAAGGCTTGGTCATGTACGAAAGAACTAGGTCGCGAGTACAAGCGGCCGAAATGTGTTTCCTCAGAAGGGTGGCGGGCTTCTCCCTTAGAGATAGGGTGAGGAGCTCAGTCATCCGTGAGGAGCTCGGAGTAGAGCTGCTGCTCCTTTGCATCGAAAGGAGTCAGTTGAGGTGGTTTGGGCATCTGGTAAGGATGCCCCCTGGCCGCCTCCCTAAGGAGGTGTTTCAGGCACGTCCAGCTGGGAGGAGGCCTCAGGGAAGACCCAGGATTAGGTGGAGAGATTACATCTCCACACTGGCCTGGGAACGCCTCGGGGTCCCCCAGTCAGTGCTGGTTAATGTGGCTCGGGATAGGGAAGTTTGGGGCCCCCTGCTGGAGCTGCTGCCCCCGCAACCCGACTTCGGATAAGCGGTTGAAGATAGATGGATGGATGGATGGAGGTCAATTTAATGCAAGTGAATTGTGGCCAGACATTTCAAGCTACAAAAAGCAGATTAAGGGAGCATAAAGTTATCCATACTGCTACAGTGGTTAAATCAATGTCCTCTGGAGCAATTTAGTTTGTTTTGGGTGCGAACATACCAAATTGTAACTCATTTACACTGAATATCTTGCCATTGCAATCTCTAGGCATGATCATGATTTCAAGTTTGACTTCACTTTCTAGTGCTTGATGCATGCGCAGAGCACCCGATGAAATCCTTATCGCCAAGGAGACTGCTAATGTAAAGATTTATAGTTGAAGTGTATTACTCTTATTCTGCATTTATTTGCTTTTTTTAGCTTCAAAGTTCTGTCCACTATTCACTTACATTGAATTGACAGCGATATTCTTCTAAAAATTATTTGTGTGTGTGTGTGTGTGTGTGTGTGTGTGTGTGTTCTGCACAAACAAAATAAAAGTCATACACATCTAGGATCGAATGAGGGTAACAAATGAAGAAAATTTCCCTTTAATGGTGCATCAAGTCAAATCAGAATGATAATGTTTTTGGGATGAGCATAAATGTACACCACACGCCATTAAAATTGGAACATTGAAGGAGGGAGTTGAGTCATATTAGTGACCAGAACAGAGACTTGTGGGGGTGGGCTCTTTTCATTTTGGCCAATAAGCAGTAACCCAGAACACCCTGGCAATTGCATAGCAATGTGCTGAAACACAGTTAAAACAACTTAACAGCATAGTAAAAACCTGACAACCTCTTAGAACACCATGTAAACTGCAGACCAATCTGCAAAAAACACAGAAAACAACTTAGCAACAGCATAGTAACAACCTGGCAACCACATACTGTAGCAAACACACAGCAGAGATCAAACTGCATAGCATGCCCTGAATATACTACAAAGCAAATAATAACACTTTAGCAACCACCAGAAAACAAGTTTTGCGTAGGCAGAGACCATTCGCATTTTCATAAAATATCAAAATAACTATTTATAGACATTTTCACGAGCGCTGGTAATTATTCATTCACATCATGCCTTGTTAAAATGCTAAATGTAAACGCATGCGATTATATGAACAGGTCTCCTGGAAAGGCGGGAGACTGATCACACAACTTCATTATTTCACAGCTTTCATAACGTTTAACCCTAAACTTATCACATTAATTAGTAAAAAAATAAAAATAAATAACTTACATGATCAGTTTCTTGTCTTCCCCAGAGGAGACGGACGACACAACACGCAATCTGGCGCGCTTCGCTTATGATTTTGATTCAGATTTGTGATTCACAAAACGAATCATTCAGACCATTTTCTGAATCTTTTTGTTTAGTTCAAAGGAATCAAAGTTAAAAGATTCGACTCTTTTGATTCTTTTAACGAATCAGCATGCATTTTTGTACAGTTGCTATCTTTTTTGCTGTATTCATTCACAAAAGTAACGAAAGGGTCTGGAGAATATGTATCAGTGTAAAAGTATCAATTCTTTCTTCAAAATGTAGTAAAGTGAAAGTAAAAGTCTAAAGATTTTTTATACTCAAAGTATAAAAAGAAAAATGCAAAAACTGTACTTAAATAGAGTAACGAAGTATTTGTACTGCGTTACTATATACCTCTGCATACCACACCATTCCACACCATACCATACTGTGCCATACTGTACAATATACACCATATCATGCCATGCCACACCACAGCATACCATTTCATACATACCATACCATAAAAATACCATACCATGCCATAACACATAGTAATTTAAATTTGCTATGTTTTCCAGATCATGAATATTATTGAACACTTACTGTTTAAAAATAAATCCTGGTTAGCTTATATTTCTTTCTTTTTTGCCTAAGAGTGGTGCCAAGGCCTTGTCCTCTTGTGTTTATTTCTTTTGTTTATTCTCCACCTGGTGGTGGAACAATTCAATTACAATTTTTATTCTCAATTCCAAGCCATTTTATTGTACAAAATATCCCTTTACAAGAACCAGATTCATTAGAAACATTTTTGTTCATACACAAGTACACAGTAATATTATGTCAACAGTATACAATTAAATAAACATGTAATTAATGTTTGTAAAATTAACTAAGCACTGAAAGTAAAAGGAATATGTAGGATTCACCATCACTTTGACAGGTGAGGCGAGAGGTGTGACCGCTCTGTGATGTCACACTGGATTGTTGTGAAAAGCATAGCTCAGTCTGGACTGAGGTCAAACTTGATTACTACCTACAGTCCAGAGAGAGTTTATGATGGACTCTGACAAATCTCAACAACAGTTTTCTGAAACTTACTCTGAAGTCACAGTCAGCTCAAGTGCAGGTAAGGATTATACATTTCAAAGGTCTATGTAATAATATAAGATATGAAATATATATATAACAAAGAATAATTTGCATAATTGATATTGCATTATTGTGTTTGTGTAGTGTTAAGATTTAATTTGTTTTACTTCATTTTTATTGTATTTATTTTTTTATTTGTTTTGAAAACATAGCTCAATGCCAACATAAACCTACTTAACTGTTTCTAGTATTATCTAGCTAATAAAATAATAATCAAGGTAATAATTCGTGTTTGTACATGTCCTGCTAATATTTTGGACCCATTACAAAAAAAATGACAATATAATTTTATCAACATATTTTTATGTTTTAGAAATAAATATCTTTTTTATATATTTAAAAAATGATTTGTTTTCTCTACAAACAAATTACAAGGAATATTTTTTTAAGGTTTGCAATAATAGCAATAATATTTTAAATCGGCAGTAGTTACGATACAGCTGGATAGGTCAAGTGACCGTTCCGTCACTTAGCCACAAACCAATAGTAAAAATTACCAATACGGGTTATTATGTAGAATATGGGGATAAATACAGATGATCTCTAACATTTGTTTCTCATACATTTCCATTCATATCTTCTATCCTAAGATGGGGTGCAACTACTTTTTGAGGGGGTACAGTATATTTTACGATCCATTAGATATAAAACTAACATAGCCAATTTCAATTTAGTTTCACAAGCTTCCTATCCTTAACACCCACACCAACATTGTGAATAGCCCCTGGAAACCAGGCCCCACAATTTGACAAATTAGTGACTTTTTGGCCATTGTTGGTCTAAGCTCAGCATAATCCTTAGAGTTCTGGCATGTCTCTCTCTCACGATATTGAGTTTAGGTGGCAAAGCCTGCTGTCTTTTCAGTTCCTAGACAATTGTTTGGAAGCATTAAGGCGATTAAATCCTTCGTTGTCAATGAACATCATCTCAGAGGTGTCAATAACTCTCAGTGTCAATAGGAAATTGCTTGTAACCAGAGAGAGACCTCTGTAAAGACTCTTTATGTTTCTTTAAGTTTGACAAAGAGGTCTACTCATAATCAATTCACATCTTTGAATTTTACCTCATTGGATGCAGATGTTCAAAATCACACGAAGAAAGACTCTGGGACATCTGAGAGTGCCAGGGGTGGCAGAGGACGAGCAAGAGCATACACTTCTCCATCTCGCAGGAGACATCGAACTACCTTCAGCAATGAACAGCTGGAACAGCTGGAGTTAGCATTCAGACAGAACCATTATCCTGATATCTACTACAGAGAGGAGCTGGCCAGAGCCACCAAACTCAACGAGGCTCGTATACAGGTAACGGACATGTTTCCTAGTATGGTAACATGGCAGCTAACCTGTCGAACTAGGTAATATAAAGGATAGAGGGTTAAAGAAATAGTTCACCCAAAACTAAAAAGTCTGTCATTATTTACCAATGTCTCTTGCGAGTAACAGTCCACTCTGCGGCCATCTTGGAAAAGCAGCTATTTTCTCTTGTTACAAGCAGCATCAAAGGTACTACCTTCAGCAATGAGCACCTATCTACTTGAATGGGGAAAGACCAAAATCTCCAAAATGGTTGGTCAAGATTACAATCAGACAACATGTTTCAAATCCACAGTGAAATGTGACAATGGTATCATAAATTAGCTCAGATCCCACTAAAAAAACACTATTTTTCAGGATGGTCCAGCTAATGCGCATGCACATTCTTGAGTTGACTGACAGGCAATATCTGTATCTAAAAGCGTGATTGTTTTTTTTATCTGTAAGGTAGGACTTCCTTTTCTACATCTGCTATATTGGCCGTTAAAATTTCACCCATTCATTTTAATACAAGTGGTCTGTCTCGGGGGGGTTTAGTCTGTTTTTACTCTCACGTCACAATAAAGGGTTGGAACGACATAAGGGTGAGTACATAATTGCAACATTTGCATTTTTAGGTGAACCTTTCCCCTGAGATATGAGATTACAGTACAGCTAAAGGGAATACAATTTCAGGTTTAGGATTGTAGAGTGCAACATTTTGGTTCCGGCAGTTAAAGTATAATACATTGTCTCAATTTTTATAATGCCTTTCGTGAGCTTGGAGGTTATTAGTCGATGGTGTATACTTCCCCACAGCCACCACCATTGTGTCCTTAAGCAAGGCACTTAAATCCAGGTTGCTCCTGGGGGATTGTCCCTGTAATAAGTGCTCTGTAAGTCGCTTCGGATAAAAAGTGTCTGCCAAATGCATAAATGTAAATGTACTTCTGCTGAAGCCATTAATACCCATGATCCTGATGGGACAAATCCACCAATCAGACAATTGCAGCAAACAAAGCATGCCAAAAGAGCTCTACAGCGACCGTCCTCTCCCATGATACACTGTAAATGACGCAACCCGCTCGGTCTGCCTACACTCTCACCCAGCGTTCCAAATGGGACAAATCCCCCTCCAAAGGCCACTTCGAATGGAAAACAAAGGGGGCCCAAACAGGTCCATAATAGTTTAAGACTTCATAACCTGCCTGTTTATCTTTCTCTACAGGTATGGTTCCAGAACCGCCGTGCCAAGCAGCGGAAGCAGGATCGAATCACCCAGAAAGTGCTGCCAGAGGGCATGATGCCAAGGCGTGGGTCTATCTTTGGCAGCATGTGTGTGTCTTCCTCTGCCATGGGGCGGCAGTACCAGTGCCCCCATACCTTGCCACACATACCCCGATTCTCGTCAGTGCTGCCCTCTGGAGGCTATCCAATCCATCCACCCTCCAGCAGTCATTTCTCTTGTCCCTCAGGCCCTGCTCCATCACAGGCCACTAGGCAGCCTGATGACTGGTACAATCAACTGCGCAACATCGGCCCGTCCTCCAGTCTACCACCTGCTTCAATGCTCTCTCTGGCGTCAGTGTCAGCACTAGAATCTGGTAGTCACTGGAACTAGAGTTAGTGGTTCATACTCCAAAGTATGAGACAACCAGTAAAAATGCTTTTATTTTGCATTTTCATTACAAATTGAAGTATAATACCTGTATAATTATTTTAGTGAAAAGTTGAACTGAAAAAAATTACACTACTTCTAGAATTTCTTAGTATTTGTCCTCTTTTGCTTAAATTACAGCATGCACTTGAGCTGGCATGAACTCCACAACTTTGTACAAAACCTGGTGATCATGTTATCCAGCATGAATTGAGAATGTTTCAAAGAGCATCTTGCATGCTTTGATGGAATCAAATAAATCTTTTGACATTTGGAAAAAAGACATTAATATGGGAATATTGCAATCAGACTTATTTGATTAGTGACCTTAAAATAGTGCAGAATCTAAAATTAAATTTTCAATGCAACTTTAGCTCAATCGACAGAATTTCATTCATTCATTCATTCATTCATATATATTTATTTCATTCTTTTGAAAAAGAAATGAAAAGGAGCAAAAAGAAGATAAACTTATAATATCTGCCCCTTATCAACATAAGTTGAATTACAATTCCAAAAAGGTACGCTTACAACACACATCTACTTTGCAGCACCTATGCAAAGTCATAAATCAAATATCACATTGTCCTTCTAAATAAATGCATTATATTTTTCTATTAGTAATGCTTTTACACTCTTCTTAAAAACAAAAAACGATGTTGAAGTTTTAATTTCACTATTTAGATTGTTCCACAGACTGACACCTTGCATTGAGACACATCTTTCCTTTAATTTTGTTCTAAACTCAAGTTTCTGAAAGACTTCAGTTCCTCTTAAATTAAATTTACTAACTCTCTTGATGAATCAGTTTTGCAGTTTATCAGGTAATGTTTTCAGATGAGCTTTATACATTATTTTTAGAAGGCTATATTCTAATAAGTCATTGAATTTTAAAGTTTTTAACTGTATAAATATTGGATTTGTGTGGGCCCTATATTCACTTCCATTTACAACGCGAATGTCACGTTTTTGTAATTTAAATACAGGTTCTATATAAGTCTTGTTTGCACTTGTCTCTCAATGCAATAGGTCAGATGTGGAACAATCAATGAATTATATAACAAAATTAAGGCACATTTATTAACAGACTCTTTTACTTTATGTAACACAGCTATAATTTGGGATACCCTAGATTTTACCTGGTCAATATGGAATTTCCATGTCAACTGTTCATCAATCACAACACCTAAAAACTTAAATTCATGAGTCCTTTCAATCTGTACTCCTTGTACTGACAATGCTACATCTAAATCCATTTTTATACAACTAAAAATCACAAATTTTGTCTTACTGATATTTAAGGACAGTCTATTGGCATTAAACCATCTAATAATTTTCCCAAACTCATACTCTACAACTTGTAATACCTCATTTATATTTTTGCCAGCATAAAATAAAGTAGTATCATCCATAAACAAAATACATTTTAGTAACTTAGAAACATTTGCTATATCATTCACATAAAGAAGAAAAAGTACTGGACCTAGTACCCGATCCCTGGGGTACGCACAATTTATTGGACAATTTCTTGATTTTATGCTATTGATTTCAACAAACTGCTCTCTGTCTTTTAAATAACTTTTGACCCACTGATGAGCTATACCTCTTATACCATATTTATATAATTTAATCAATAATATTTCGTGGTCTAAAGTGTCAAACGCTTTTTGCAAGTCCACGAAGACACTTACAGTAACATATTTCTTATCCATAGCATTGGTTATTTCTTCTACCAGTTCCAAAATTGCTGTTGCAGTTGACTGATTTGAATGAAATCCATATTGACTATTTGTTAACAATTCATTTTTATCCAAATTTTTTTTCATCTATTCACAAATAGATTACACAAATATAACAGAGATATGGGTCTATAATTCGAAACATCATTTTTATTTCCTTTTTTGAAAAGTGGAACCACTTTGGCTATCTTCATACATTTTGTGGCAATTTGTGGCATAATGTTGATTATTACTGAAAATATTTTTGTTTCATCCCGTGTTTAAAAATTGCAGTTACAGTAAGACATTTATAATAGAAGTGAGGCCAGTCTATAAACATTATAATACACACTGTTTCAAAAGTATAGCCACAACAGATAGAGATTATATGTGTAATGTGATAAAATCTCTTTTCTACATGATTTTAGTGTGATAAAATCACCTGTTTTTTTTTACTGCCATTGCATCGTCATGGCAACTAAATTGAAGTTCCCCTTCTGTCGCTCTCTCCACGTTGTGTCGGAGAAGCGACACTAGGGGTCTCTCTTGAGCGCCAATATCCACCTCTGATCTATGAAAAAAGGCCAATGAGAGTTGGCAGCCAGTATTTGCATGTCCCGCCCCCGGACATACGGGTATTTAAGCGGCGCAAATACGGGAGTTCATTCAGAAAATTTCTTCGGAGCCGATGGTCTGTCTGCAGTTTGCTGCGATTTACACACCACTATAAACGTTCCTGTTTCCTCTGACGATCTGCATGTTGTTGGATCTTGACGGCGCACAACAGCGGCTTTCTCCTTCACATTGCACGGCGTGCATTGTTGCCCCTGAGCGCTTCGACAGCGCAGACACACACACACTGTGTATTAAAAGAGTAAATTCCTATTAAAAGAGCAATTTCTCTAAAAGAGCAAACACAGCGGCGTTGAACATCCTTTTAAGGACGCGTCTTTTTCAAGATGCCTTTCCGCCCCTGTGTCGTTCCTGGATGCGGTAGAGTGCTTTCCGCTTCAGACGGCCACAGGCGCTGTCTCGTGTGTTTGGGCCGCGATCACACCGAGGCGGCGTTTGTGGATGGTTCATGTTCTCACTGTGAGAACATGACCATGACCACGTTGCGGTCGCGGCTTGCTTTCAACAGAAAGCAAGCCACCCCAGCTGCACCCGCATTGCTCCTTCTTCCCACAGGATTGAGGACGGTGCGGTTGGCGCTGGGGGCGATTTGGGGGCGGCAGCGTGTGCAGTTTCGCTGGGTAACCCCCCGCGAACCTCCCGTTCCCCGACAAACTCGATGGTTTCCGTCTACGCTCGTGGCGATAGCAGCTCGCCTCACGGCCTGGCTGTCTATCCTCCCGAGTCCGAAGCAGATGAGCTCGCCGCTGCATCGGAGAGTGCGGCGTCTGATGCCGAGGACTCCCCTGGACTGCCGCCTTCGGGCCAGCAGGCCCAGGCTGAGGCCGACGCTCAGATGTCCGACATGCTTGCCCGGGCCGCCATGAGCGTGGGGTTGGATTGGAACCCTCCATCCTCCCCACAGCCTTCACGGTTGGATGATTGGTTCCTGGGGGCGGCGCGCCGTTCGCGGCCTCGCATCCCCCCGGTTCCTTTCTTCCCGGAGGTGCATGATGAGCTGACGTCTACGTGGAGAGCCCCGCTCTCCGCTCGTCTAGGTGCCACCCACTCCTCTCTCACCACCCTTGACGGCGGAGAGCACCACGGATACGGGGCGATTCCCCAGGTCGATAGGGCAGTTGCGTACCATCTATGCACCCGGTAGCCCTACCCCTGCCGGGTGCGCGGAGCAAGGTAAGTGCTTTGAGTCTATTCTCAGCACCTCAGCCTCGGGCCGCAACGAAGCCGGATGCTGCATTACCTGTTCTGCCCTGCTGCGAGGCCCCGCCGGGTACGTAAAAATACTCATCCCTTTGGTGCCCCTAGCGCAGAGCTGGGAAGCGTGGCTTTCGCTCCCCAATGCATCACGCTGGCTGCACCGGACCATTCGACTCGGTTACGCAATTCAGTTTGCCCGGCTCCCACCCCTCTTAGCCAAGGGCGCGGTAGAGCCCGTCCCTCCAACCGAAATGAGGAAGGGTTTCTACAGCCCTTACTTCTTTGTACTCAAGAAAGGCGGCGGCTTACGACCAATCCTGGACCGGCGAGTTTTCAATCGGGCCTTGTTAAAACTCCCGTTCAAAATGCTCACGCAGAGAAATATTCTGGCTGGCGTTCAGCATCTAGATTGGTTCGCAGCGGTAGACCTGAAGGACGCGTACTTCCACGTCTCAATTCTGCCACGACACCGACCCTTCTTACGGTTCGCGTTCGACGGCCAGGCGTTTCAGTACAAAGTCCTCCCCTTCGGCCTGTCTCTGTCCCCTCGCGTCTTCACGAAGGTCGCAGAGGCGGCCCTTGCCCCGCTACGAGTAGCCGGCGTCCGCAGAGACCAGGTGCTCCGGCACCTCAGCCATTTGGGGCTTCAGGTTAACTGGGAAAAGAGCAAGCTCACTCCGGTTCAGAGCATCTCTTTTCTCGGGTTGGAGTTAGTCTCAATGACAGCACGTCTCACGAGCGAGCGTGCTCAGTCGGTGCTGGACTGCCTCGCTTCCCTCAAGCCAGGCACAGTGGTCCCTCTAAAACTTTTCCAGAGTCTCCTGGGGCATACGGCATCCTCCGCGGCGGTCGCGCCGCTGGGGTTGATGCATATGAGACCACTCCAGCACTGGCTCCAGACTCGAGTCCCGAGACAAGCATGGCACCACGGCACGCATCGGGTAAGGATCACCCCCGCCTGCCTCAAAACACTCCGACCCTGGACAGACCTCTGCTTTTTACGGGCAGGAGTGCCCCTGCAGCAGGTGTCCCGACACGTTCTGGTTACAACCGACGCCTCCTGGTCCGGGTGGGGTGCCATGTACAGCGGGCACGCAGCAGCGGGCCATTGGAAAGGGGCCCCGCTGCGTTGGCACATCAATTGCCTGGAGTTGCTGACCGTCCTTCTTGCTCTCAGGAAGTTCCTCCCGTTAGTTCGGGACAAACATGTCCTCGTGAGATCGGACAGCACCATGGTGGTGGCGTACATAAATCGCCAAGACGGCATACGCTCCCGCCACACGTCACAACTCGCCCGCCGTCTCCTCCTATGGAGCCATCAGTGACTCAAGTCGCTGCGTGCCACTCAACGTCGTAGCGGACGCGCTATCACGACAACGCCTGCCCGGCGGGGAGTGGAGGCTTCACCCCCAGTCGGTCCGGCTGATTTGGGAACGGTTTGGCAAGGCCCAGGTAGACCTGTTCGCCGCCCAGGAAACCTCCCACTGCCCGCTCTGTTACGCCCTAACAGAGGCTCCCCTCGGGACAGACGTGCTGGCACACAGCTGGCCCTCAGGGCTGCGCAAGTACGCATTTCCCCCAGTGAGCCTTCTTGCACCGGTGCTGTGCAATGTCAGGGAGGACGAGGAGCAAGTCACGTTGGTGGCCCCCTCGGACTTGGTTCTCGGAACTCAGGCTCCTCGCGACAGCTCCTCCCTGGCGAATTCCCCTGAGAAAGGACCTCCTCTCTCAGGGATGGGGCACGCTCTGGCACCCGCGCACAGACCTCTGGAACCTCCACGTCTGGTCCCTGGAAGGGACGCGGAAGAGCTAGCCGGCTTACCGGCGACCGTTGTGAATACCATCAACCAAGCCAGAGCCCCCTCTATCAGGAACCTTTACGCCCTAAAGTGGCGCTTGTTCGCAGATTGGTGTTCTTCCTGAGCCGAAGACCCGCAGAGATGCGCGATTAGGTCAGTGCTTCTGTTCCTACAGGAGAGGCTGGACAGGAGGCTGTCCCCGTCCACCCTCAAGGTGTATGTTGCCTCTATCGCCGCCCACCACGATCCTGTAGACGGCAAGTCTTTGGGTAAGCACGACCTGATCCTCAGGTTCCTGAGAGGCGCCCGGAGGTTGAATCCCTCCCGGCCAGGCCTAGTTCCCTCCTGGGATCTCTCGGTAGTCTTGGCAGGACTCCAGAGACCTCCCTTCGAGCCGCTCGAATCAGTTGGACTCAGGGCCCTCTCTCTTAAGATGGCCCTGCTGATCGCGCTCGCCTCCATTAAGAGGGTCGGGGACCTGCAAGCGTTCTCTGTCAGCGACACTTGCCTGGAGTTCGGTCCGCAGATACTTCTGTGATCCTAAGACCGACGGGTTATGTGCCCAAGGTTCCTACCACACCATTCGAGATCAGGTAGTGAACCTGCAGCTGCCCGAGGAGGCAGACCCAGCCCTTTCGTTGCTGTGTCCAGTGCGCCCTGCATTTACCTGGACGCACACAGAGCACCAGACGCTCTGAGCAGCTCTTTGTCTGCTTTGGGGGACGGCAGAAAGGGAATGCCGTCTCCAAACAGAGGCTCGCCCACTGGGTTGTCGACGCCATCACACTGGCTTATCACACCCAGGCCGTGCCCCTACCCTTACGGGTCCGAGCTCACTCAACAAGGGGTGTTGCGTCCTCGTGGGCACTGGCCAAGGACACCTCCCTAGCAGACATCTGTAGAGCCGCGGGTCGCCATGCTGTAGCAACTCCCCCCTTCGAGGCTGGGATCTACCACCGCACCATACTTTCCACACGAGCCCTAAGACGGCCGTGTGACGTGTCTACCACTTTTCCTCCCCAAGAAAAAGGGCAGGTGTGGTCTCCGCAGGGGTCTGGTAAGACCCCTTCCCTATATGCGTGTAAGGGCCCCGGCCGTGATTGCTCTATGTGAGAAACATAGAGAGAAAAGAGGCCCAGCCAGGCTGGCCCGTTCCCATGTTGGCAAACATCGCCTTGTTCCCCTCCCAGGGTAACTAGAAGGATCCCGATGTTCGTATGGGGCATTGGGGAAGGGTACGTGCAGCCGGGTACAGACGATGCGTGGCACTGGATGAATCCCTGCCCGCCTCTGTATCGGCAGTTCACGTACACGGTTCAGCACATGGCAAGATTGGAATGGGTCCCCTAGTGTCGCTTCTCCGACACAACGTGGAGAGAGCGACAGAAGGGGAACGCTTGGTTACGTATGTAACCTCCGTTCCTCGAGGGAGGGAACGACACGTTGTGTCTTTCCTCCGCCATGTCACTGAACCGAGCCACTGTTGTGGCCGGACCATTTCCGGCTCCTCAGAAAAATCCTGAATGAACTCCCGTATTTGCGCCGCTTAAATACCCGTATGTCCGGGGGCGGGACATGCAAATACTGGCTGCCAACTCTCATTGGCCTTTTTTCATAGATCAGAGGTGGATATTGGCGCTCAAGAGAGACCCCTAGTGTCGCTTCTCCGACACAACGTGTCGTTCCCTCCCTCGGGGTACGGAGGTTACATACGTAACCAAAGGTTTTGGATGTAACTGTACACAGATAAGATAAGTAAGTGATTTTAGCACAATAAAATCATGTTAAGATATACAATGTTTACATCTTGTGACTATACTTTTGAAACAATGTGCATTTTAGTGTTTATGGACTGGCCCCATTCACTTCCATTGTAAATGCCTTATTGTAAATGTGACTTTTGCTATTTTTTTATTTTAAAATGTTTTAGTAGTAATCAATATAGTGCCACAAATGCTGTTGACTGAGCTTATGCAACTTGTATTGAAACCGGAATATTACTTTAAATTGTTCAAAATCCTAAAGCTTTCAGTTTATTACCAGTTTTAAAGGTGCACTCAGTTTTTTCCTCACTAAAAGGTTGACCTCCTAAAGACACGAATTGTAATTTTGCAATATATGTAAGAAATCATAAGCACTGACATTAAAATGAAGACTCAGTAACCTTATAAAAGCTGTTTTATTCTAAATGGAGAGGGTCCGCACATGTTATTGGACACTTTTACTTATGGATTAAAATAATAATGGCTGACTGTGAATAGTGAATTTTTACAATGGCATTTGAAACTGAAAACTATTGATTTTAAAAGATGCTGCATCCAAACCACTATGTGTTACTGTAAGTCCAAGATTACACAAAGACAAAAGTTACTGAGTGCACCTTTAAGTTAAAAAACAAAACAACTTTTGGACCCCACTGTACAGTAAGCCATAACAATTTTATGTACAAGAAGCTACACAATGAAGATGAAAAGGTTTTTCAACGACTGCCAAAGCAAGATTGATATTTTCTGTCTTTATTATATAGCTGCTTCCACAGAACATGTTTTCTCAATTATTGCTATATCTACCTAGAAACAATTATGACATTTATATAGATTTATTTTCCATATCCAAGCATTTATCAGTGACATTTTATTATGAAATACACTAGATTCAGTCCTGAACATGCTGTAGATGTGTTTAAATAAGGGCTTTAAGGACCGGTATAAACATGTGAAAACAAATGTTCTCATAACACATCTCATTTCAAATTAAATGTACAATGGAGCATATCTACAATTTTAATTACATTTCTTTTCAAAGCCATCAGTGTTCATTTCCAACTTTGGTAGAAATAAATTAACCATATTGAACACCAAAAACTGTCATTTTTGCCTTTTTATGAGCAGTTTTTGAACAGATATGATACTTTGTTTACACTTTTGTTAACTCCTGTTTATCAACCTGATCTTTTCCTTGTGTTAGAATATCAGAACACCAGATTAAGTATATTTCAATTGTGCACAATGCTGTACTTTGGTATCTGTTATAAAGTCAACCAACGGAACATCAGCAACAAAAGATCAGAGCTACCAAAGGATTCAATCAATCCTTACATGTCCATTGCACAGTGATTGGTAAAATCAGTTAGGTAGATGCTGTGAACACATGTGAAAGTGCATTCTCCCAAGCAAAAACCATCAGATCATTTTGAATAGAATTTTCTAATAGAAGTAAAACAGATTTTCATTTAAGGCAGAAAGCGCATGTGTACTGATGCCTTCATCAGAAGAGCAGCAATTAAGTCTCTCTTTGTAGCTTCATTTAGCAAGTATTCAAAAACAATGTATGATTGTTGTCAGTTTTTGCATTAAGGGTACAATCTTACAAGAGATGCACAGATGTGAGTGCAACATTGATGGCAAAAATAATAAATAAAAACATCATGTCTCTACATGACCCTCAGCCTTTAATATAATTTCACTTTTTACTGGGGTATGAATACACTGTGATTATCAAACTGCATACACATGTGAAGTGTATTTGTACATCAGAGGTATCTACATTCACTGTAAGGCAGTGGCTGTCCTTGTGTTCTTTTACTCCAGAGACCTTGCGAACTCTGCATAGTCAATGTAGCCATCGTTGTTTTTGTCGTCATCTCGGAGGACGTCATCAATGAGGTTGATGAGATCCTCTTCCTTCATTGGCTGGCTACTATCTCCCCCTTCCTAGAAATCAAGTCCAACGTTTATTATTCTTAAAAGGGAAGCAATACAAAATTATACAGACAATAGTGAAATAGCTAAATATTTTATGTTCTGGAAAGATTTCAGAATCAAAACAACATGATAAATGACTAATTCAGCTAGTTTTATTATTGTACATTTAGTGTAGGAGGTAGTGCATAAGTGGAGCAGGGATTGGTAGTTCTACAGTAAAAAGACACTTGCATTAAAATTAGTTTGAAATCCCAGCAGATTTACATGTTCTAGAAACAGATAACAAAGTATTTGGACATTTAAGCCCCACTTAAAGGAATAGTTCACACAAAAATTAAAATTCTCTCATTTACTCACCCTCGTGCCATCCCAGATGTGTTTAACTTTCTTTCTTCTGCAGAACACAAAGATTTTATATAAGAATATTTCAGCTCTGTAGGTCCATATAATGCAAGTGAATGTGTCCAAAATTTGAAGGTCCAAAAAGTAAATAAAAGGCTGCATAAACGTAATCCATGTAATCCGTGGTTAAATCAATGTCTTCAGAGGTGATATAAGTGTGGGTGAGAAACAGATCAATATTTAAGTTATTTTTTTACTATAAATTGTCCTCCCTGCCCAGTAGGTGGAAATATGTATGAAGAATGTGAATCACCAAAAACACAAGAAGAATGTCAAAGTAAAAGTGGAGATTTATAGTAAAAAAGGACTTAAATATTGATCTGTTTCTCACCAACACCTTTCATATCTCTTCTGAAGACATATATTTAACCAGAGTTTTATGGATTACTTTTAATCTGCCTTTATATGCTTTTTGGACATTCAAATTTTGGTAACAATTGACTTGCATTTTATGAAACACCACATTTGAGATATTCTTCTAAAAATCTTCATTTGTGTTCTGCAGAAGAAGGAAAGTCACATCTGGGATAGCATGAGGGTGAATAAATGATGAGAATTCTCATTTTTGGGTGAACTATCCCTTTAAAATGTATGAATGTCATGGCATTAGATACAAAATATTAAAATCAAGTGGCTTTTATTTAAAAAAAAAAAAAAAAGATGACACAAGCATGATTTTCATGCAAAACATTTCACAGAAATCAGAGGCTTAAGAGCACACACCTCCCTGTGCACATGAGTAATGGCAGTGGCAAGCTCAAGTCCATCCAGCAGATTGTTGCCATCATAGTCGTGCATCTTGAAGTAGTGCAGCTGCAGCTCTTGAGGTGTCATGTCTGACTCTGGCTTTTCAATCACCCCTTCTAAGTGCTCCATGATGTGGCTAAAACAGGCAAGAAGAAAAGTTCTAATTAGTGCATCCAGAAAGTATTCACAGCGCTTCACTTTTTCCACATTTTGCACATTTTGTTACGTTACAGCCTTATTCCATAATGGATTAAATTAATTATTTTCCTCAATTCTACAAACAATACCCCATAATGACAACGTGAAAGAAGTTTGTTTGAAATCTTTGCAAATGTATTACAAAAATATAATAAAATAACATGTACATGTACATAAGTATTCACAGCCTTTGACATGACACTCAAAATTTAGCTCAGGTGCATCCTGTTTCCACTGATCATCCTTGAGATGTTTCTACAACTTGATTGGAGTCCACCTGTGGTAAATTCAGTTGATTGGACATGATTTGGAAAGGCACACACCTGTCTATATAAGGTCCCACAGTTAACAGTGCATGTCAGAGCACAAACCAAATCATGATGTCCAAGGAATTGTCTGTAGACCTCTGAGACAGGATTGTATCGAGGCACGGATCTGGGGAAGGATACAGAAACATTTCTACAGCATTGAAGGTTCCAATGAGCACAGTGGCCTCCATCATCCGTAAATGGAAGTTTGGAAGCACTAGGACTTTTCCTAGAGTGATTGGGGGAGAAGGGCCTTAATCAGGGAGGTGACCAAGAACCCAATGGTCACACTGACAGAGCTCCAGCATTTCTCTGTGGAGAGAGGAGAACCTTCCAGAAGAACAGTAAAACAGTTTTCCTCAGTAAAAGGCACATAACAGCCCACCTGGTGTTTGCCAAAAGGCACCTGAAGGACTCTCAGACCATGAGAAACAAAATTCTCTGAATGGCAAGCGTCATGTCTGGAGGAAACCGGGAACTGCTCATCATCTGGCCAAAACCATCCCTACAGTGAAGCATGGTGGTGGCAGCATCATGCTGTGGGGATGTTTTTCAGCAGCAGGAACTGGGAGACAAGTCAGGATCGAGGGAAAGATGAATGCAGCAATGTACAGAGATATCCTTGATGAAAACCTGCTCCAGAGTGCTCTGGACCTCAGACTGGGGCCAAGGTTCATCTTCCAACAGGACAATGACCCTAAGCACACAAACAAGAAATCAAAGGAGTGGCTACGGGACAACTCTGTGAATGTCCTTGAGTGGCCCAGCCAGAGCCCAGACTTGAACCCGATTGAACATCTCTGGAGAGATCTGAAAATGGCTGTGCACCGACGCTCCCCATCCAACCTGATGGAGCTTGAGAGGTCCTGCAAAGAAGAATGGGAGAAACTGCCCAAAAATAGGTGTGCCAAGCTTGTCTTTTTGTGTATGATGCTACTTGAGGCTGTAATTGGTGTCAAAGGTGCTTCAAAGTATTGAGCAAAGGCTGTGAATACTTATGCACATGTGATTTTTATTTTTAATACATTTGCAAAGATTTCAAACAAACTTCTTTCACATTGTCATTACGGGGTATTGTTTGTAGAATTGAGGAAAATTATTAATTTAATCAATTTAGGAATAAGGCTGTAACATAACAAACAAACATTTCGGATGCACTGTATATCGGCCAGGTCAATTAATCTGCCAATAACTTAACATTTTGAGATTATCGCATCAAGAATACTGTGTGCGCCGATGTGGCCGATTCATAATTTTGCACCGTGTCAGACGGTCTATGAATCTTGCCTTGTCACTGGAAGGGTTTTAAAATATTTTTATCAAAATTGATCCAAACATAGTAAAATACACTTTCATTTAAATTCTGAATTCAGATTTTCTGTATGTCTCATCTGCCATTATTAAATTACATGATAATATAGTATTATATTGACATTATATCAGGGTGACCAATGGGTAATATTGGTCTATACCACTAAATAAATTGCAAAAATAATTAGCATATGAACTTTTGATCCTGAAAAAAGTATGACCTTTGTATTCACAATATGTTATTTGCTGATGGGGCAGTTGGCACATAATGTCTCCATGGACATTTTAAATGGATGAAACCTGCAAAAATAATAAATACACAAATACATTTATAAATAAGTAAATACATGTATTGCATATATTTGTGCATAAACAACTAAATGTGCGAGGAGATATACAAATAATTAAATGCACCAATTAATGCAAAATAATAAATTATAAAACTGTTGGGAAATTGCAAAAATGTTAATATAATGGTTTATTTTTAAGTCTGTATTTCCAAAATCGTTCATTTATTTCTGTATGTAGTTCCGTATTTATTTTTAATCTGTGCAACATGCTAATGAGAGGATGCCAATCAAACATTGGTAGGTGAAATGTATGACCTCATTGGCTGATCAATGTAAAAGTGCTTCACTTGACTATGACACATAAGGACATTACTGAATTTTCACAATCAATCAATAAATTGAAGTTTAGCAAAGGATCTCACTTTTATGATTCTCCAAACTACTCGCTGCCTCAGAGCAACTCTGCTATTGACGCCCTCTTCACTATGGAGAAACTGTAAACTACTGCCAAAAAACGTTGCACTTGGTATCGACAGATTGTCTGTGGTGCCTGAACCGCTCTTGACATCCTCTCATTAGCATGTTGCGTGAAGGAAAAATAAATACGGAACAGCATACAGAAATATATTATTATTATTAAATAAATATAGAAATGTGGAATTAAAAATCAACTTTCAATTTCGCATTTCCTTTGACAAATTGCATTTCCACAACCATTTACTTATATTTTGTATTATATTATTTTTGCATTGATTGGTGCACTTATTTATTTGTATATCACCTCACATTTAATATACATGAATATGCAGATTTAGAAATGTGTGTATTTTATTATTTGCTTTATAATTTTTTATTTATTATTCATCCTCCATACTTTTGTTTATCAACATCCAAATGTATGTGAATATATAAAGGAAAGTATATATCCTAGATCCTGTACCTTGTCACCATCTCTTACACACTTTTTGTTTTTTGTCTTCAGTAGTTGGATGATTCTATGAAACATGTCAAGAAAATGTCCAGGTCCTATTTTACTCCAGAATTAAAAGAAACAAATAATATTTTGCCTATAGACAATGAAGCCTAATTTTAGGGCCATTAATAAAAAAAAATGTTTTACATTATGACAGTTACGCACATTTATTCCCTTATTCTTATTACAGCAATGTGGGGGGAAAAAAATTAACAAACATATATAAACACAAAAGAACTGTCAATCTCCCTCGGTCTGGGGTCCATGCAAGATCTCACCACGTGGAGTTGCAATGATCATGAGAACGGTGAGGAATCAGCCCAGAACTACACAGGAGGATCTTGTCAATGATCAAGGCAGCTGGGACCATAGTCACCAATAAAACAATTGGTAACACAATACGCTGTGAAGGACTGAAATTCTGCAGTGCCCGCAAGGTCCCCCTGCTCAAGAAAGCACATGTACAGGCAGTCTGAAGTTTGCCAATGAACATCTGAATGATTCAGAGGAGAACTGGGTGAAAGTGTTGTGGTCAGATGAGACCAAAATCGAGCTCTTTGGCATCAAATCAACTCGCCGTGTTTGGAGGAGGAGGAGGAATGCTGTCTATGACCCCAAGAACACCATCCCCACCGTCAAATATGGAGGTGGAAGCATTATGCTTTGGGGGTGTTTTTCTGCTAAGGGGACAGGACAACTTCATCGCATTAAAGGGACGACGGACGGGGCCATGTACCGTCAAATCTTGGGTGAGAACCTCCTTCCCTCACCCAGGGCATTGAAAATGGGTCGTGGATGGGTATTCCAGCATGACAATGCCCAAAACACATGGCCAAGGCAACAAAGGGGTGGCTCAAGAAGAAGCACATTACGGTCCTGGAGTGGCCTAGCCAGTCTCCAGACCTTAATCCCATAGAAAATATGTGGAGGGAGCTGAAGGTTCGAGTTGCCAAACGTCAGCCTCGAAACCTTAATGACTTGGAGAAGATCTGCAAAGAGGAGTGAGACAAAATCCCTCCTGAGATGTGTGCAAACCTGGTGGCCCACTACAAGAAACATCTGACCTCTGTGATTGCCAACTAGGGTTTTGCAACCAAGTACTAAGTCATGTTTTGCAGAGGGGTCGAATACTTATTTCCCTCATTTAAATGCAATTCAATTTATAACATTTTTGACATGTGTTTTTCTGGATATTTTTGTTGTTATTCTGTATCTCACTGTTCAATTTAACCTACCATTAAAATTATAGACTGATCATTTCTTTGTCAGTGGGCAAACATACAATATCAGCAGGGGATTACATAATTTTTTTCCTCACTGTAGGCTCTGTCTTTTCTAATGCAAAATATAATTTCATATTTCCTTTGTATTAATTTGATCAGGACATTTTCTTGACAGGTTTCATGAGACTCATCCAGTTCATTTCAAATGGTCCTGCGGTGTGACAAACTGAAATATTTAAAAGTATAAATACAACATGTAGCCTCTCATTTAATGAGACCATAAAAGCGGCATGCATAATCATTATAAAAGAACTAGCAAACGGTGTTTAACATAGTTTTAGATGGTGTTTTACAAGTCACACCGCAGGACATGTCAACTTCCCCTGGACAGGCTGTTCCAGTGCATAGGTCATTTGGCACAGAGTACATTTTAGAAAGCAATGTCACAGAAATAATTGTGCAACTTCAGGTAAGTATTCATAGATTTAGTTTGAAGATGGAAATGGACAGAGGCTTTCAAATCAGTTTTAATAGAAGGAAAAGCTACTTACTCTTTATCCTGAACCATGTTCCTGTCTAACCGGATGATTGGTGGATGTACTTGATCTGAACCAGCTGGTTCTCCATGCTGTCCTCCATGGGACCTTACAGGCAGCACGCAGCTGGACCAGAGCAGGAACCAGCCCCATAATCTGAGCTGCCCAGACCTTCCTTTAAATCTCATTACACTGAAATCACACGGTTAAGAATGAACAGATCCCGTTCATCAGTATTGCAGCTGGCTGCTTTCAGAACATAAGTGAAACCCTACCACAGATTGATATTTCAACAATGAAAGAAAACACATTTTAAGAATCATAATAACAGATTATACAATGCAGGAATATATCTAGAAAATCTATGCAATGCGAATTAAATCTGGATGAACTTCGGAGAAAAGTCAAAAGAGATCACTGACATAACTATTAGCAGAAAGCGTGAACTATAATCAATGCTGAAGCATACTAAAAACTAAATGATAGATGTGAATAATTCAAACATAACTGGAGGAGCAGTCTAGACGTTAAGTCTAGACACCCAAACACCAGCAGCAGCTTTACATGTTTTGAAGTCATCCGAACGCTTTATGTCTAAATCACGATACACATTACAACGCTATAACAGCATAAAACTGCAAATGTATTCACCTTCTATATAAAGAGTCTTCACTATTTTCGCACTATTTGTACAGACACAGTTGAGTTGTGATGAACTTCTCCTGCTGAAGTTTATTCAGCGGCGCTTTATGTCCGCTTTTGCTCGCCGTAGCTACCTTTCACCTCATGGACACGACAGCTAAACTCTGATTGGACAAACCCGTTTTTAAAGTAGATGTGATTGAAGCTTTTTTATTTTATTGTTTTATTATTATTATTATTATTATTATATTTTAATTTATTTTATTTGTTTTTATTTTATTTGCTATTTTCTTTTATTTTGGGCACTTTTTGCACTGTGGACTTCTCAAAAGTAAAACCAGTTTATGTTCATACAGCAAATGAGATAAAAGAGTCTGCCTTTACAGGGGAGACCTGCTGAAGTGCTCCACAAATTATTCTATTTAACATATTTGTTTATTTTACATTATTATTTGTATGCATCTTTGATAAGTTAATTAGATGTTGTTATTAACTATTCAACTTTATCTAAAAAAAATATGAACGTCGCCATATGGCAACACTGTAACACAATGGAACAATTGCTGTGCTGCCATATGGAAACCCTGTACTACAATGGAATTGCACAAATGCATTTTCCCATTGGGGATTTTTATAGGCAGTGGCATCTATTATATATATATTATCTGTTAGTTTTAATAACAATATATCCCTGGGACATGAAATTGATTGAAGAAATATAAGAAATGTACACAATTAAATCGTTCTTAGAACTATTAAAGCTGGTCCAAATAATACACAATATATAAACACACAAATGTAGATTTCTGATAGCCTCCTTTTGATCCTTTTTATATTGTTTATGAGCAAAAGGAAGCTATCAGAAATCTACATTTGTGTTCCAAATCTAGACTAATAGAATACAAAAACAAGAGTGTCAATTAATTGTCGGTGTCCATATAATAAAAAATAAAAAAAGAAGAAGAAAGGGGTCTTAGCATTTAGAAATGTACATTTGTGTATGAAGAACTTTGCTAATAAAACAAATAGGTTGGCCACGACAGCTGAGCGCTGATTGGATTTCAGTAATGCGTCATAATGCAGCAGAATGTAGCGCACTGTGCAGTAATAGAGATTATTTAGCAGAGATGGGCCACTTCTATTGAAATGAGTGAGTCAATGGACTTAGAAACGAAGTCCCGCCTTACGGTTAAATGAGCCAATCACCTTTTAGATACAGACAACGCAGTCAATCGATTCTTTAACGCGCATGCGCGTTAGCTATACAAGCCAGCAAATTTGCGTTTTTTTTTAAGCTTGATGTGAGATAAAAAAAATAAAAAATACAATTCTCAATATAATATTCCGGTATTTCCAGATTGTTTTATTGATTTGAAATATGTCCTTTGATTGTTATCTTGACCAAATGTTTTTGAGATTTTGGTCTTTCCCCATTCAAGTACAGAAGAGCTGGATCGCCATGACTGGAAATAACGTCCTGAGCGCGTTCCAAACATGGCCGACAGTGGACTGACTTGCCTGGAAGACTTTGGCAGTAATCCACATGCCATGCTGTCTCTGTATGCTGCATAGATAGAAATGAACGAGTCTCGTTCACAGCACGTAGCTGCATGGCAAACGTCTGCAGAGAAAATGAGAAGGCCAAATCAATTTTCCGAAGGCTGGAGGTTCAGTTTATATTGCGTTCTGGATGTGGTAGAAATGTGACTCTTAGGATAGCCAATAGATTTGTGTGTGCTGTCTCCTAGCAACCATAGCACATTTAGTAATGTATGTAGTTTTAATGGATAATGTATAGCTACAAGCAATGAGGGAAGAGAGATTTTTTTTATTAGACTATATGGATGTATAATTGCTTAATTATTCTAGCATATGCAGGCTTATATTTGACAAGATATTTTAGCACTGAAGAAATCACTGTCTCTATGTGATCCCAAAGAAATTTGTCAAACAAGGTTTATTTTGAGTTATCCACAAGATGGAGCCACTATATTAACTGAGTGGTCATGACCTGGACAGGCGTCTGAAGCTAATTTTATTAGCATTTGCATTCTGTGGAAGGTGTTTGCATCTAATTCATCCTGTATTTTTTCATAAACGACTCCTTGTCGGTCTTATTCCAGACAATATGATATAGGAAGCTCCCTCTCTTGATCTGATAATTCAATTACAACAAGCCTGCAAAAAGTTAACAGGATTTAATTGGTTAAATAGATTTAGTCATCTAGCAGTTGAGGGATTTCAGGAAAATAGGGCATAGTGGTCTAGGACAAGGCTTTGCTTCAGAATAAAAACACTTAAAAGTGCATTTACATCCTTAGTTGATGCTTAACATTCCCAGTGACCCACATGGGGTTGTGACCCAGTAAATGATGATGGCCATCTTTGTACATGTAAGACTGAACATGCATTAAGGCCATTAAACTTACAAAATTATTAGTCAATCTTTCTTTCTCTGTCTCTTCGTGTGCAACGTATGCAATGCATGGGTGCCAAGATGGATTTTGCATACATATCCATAAATGTAGCTGTGCCCCTGTATGGCATTAATAGTTTTAACAGGACTACAAAAATTTATTTATCAAATCTTGAGCCCCAGTTTTCACCACAATAACATTATTACTACAAATTAATATTATCCACCACTATCATTATAAAAAAAGATAGAAATTAAATGACAAAAAGATTCTGAAAGCTTACACTGTTTGAAGTAGATCCAATTAATTGCATAAGCCTAATGGCATTTTGGTGATAAATGTGTTTTCCACACTAACAAGTGTTTCAGTGTTGATGTAGTTACTGCATTTGACATATGGGAAGTATGGTGCTACCACGTTTTTGTGACATGTACTCATACAATGGCAATACCATGGTATTTTTTAAAGGAATAGTTCATCCAAAAATAAAAATAATTTCTCTCATCATTTACTCACCCTCATGTCATCCCAGATGTGTATGACTTTCTTACTTCTGCTGAACACAAAACAAAGATTTTCAGAAGAATTTTCCATTTCTGTAGGTCCTTACAATGCAAGTGAATGGTGGCCAAAACTTTGAAGGCCCAAAAAGCACATAAAGGCAGCATAAAACTAATCCATAAGACCCCCAGTTGTTTAATCCATGTCTTCTGAAGTGATCCAATTGGGTTTGGGTGAGAACAGACCAATGTATAACTCCTATTTCACTATAAATCTTGACATCTGCAGTCTCCTTGGCGATCATGATTTCAAGCTTGATTACACTTCTAACGCCCTGCTCATGCAAAATAATCAATCTTGAAATCATATTCGTACCAAGAGACTGCAATTGCAAGATTTGTAGTGAAAACGTTGTTACATTTTGGTCTGTTCTCAACCAAAATCGATTGGATCGATTCAGAAGACATAAGCTGTTTCTCAATGTGCGTTCTTTTGTGTTCTTACATTCTCATGGACTCATACTAAATCATCATCCACTGCCGAATTTCGATTCCAATCTTCAAGAACGCAAGTATCTTGTTGTTCTTCCGAGTTCGCTCTTCCAATGTAGCTTGGCAAGACTGGTTTTCATAAGGATGCAAGTGCATTCTTTGCGTTCTTAGATTTGAGAAACACCCATGGATTAAACCACTGTTTTATGGATTACTTTTATGCTGCCTTTATGTGCTTTTTGGAGCTTCAAAGTTCTGGCAAACATACACTTGCATTGTAAGGACCTACAGAGCTGAAATATTCTTATAAAAATCTTTGTTTGTGTCCAGCAAAAAAAAAAAAAAAAAAAAGAAAGTCATACACTACTGGGATGGCAAGAGGGTGAGTAATGAGAGAATTTTAATTTTGGTTGAACTATTCCTTTATTGTACATACTGTACCTTGGAGTACCATGTAAATACCAAGGTACATTCCTTACCAAAACTAACCATTGTTTTACGGTACAGTATTTACAGTAACCATAGTTTAACCATGGTAAATGTAGTAAAACCTTAGTAACCACAAAGTTATGATTCCTACAGTTATGGGTACTACAATATTACTATAGTAAAACCATAGTTAATTTCTGTAAGGAATTAATACATATATAGGGTATTAAAGTACCATGATATTACCATCTGACACCATCACTGTACCACAGTACCAGTGCTTTTTTGTAAGGGCATGGCCATTTTTGAAGGGCTATTGCATTTATTTTAAAGCCAAGTTCACCAAAAGGGGTTAAAATGGTTCCTACTGTCCTGGAATATTACATTAGGGATTTTTAGGCTTGAAAATCCCAATTTTCTGAATAACATATTTACCCAGAAGTTATTTATTAATAAAAGTAATGTACATTTTAATAATAAAAATATTACATTTTTAAGTGATGCTCAACTATAAAATACTTCATCGGCTAGAATTGAAAGTTGCTCTTCATGTGTAAAGAACTTCTATGAAACCCCATCCGGTAATTACAAACGACAGAAAAATAATGGAGAAAATTGGGAAATGGGAACCCTGAGTACATCTTTATGTATTTTCAAATATGGGTGCTAAAACACTGAAGGGAAGCTAATAATGTGTAACTTAATTATTGACAGAAATGATCATTACATCTGTCACTGAAATGGGTTTCTGCGTGTGTAATAACTCTGCACATGCTCAGTGAGTTCTCCTTTGACAGTCGGCAGTCATTCCGCTGGTGTCGGTGGAGTTTGGCGTCCACAGAGACTCAGTCGGCGGGATGTCATCGCGTCTCTCCTTCTCTCAGTACCGTTTAGAGGCGGAGGTCGAGCGCTGCCGCGCCGAGTGTCAGTGGGACAAAATCCCGTCTTTAGTGGAGCAGCTCACTGC